>NC_045173.1:11172235-11217235 GCF_900700415.2 Clupea harengus
AATATAGCCTGCCTCTGTGTGTGTTTATCACAGCACTTCTTTAGGGTATCTCTGGTGTGTGTGTGTGCCTGTGTGTGCCTGTGTGTGCCTGTGTTTATGTGAATTTTGTATAAGCTCAATAGGATGCCAGCAGGGCTAGCTTTAGGCGTGCACACACACAGACACACACACACATGCTGTGTGTGTTAAGCTCTGCTGAAATCTTAGACCTAAGGGAGGTGTGTGTCAAGGTGGGCTTTTGTGGTCTCTCACAGCAGCAACAACAGCTGCAAGTCTGTGTGTGTTTGTGTGTGTGAGTGTGTGTGTGTGTGTGTGTGTGTGTGTGTGTGTGTGTGTGTGTGTGTGTGTGTGTGAGAGAGAGAGAGAGAGAGAGCGTTACCAGGGGAAGTATGTGAAAGCTCTCGTTCTCCCTTACTCCTCAGGCTCCAAATGGTTAAAGCAGGAGCATGGCCCCTCCCCCTTCCCTTTCCTCCTCCCCCGTTGGGTGTAGACAGACAGCAGCTCAGCCAATCGGGCGATCCTGGACCGCTGCTCTGCAAGCAGTCTGCTTCAGAGAACGGCAAACTTACCAGAGCCCGCTCTGCTGCTATACGCTCTACACTGATTCAGAGAGAGAGAGAGAAAGGGAGAGAGAAAGACAGAGAGGAGGAAAGAGAAAGAAAAAGAAAGAAAGAAAGAACGAAAAGGGAGGACAAATCTATTGCAGACAGCAATCGAAGAGCTTGAATCTGTGTGTGTGTGCATGTGTGTGAACGAGAGAAAAGGGGCAGAGAAAAAAAGGAGTGACAGAAGAGAGGAGAGGTTGGCAAGCAGCGCAGCGTTCATTTAACCTCCTGCCGTGACGTCCGGATAACCAAACAGTCCGTCGCTGTCATTTCTTTTAGTCTTTCTCTCCATCCTATTTTTTTTTTTGACTGCTCGGCGCTTGAGAGTGTTGAGTGAAGTCTACTAGGTGGCAGGGCTAGAGCATGTGTGTGTGAGCCGTCTGCAGTGTGCGCACCAGCGAGCAAGCGCACAGAGAGCGTGTGAGTGTGTGCGCGCGTGTGTGTGTGTGTGTGTGTGTCCGTATTGGAATGGGGAGGAGGAGGCAGCGTGTTTTTGACCTGCTGTTTGGCTACCTAACTCTATAAAAGCCTGGACTGGAAGAGGAGGACCGCCACTACCCCTCAGCACAGGAGGATCACCAACCCAGGTACAGGCAACCCACCCCAGCCTCCTCACATTCAGCCGGGCATCCTCAGAGCCCCCCCGTCTCTCTCTCTTCCCCTCTCTTTCTCAATCTCACTCCCATTATATCACAGTTGGTAATGTGAAGTCATCCGTAAGCTCTGTTGATCTCTCTCACTCCCTCTCCCTCTCTCTCTCTCTCTCTCTCGCTCTCTCTCTCTCTGTTTCTTGTGTTCTCTTCCTCTCTCTTTTTCTGTTGAAATTTGCGTCCGCTCAGCCTGAATGTTAATGCATCTTTTGTGTTTGTCCGTTTGAATGGCAAAGCTTAAAGAAGAAGAAATGGCATTTAAAAAGGAGGGCTTATGAAAAGAACACACAACGACCACATCAGATGGTTTACATTACTGTTAAATAGTTCTGAGCACCATCCAGGACTGGGCTCTTTTTTTGCTGGGGGTTGGACCGATTGTGGTCAGAATTTCCAGCCCTACGAGCACACAGTCGAGACAGGCCATGTTTAAGACAAGGGCCTAAAATAAATAGATAAATAAACACAATAAATAGACAGATAAATCAATAGATAAAAATAAATCTGTAATTATGCAGGAATTATTAGTATAATCTCCTTCACAAACCTGATGAGACTCACTAATAGGGCTTTTAAAAGAAAAGAAAGAAAATCCCTGCAACATTTTTAAGAAATGCAAAAAAAAAAAACTAAAAGCGATTTTAAAAGACTTTATGTTCTCTGTGTTTTTTTCCCTCTCTATTCAGCTTTGTTTTTTTCTGTCTATTTTTACCAGTGCTGAAAGGCTGAGAGAGGCAGTACTCCAGTGATAACGCGTGTCTGCCACTCCACAATAGACATTCACAGTGGTGCTAATTGGAAGCAGGTTTCGGCTCGCAATGCTCTGTTACCTTTTCTGCTGAACTGTTACGGCCATCCGTACCTCTCTCTTTCTATCTCTCTCTGTTTCTTTGTAAATACCTCTCTCTCTTTCTCTCTCACTAATAGGTGATGCAGGGTAACACTACACGTTCTGGGGAGATAGCACGAGAGAATGATTACCCTGTTCTAAAAGCTTGCAACTGGACTAATTGAGGATAGAAGGAGAAATGGATAGGTGCTAATGCGTTGGAAAGAGGGGCACAGCTGTTTCACTGGCTATGATAGGAACTCTTGACTCTGAAGCTTATTGGACTGGTCTCTATGCTTACATTGGCTCAGAAGTTTGGCCATGTGACGATTTCCAAGATGGAGGATAGGGCTGGTGATTGGTGTTACACAGACTCTGCACAGAGTTGTTATACATTGTGGGTACCATGGAGAGGCCTTCCCTGAAGATAGATGCAATTCTTGCTTTAGAGTCAACCTGGCTCCTCCACATTGTGAGATATTTTCCACTCATAGGAATGAGAACAGACATGTAAGAGAGAGAGAGAGAGAGAGAGAGAGAGAGAATGTGCAAAAAAGAAAGGGAACAGAGTCTGGGGTCAGTCTTCAAATATGATGTAAAGCCTGTGACCCCATCATCTGGGAGGAATAAGCTGTCAGAATTACTATATGGCCAAGGCCATGTGCGAAGGTGTTTAATGTCCCTGCTACAGCAGGCGTTACAGCATGGTTCCACTTTAAGTCCCATATTAAGCTGCTGTTTGATTTATGGCTGAACCCCTAGTTCTTTGATTCGTCGCAAAATGGATTTCTGCAACAAAGAGAGAAGCGAAGGGAAATAATGGCCTGAGATCTTAAAGAGAGGAAAAGAGACAGAAAAAAGGGGGTAGGGGAAATATCGAACAAAACATCTCTCTCCCTCTCTCTCTCTCTCTTTCGATCATTCTCTCTCTTGGCCCCTTTTCCTCTCCTTCACCCCCAGTTCTCTCTGTCTCCCCCTTTTTTCTCTTACTCCGAATGGAAATAGATCTCCTAGCAACTGGGACCACTTTCCTGCTGTGTGATATACATTCTGGCGGTGAGCAGGAATCATGCTAATGGACTGAGTTACTGAAGATGGAGCCATTACTCAAAGAATAAAAGTTTCAATTACCTCCGATACGGCCTGGTAATATTTACTGATTTACTGGTCTGTAGTGCCAGGCTAGGTCACATCTCCCTAACCATATATTTCCTTTGTTTTATTATCTGTATTATTACACTGAAAGGCATTTTGATCACGGCGGAGTCTGTCCTGTTCGGTGCCCGTTTGGGGTGAGAGTGATGTCTCCGAGGCTGGTGGTTTCGAACAATGTGGAGCTCATTCTTAATTCATGGAGGGAAATTGGCCGAGGCCCTCCGTGAGTGTCTCCGATCGTTCAAAGCCGAAAGGCAGGCGGGAGAGGAGAGAACGGTTTGCCTCTCTCTCTCTCTCACTCTCTCTCTCTCTCTCTCGCTCTTGTTTGCCTGCCTGTGCTCTCTCCATCTAATTTAAGAGAACACCTCTGAAAAATTCACCTTAATTTGATCATCTCCCTTGCCATCTGTTGGCCCTCAACAGTACCGCTGTGGAAAGTCACAATTGCTGCTGCATGAAAAAAAAATATCTCCAAACTGAACAATATGTTGTCTTTACTGAGAAATCTTTTTAGAATAACGTCCCACCAAAAATAAACAGAGAGACAGACACACAAAGAAAGAGAGACATAGAGGTAGGGGAATAGATAGATACACGTGAGTGATGAGGTGTGTACCGAGTGAGTGGCCTTATCTGAGACAGAGGCTCCAATGGCTGGGATCACAGTATGCAGTTATCTGCCCTCAGCTCTGGACTCTCTGTTGGCTGGCCGGACGGCCAGACCAGGCCTTCAGCTTGGCGGGTGTGGGGCAGCAGGCTCCCGGGCCTCCTCTGGATGTTCACTATGCCCACCACATCCACTGTAAGGGCCGATAACAAAATCACACCATCGATTCAGTTCATTTTCTCATCACTCCGAGGCCTTATCGCACTGCTGCTAAGAGATAAGGGCAAGGCTGCCTGGTGATATATATATATATATATATATATATATATATATATATATATATATATGTCATACGTCATGCGTATCTATGTTTTTTTTATTTTATGTTGTTATATACACACGCAGGCATAGAGCCAGGTGACTTGGCTGAGGGCTTTTATCAGGGCTCTTACCACGTGATAAAGAAAGAGAGGGTGAGAGACAGAGAGGTAGAGGGGTGATGGTGAGGCAAAGGCGAGACTCGGAGATGGCGTGTTCTAGAATATTCTTTCTAATGACTTGGCAAAAAACCAAGGCTCTATGGAATGGTTGACAGTTGGCTGACACTAGAGAGGCCCCTTGAAGTGTTGAGAGGGGAGGGAAAAAAGAAGAAAAATTAGGATTGGATGGAAGGTGTTATGAGTAAGTTAATTTTTTTCAGTTTGTCCGCTTAGGGAGAAATGTAAGATCAAAATTAATCATTTCTTTCTGTGGCGGATATTGGCTTGGGCAGGAGCTCTAGATGAGTTTTCAAGTGGAAAAACACACACGCTGATGAGGGTGGTAATTTACTGTTTTATTTGTATTTAGAGGACAAGGTTGGTCGGGTTTCTTATATTTGGAATGGAAAGTGAAGGTGATATTTCAGCTTTTTCTTTTTTGTCTTGCTTGTGCTTTGAACATTCATAACCTTGACTCTTGCATAAATCTCTGAGTGAAAAAGAAATGTAATCGCTTCAGCTATCATTATCAAATTACATTTTGTTTCCAGCACAATGGTAGGGATAAACTGTTAATTTGGAAACAGAATAGAGAACTGCAATAAACAGGAGTTCATACATGAGTCTGATTTTATTTTAATTAAAAAAAAAGTTTTGTTTATGTTAACGTTGAAGTTTTTTTTTGGATTTAGAAAGCTTAATTAAAATGTTTTAAAACCGCTTGAGAAATGTATTTCTGCATTTCATAATGAGGGTCTTTGCTGATGGATTTAACATTTCTAATTGTGCATCTACATAAATCTCTGTGTTTAGACATAGATCATTTTAGACAAACATACGTATACATATGCATACATATATGTTAGGTGCGTTTAAACCATTTATTCATTTGTGATTGGACATGGTCCATGTGTGGGGATATTCTGACACAACCCCAACTCGGACTCTTCACCGCTAGGAATCACTCCGCGTCTGATACGCTTTAACCGTTGAATTGTACTCCATCAACATTCCATCTATTCAAAGCGCGAGAGCAGAATGGCAAGCAGCGGTTTATACAACGTCACATTTGACAGTGTTTTTGTCAAGAAATGGAGTAGGGGGGGGGGATGTACAAATAAAAATGTAACGTGAAGACAGGTGAGCGTAATGTGCACAAATAGCCTACTGCTGAATCACAGGCGTGGGGATATCCTTTACCAACCCCACTCTCACTCATGGCATACTGCTCAAGCACGCCACATAAGAGCAAGAACTCACACTCTTCACTTTTTGTTTTGCACACATGCAAACACACACACACACTCACACACACACACACACCCATACACAAATTAGTGTTAGCAAATACAAATTAACAACAAAAATATATAAATAAATATTTGATATTACATTTAAGAAGGATTTTAAAAGTTACTATTATTATTAGTAGTAGTAGTAATATTGATGTTAATAGTAAAACTAATATTATCGTCATTATTATTATTATTATTATTAATAATAATATTAATATTATTAATACTATTATTATTATTATTATTATTATCATTATTATGCGGTTACATTTTTCATTAGCTAACCTTGCATAGATACATTTATATTTATTTACTTTTATTTCTTTAATTATTTTAACAAAACTAGAGGTTCATTAATTGACAACTATAGCTCAATGAAAAGACATTTCATTCCAATGTCTTTCATGCACCATCTTATGATGTATTGTGTGTGTGTGTGTGTGTGTGTGTGTGTGTGTGTGTGTGATGGCCATGTCCTCCTTTCCTTGCGGTCATAGTTTTTGGTGGTGGCTTAGGAGGAGGGGACAGTGACTGAGTGGGGTGCTTTGGGAGGCGTTGGAAGGTTAAGCCTGGAAATAAAGTTTGGCACGGGGCGGAGGGTGGCCCGGCGGCCCCATACATCATGCCTGGATCACCGACCTGGGGGGGTCAGAGGTCAGCAGCCACGCTCGTTTACGGGCCGCAGACGCCTCCCTAGTGCTGGGATTAAGACACAGAGGTGTCCGGGGACGATGGTAATAAAGTGTGTGTTCCTGCTATGCTCTACTACACTGCACTGCCTCTGACCAAACAACATGGTGAACTGTCGAAAGACTTACTGCAGTACAGTTCATGTAGTAGATTTTTCCGTGGATTCAGATATTTTTTTTTATTTAAGTCCAAAACTGAAAGGGAAGCGCTTTTTTGTTTTTTAATTGCAATATAAGGAAAAGATTTCCATCACGTATCTGGAATTTTAAAATGTTGTAAATGTTTAGAATGTAATCCACATAAAGAATCTGATGGTATTTCTGGGCTCTGTGGTGCCTCTTGGTTTGCACCCAGGAGGGTGTTAACCATGCGAGAGCGGCTCTCTGTGCTCCGACTAGACACCACAAATGAATTTACCTGGGAGAGACGAAACCCTTTGTCAGCACTATATCTGCCTTTCATTCTGGTGCTGCATGGTAACGAGATTATGGGATGCCCATATTACCCTTGAAACCCACTACCCCCTTGTTTTTCTCCGTATTGCTCTGCACATCCTTCTCTTTCAATTGAACCCAAACAACACGACCGGCTATCTGAAACTGTTGGAGCTGTGGTCGTGTTTTATCAAGGTACGCCAGTGTGAAGTCCTGCAGTGCCGCTGAGGTGGAATATGCAGTAATAAGACATCATGGCCATTACTGTAGAATTAAATTGAAATGAAGCAGGACAGCTCCTTGGACCCAGCAGACTGGCTCTGATTTGCTGCTAAATGACCAAACATCACAGTCATTACTCCACAAGCCACAAGCAGAGAGGTGAGGTGAGAAGTTTGAGTGTGTGTGCGTTTGCGCGCACGTTTGGTGCGTGTGCGTGTGCAATCCAAACCCGGCACTTCTCCACCACCTCCTGCCCCTATTTGTGATGTGACGTGTAGGCCTGTGTGTGTGTGTGTGTGTGTATCGGAGAGAGAGAAAGGACTCGGGCCCTGCTCGGAATGTGCCGGAGGGCTAGTGGGCAGCGTTTGGAGCCCTTAACGAGGATCCACACAGCGGAGGCTCAGAAGTAAAGGCTCCCCTCATTACTTCTGCTCCGGTCAGCAATTAAGGGATCAGACCACCAGACGTCCAAGCCTTCAGCCATAGCCTGGTGATGAGCCTACTAGGCTCTCTCTCTCTCTCTCTCTCTCTGTCTGTGTTTGTCTCTCTCACTCTCTCTCTCTCTCTCTCTCTCTGTCTTTGTCTCTCTGTCTCTCTCTGTCCCTGTCTCTCTATCTTTCTCTCTCTCTCTCTCTCTCGTTGTTTCTTTCTCTGTCTCTATACACACACTCACACACACACACACACACTCACACATACACACACACACACACACACACACGCACAGACACAGAGGCATACATTGTGGTTGTTGGGGAGGTGATGGGGTTATGACCTCAGGGACGGGTGTCTGGTTTCAGGATGCGCTGTGTTCAGTGTAAGATGAGGAGGCTCGGAGACGGAGGCCACTTTAAACACATGTGCTTAGCAATCACCCCACACAACAGCGCCAACACACACGTCACCACTGCCCCAAAGGCCGACTCAGATTATGAACACACCTGAACACACTCCGATTGTGTGATCGCCTGTGTATGTGTGTCTCCATGCACATCTGTGCTTTTGTGTGTGTGTGTGTGGCTTTGTGTGCGCATTATACAACTGTGAAGTATGGAGGATGTTGTCATGTCTGTATGCTCCGTGGCGTGCGCATGTGTGTGTGTGTATGTTTCTGTTTGTGCGCAAGCATATGTTTGTTTGTGTGTGTGTGTGTGTGTGTGTGTGTGTGTGTGTGTGTGTGTGTGTGTGTGTGTGTGTGTGTGTGTGCGTACATGCAACTCTGTTTCTCTTTCAATAGTAGTTTGCCCTTGTCAGAGGTTGAAGCAGCCATTTGGTTTCTTTATGACAGTCCCCTGCCCACAGTTTTGGCCTGTGAGGATTAGTGATCACTCCTCTCCCTTCCCCAACCTCCCTCCCTCCCTCCCTCCCTCCCTCTCTCTCCCTTTCTCTGTCTCTGTCTCTCTCTATCACTCTCCCATCGCCCTTGGCAAGAAATCAATCAGCTTTGCTATCCCTCCTGTGTTCCTCTCCCTCTCTTAATGTTTTCCTCTCTTTTCCATTTCACACTTTCCCTCTACGACTGCCTTGTTTTCCTCCTCTGTCCCTTCCCGACACTCTATTCATTCCCTTTCTCCTGCAATGAGTTCATGCCATCCCTCTATCTCATATCTCTCCTCCTTCCTTTCTGTCCTTCTATCCCATCCCTCCCTCTCCCCTTCTCTCTCTCTCTCTCTCTCTCTCTCTCTCTCTCACTCTCTCTCTCTTTTGTCTGTCTGAATGGGTTAATGCAACAGTAGCATTTGTCTCAGTGCTAGAGTGCTGTAAGGTACAGCTGTTCTGACATTTTGTGCCATTTCTCATGTGTTTATTTATATGTTTACTTCTCCAGCCCACTGCATGAATACTAATGAGTCTTTATGCTCATAGCAACATAGTGAAAAAACAGACCCATATCTTTGCCAGTCCTTTTCTCTTTGTTTTTCTATTATTATTCTCTCTCTCTTTCTCTCTCTCTCTCTCTCTCTCTCTCTCTCTCTCTCTCTCTCTCTGTCTCTCTCTCTGTTGTTTTCTTTCAAACAAATCCCCAAGAAATGTCAGCATTTAATTAAAAGGGTGTTTAAAACAAATCAAATGTAAAAAAAACACGAGCCAAGGCCCTTGAAATGCAGACGCAGGGGTTCGACGGTCTCTCCTCCACCAGCGCTTTAATTAGAAGGAACTTTAGCGTGAATATTCTCATGCTACAGAAGAGCTGGCGTAATGGCTGATGTTTCAATCTGAGCGCATTGCACTCCGTTTATGCAACTAATTTGTGATAGGATACATATAATGATGCCCCTCAAAATAATGACTTCTCCCATTCTGGAGCCCAGCATATGGCTGAGAATGACAAAAAGCAATAAACAGGATCCTTAAGAAGGGTAGAGAGGAGCACAACCACAGCCACACTACAAGCCACTGCTTTTAACCAGACTAGGTTTTAGAATCACCTCACCCACTCCCGCATCCCTGTGCTCTCTCTCTCACTCTCTCCTTCTCTAAACACACACGCACACACACACATGCTCTCACACACAAACAGATGCACACACACACACACACTTTCTCTCTCTCTATGTCTCTATCTCTCTCTCTCTCTCTCTAACACATACACACACATGCACACGCTCACACAAATGCACACCACTCCCTGGTCCCCTTTGCGCTTTTGCAATTCTCTCTTTCTCTTTCTCTCTCTCTCTCTCTCTCTCTCTCTCTCTCTCTCTCTCTCTCTCTCTCTCTTTCCCTGCTCTTTACATCATTTGGATTCAGCTGTGGTCTCTGCAGTAGCTGTGTCTGGGAGAGGAGGGCTTTTGATAAGCGGAGAGAAAGGCCACTTAAACATTTCTGCCCAGAATGCTGAATGGCGCTACTTACTCTTCAGTGAGACAGAGAGAGAGAGAGAGAGAGAGAGAGAGAGAATGGGAGAGAGACGGTAGGATAGAGAGAAAGAAAGGGAGGGAGGGAGGAAGAGAAAGAGGGAGTTAATGTATACTTAAAATGTGTTTACCATGCAGCCTGGCTAGTCTCTGGCTGTTTTCCCCTCTCCTTGCTCACGATGGTGGGATGGTGAATGAGGCTCCCCACTCACAAGGCCTGTGATGGTGAGGCTGCCCACTGACAAGGCCTGTGATGCGAAGCTGTCCTGTCACAGCCACTTTTGTAAAAAAAACAACTCCCAGCATGCAGTGGTTCAGAGGCACCGCAATCAGCACGTCTGAAAATGACAGAAAACGTTATCACAGCAACCTCCTCTTGGGCCGTGCTCATTTGCCATTGTGTGAGTGTGTGTGTGTGTGTGTGTGTGTGTGTGTGTGTGTGTGTGTGTGTGTGTGTGTGTGTGTGTGTGTGTGTGTGTGTGTGTGTGTGTGTGTGTGTGTGTGTGTGTGTGTCTCTGTCTCTGTCTCTGCCTGTGTGTGCATTTTGTGATATCTGTTCTCTTATGGGCAAGGTTGAAAGAAAAACACACACTCACACGTCCACACTGATCATCACCCACACAGCGAGCTCAGTGCTACTAAACCCATGCCTGGGGGTAGACAGGGGGACTCGTGTTTGAGGGACTCCTGCAATAGGCGGAAGGTTTGGAGATGTGGGAGGGTTAGACTGTGCTGAGAATCACTTATAGAGGAATATGAGTCAGGATCTGAATTTTAAGACCAGGTGTGTTATCAAGAGCAGCTGTATTCCTCTTTGTGATTATCGTGACTATACGCATGCTTGCCTTTGTGCATGCGCGTGTGTGTGTGTGTGTATGTGTGTGTGTGTGTGTGTGTGTGTGTGTGTGTGTGTGTGTGTGTGTGTGTGTGTGTGTGTGTTCGTGTGTGTGGGTGGGTGGGTGTGTATCAATGCTGCCATTGTGTTGAATCCTTGAGTCTAAAAAAGTGCACAGCAAAGCCTGCGAGTATTTCTGTCAACATTGCCCTGAATTGGGTGCGTCAGTTCAATCTGCAGAAGAAAAAAAAAACATGCTGTCTACAGTACGACAGTGATATAAGGGATGGCTGCATTGAATTCTTCAGAATGACCAGGCACTTATGCATGCAGACGGTATGCACCTAACAGGCCCACCCCTGTGAATACAGTGTGATGGCTGCTTATTCCCAGATTCTTCTACAGCGCAGATCCAGCTGGGCTTTTGTGGGTCCCACTCAGAGGTAGATAAGCTCGACTAACTGGAAGAAATGGGGGAAAACATGCTTGTAAATCATATTAGTTGTACTTAATGAATGGACAGCAGTGTGTGCACAGCAGTTTGGAGTAATCGTCAGCGAAATGGATTTGCGTCTTTAATGGTGGTTGCAGGAATCTCAAGCGGGCATAGTGATTTTTCTGTGTGTGTGTGTGTGTGTGTGTGTGTGTGTGTGTGTGTGTGTGTGTGTGTGTGTGTGTGTGATATGTATATGCATACACAGTTTGTGTTCCTACTGTTCCACAGCCACATAGGTGCAATTTAAATTGTTATTATCCAAACAGCACTAAATCCCACACACACACACACACACACAAATGGAAGTCACTACCTACACACACACACACACACACACACACACACACACACACACACACACACACACACACACACACATGCGTACCGTTCCCCACTCTGCTCCCAGTGTGTGCTAGTTGTTTATCTCTCCTCCTGCATTTCCCCCTGCAGTCAGTGGAATTAACGTTAAAAGAGACACATTCATTACTCCAAGGCCATGCGAATTCATCCTGCCCCCCTCCGACCATCGCCAGACGCATATGTTCCCAGCGCCCTATTCATTAGTAGAGCGCATGCGAGAGAGAGAGAGAGAGAGAGAGAGAGAGAGCAGGAGAGAGAGGGAGCGGGAGAGAGAGAGAGGCAGAGGGAAGCAGGAGGAGGGCCGTATAGCATGAGTAATGGAGGACATGAGAGGCAATAAAAGGTAGAGGCTTAGCGGACGAGGCCGAGGCCGGCCCTGTGTCTCGCGGTGTGCGGGAGCGTGAAATGGGCTCCAACATAGACACAGCGCCTCCAAAACGGGGCCCCTGCCACGGTCTTCGCGTCGCGGGAGTATTATGATTGATTTACTCACCTCCAGCACGATCAGTGTGGACAGAACGCACACAACCTCCTCTCCTCTTTTCTCTTCTCTTCTCCTGTCCTCCTCTCCTCTCCTCTCCTCTCCTCTCCTCTCCTCTCCTGTCCTCCTTTCCTCTCCTCCTCTCTTCTCCTTTCCTCTCCTCTCCTCTCATTTCCTCTCCTGTCCTCCTTTCCTCTCCTCCTCTCTTCTCCTTTCCTCTCCTCTCCTCTCATTTCCTCTTGGCTGTCAGAGCCGGACTTTGATGTGTTGTTCTGTCAGGCAGGGTAGGAGAAATTATGGGATAGGAGTGGAGGAGACATGGGCACCGCTCTAGTGCTGACATCACCAAAGCACGCAATTAGTCCAAATGGTGGTTCCCCCGGGCAACAGAGCAAAACAGCGGATGTCAACTTACGGCCAGCAAAAGAGTTTTCCCCTTGTTTTCCCCCCAACACACACTTTTTTTTAGGTTGTGAGCTGAAAATGAGAATGGAAATGGGGGGAGGAGAAGGAGAAGATCCATGACACAGTTCTCTCACTCACACACACACACACACACACACACACACACACACACACACACACACAATGACACTCGAGCAGTGTTTGATGTCTGGAGCGGTTCCTATGGAACGATCCCCAGATGCTTGGGCTTTTATCCTCACCGGAGGCGCTGAAATATTTTGGGCTCAGAACCCCTGCCATGGATTCTGATGAAATGTAGTTGGGTTGGGTTTTCTTCTACTCAGACATGTGTGTAGTGTGTGTGTGTGTGTGTGTGTGTGTGTGTGTGTGTGTGTGTGTGTGTGTGTGTGTGTGTGTGTGTGTGTGTGTGTGTGTGTGTGTGTTTGTGTCTGTGTGTGCCTCTGTCTGAAAAGTCAAGAATGGAAAAGAGGCTAAGAAAGGGGTCTGAAAGAGAAAGGAGCGCGCCGGTAGTGTAGAGCAACTTGAAAGAAAAGAGCTGATGATCGAGCGAGCCAGAGAGAGAGAGAGAGTGAGAGAGCGAGAAAGAGAGAGTGTATAATGAATTATATATAAAAAAAGAAAAAAGTCAGGAAGACTGCAGGGAGGTGAATTGCGGATCAGGTTATTTTTAATCCCACAATTAGCGTAAGTGAGAGCGCGAGCATGAATGCCATTCCAGATTAGCCTAATAGAGGGGAACCTGGGCCCTTTTGTCACTGCTCTCCCTCTCTCCCCCTCACTGGCAAGAGGCCTCAGTCAGGCCCAGTGACTCCGCCGCTTAATCCAGTCAGGGCATTCCCATAGAGCCACTGCTGCTCTCCCACGGACCTGCTGGCTGGACGTCCCCCTCACCTCCACACAACTCCACCAGCACATAGCCCACCCCCATCCCCTTAACCACTCTGATGAACTATAAAGGGCCTCATCCTCCACCAGCATCCCCCCCCCCCCCATTTCAAGAATGTCCTGTCTCCACGCTAAGAGGGGGCTGTATTGTAGTGCTAATGGCTGGCAGTGAGGGCTGGAATGAAGGGGCTCAGTGTGGAGTGGAGTGTGTGCTGTAGCAAGGAGTCCCCCGTCCTCAGTGACTGCCCTCTCCTCGGGCAGCCATGATGGCAGCTCCACACTCATATTAATTTCCAATGAGACAGACTCCTTTGTTGAGACTCTGGTGATAAATGTATACGTCTGCCGCAGTGGGTGTGCTTGTGTGTGCGTGTATGTATGAGTGTGTGCGTGCGAGCAGGCGCACGTGCAAATCTGTTGTGTTTGACATTCACTCACTGCGACAGGAGGATCCCTCTCCCAACTCACACCCCTCCCCGTCCATGCTGATAAGGCTCCACACTCCTGATCCTCCTAGACAGCGCCTGTCAGACCCCGCCACCCACCCCTCGGCTTTCCCAGCGCTCCCAGTTTGGCTGGCCGGGTGTCCGCCGCTGGTGGAATACCTGAAATAGTTTTGGGCACAAAAGCGCCTCTGTCCTTGGGGCTCGGTGAGTCAGCCTGCCTGCTTTTAATTAGCCATGCGTACGGAGGCCAGGCCGCAAATTAGACGGCCTTTTAATTGTGCAAACAACAACAGATTCCATAATCCAGGCTTTATCTGAGGTGGAGAGAGCTGAGGGAACTGAGTGGCTGCCCTCGCTGCTTGACCTCTGCTGAGTGGAGAACACACACACACACACACAAAGAGAGAGAGAGGAGACAAGAGAACAAGAAAGAAAGGAGGAGAAGAGAGGAGAAAAGAGGAGGGAAGCCAGCAAAGAGGGCCAAAAACAACCTCTCTCTCTCTCTCTATCATTCTCTCCCTTTATCTCAATTCCTCTATTCTTTCTCGTTTTCTCTCTGTCTGTCTGTCTGTCTGTCTGTCTGTCTGTCTGCGTCCTCCCTAAACCCTCTGTTGTAAAGAGCCTGTGTTTGTCAGTTTTGCTGTGTGGGGGGAGGGGGAGACAGGGAGGACATCGGGGTGTTGTTGGTAATTAGAGATTGTTTGGGCTCACAAACAGTAGGGTCAGCCAGAGGGATGGGGGGGGGGGGGGTTCAGTTAGCATTCTGAGCAGCTCCCAATCAAAACAGCGCAGTTTGAGGTGAAGTCTGCTCTAAAGCGCTTGCATAAGCACTGTAGAGAGAGAGAGAAAGAGATAGAGAGAGCTCTTATCTTTCCATTAAAATGCTAATACATTTAAATGATCCGTCCATTGAAGCTTTGCTTGTTTTATTTGTCTTATTTGTTTTAATCTCGCTCTTCAGAAAGCATGCCCGAAGGTTAACAACCTAGTGGGTAGGACAGGCGGGCATACACGCACGCACGCGCGCACACATGCACACACACACACACACACACACACACACACACACACACACACA
This sequence comes from Clupea harengus, assembly GCF_900700415.2. Lineage (NCBI taxonomy): Eukaryota > Metazoa > Chordata > Actinopteri > Clupeiformes > Clupeidae > Clupea > Clupea harengus. The sequence goes on from NC_045173.1 coordinate 11,187,067, forward strand.
CACACACACACACACACAATCATATAACAAGTACAGAGAAGAAAGCAGAAATTCACACAACCTCAGAGACAAAAGGCACAAATACACGTGTGTGCACATACATATTCACAAGCACACACACACGCCTCCACACACACATAGGCCGCACAGTTAACCAGTTTAAAATCATGCACTCACCCTGGCTCTCTGTCCACGGCCTGCCACGTGACGGAGCAGGACTGCCAACGGTGGCATTTTGCAGGTGACCTAATTGCCGGCCAGTGAAATGGAGCAGTCTGACCAGACTCAGACGCTGTCAAATGGCCAACATGCACCCACTGAAAAATGATCCAACAATAGTCACCAGTCTGGGTTTGGTCTCTCACTCGCTCTGTGTATAGGTGTGTGTGTGTGTGTGTGTGTGTGTGTATGCGTGTGATTATGATTGTGCATTGGCCCTCGCCCTTTCTGCTTAGCTATGTCGCATGGCTGCAGGGGATGCTGTAAATCACTGGACAGAGACTGGCCCTCTCCTTGGTAAAAGCACAGGCGAGGAAGGGTCCTAATCTAGAGGAGGGGCCCAGTGCCTTTTCCAGCCAGGGAGCCGGCACAAAGTAACACCACTGAATGAAGGCCTTTTGAGTGGATGGATGCCCCAAAGCAAGTGTGTCTGTGTGTTGTGTATGTGTGCACCATGTGTGTGTGTGTGTGTGTGTGTACATGCCAAGACACTGGCTCTGTCTGCCCTAAAGGGTAACACTTGTACAATAAAAAGGAACAAAAGCATTTCGTCTCTGGGGTCTGATGATGTTCCTTTTGTGTGTGTGTATGTGTGTGTGTGTGTGTGTGTGTCTAGTGTGAACCCTGTTCACCATGACCATAGGTTTCTTTTGCCCTGAGGAACAGAAACATACATAGTGACTCTCCCTGTGCACTCTCCATCTCTCTCCTTCTCTCCCTCTATCTCTCTCTCTCTCCTCCTCTTTCTCTTTATTTCCATCTTGGTCTCTCTCACATCATCTCTGGCCAACTCTGTAATCAGAGAACAAAAGGACGGGGCTTCGGCAGCAAACATGAGCACAATCGGCAGCCTGTTAATCATTGTGCTCTAATTGTAATAGAAGGAGCCGCAGAATAGGGGGGAAATGTCAGCAGCCTCGGCGGGAAGGCAGGGAGGCGAATGGAACATCCCTCTGAGTAGCAGAGCGAAAAGGCTGCCCTCGTTTTTACCCCACACTCAATTAGCTATGGAATTTCTCTCTCTCTGTCTCTCGGCCTCTCTCTCGTTCACTCGTTCTGTGTAGTGTGGTAATTGAGGCTAATCCGCAGTGGAGGGGCAGTGTGTGTTGGCAGAGTATGTGTTGTTGTGACGAAGGTGCTCCCACTGGCACAAGGCAACAGATAACTCAAAGCTCTACCAACCAGGGACCTGCACTTTGTGTGTGTGTGTGGGTGTGTGTGTGTGTGTGGGTGTGGGTGTGGGTGTGTGGGTGTGTGTGTGTGGGTTGGTGCTACTCAGCAGATTGGTGTTTGTCGCCAAGAGCTGAGAGTGTGACAGTAGGGCCTAAAGTTATCCGGGCTCGCCACCCTGCCAGGCGGACAGGGCTGTCTCTTTAGCAGTGTCCTCCTTGCCAGTAGTCACAGATTTTACACACATACACACACACATTAGCAAAGGAAAGGACCAGGAAATTCTTACGATATCTAACTGTAAATGAAAACGCATGTCTCCTCTCTCTCTCTCTCTCTCTCTCTCTCTCTCTCTCTCTCGCTCTCTCTCTCTTTCTCTCTCTCCCTCCCTCTTCCTCGCTCTCTCCCTCTCTTCTGTCTCTCTCGGTCAGGGTGACTGCTGATTCAGTCTCCTGTCGTTTCACTCTGCTTTACCTTCCATTGTAGCCGCCATCTGTTTCTCTGTGCGCACTAGTGTCCTAGGGAGAGCAGGCAGCCCAGGCAGGCAGGACAGGGCTCCTCTTCTGCTGTTGTTGCTCTTGTTGTTGTCCTCACTCAAGGAGTTTGCAGTGGAGAGCCGAGCCACTTTAGCACAGACAGTGATGTCCAATTAACATTTATTTAAGTAGTTCCCAAGGGCCCCTGCACAGCCTACTTACCTTGGCAAAGAGATTTGGACCGCAAAGTCTGGATGTGTTCTCGTGTGTGTGTGTATGTGTGTGTGTGTGTGTGTGTGTGTGTGTGTGTGTGTGTGTGTTTGCGCGCGCGTCTGTGTGTCTATGTGTCTATTAATGCAAAATGGCAGAATGAAATTTTGATTCAAAGTAGCAATGCAAGCATGACCCTATAGCAAAGTAACCCAATTGGTGAACGCTGAACCAAAGAATTGACACAGACAAATTCACACTGATGGAAACACTGGTTTATATACAGTGCTTAGCTTCCAGCACTGGCCGGAAGAAGCAGCAGTCCCTTGGGTTGAGCCAGGAGGTCTTATCTTGCACAAAGATGAGAAGGCATTCCTCCTGCTCTCCAAAGGATCGTAGAGGCCTCCCTGCCACCCACTGCCAAGACTGTTTTTTAATATTCATCCCAGATGTATCTGTAAGCTGCATAACTGCAGTCTCTCCCTTGAGTGTCCAAGTTATATTTCTGCCCACCCACATACACATAGCTCTGCTTGCTGAGTGTCGTAGGTTGTTGACTGTGGCTGGCAGTACTTCTCGTCAGAAGCAGCATTTACCTTCAAACTTTAACTGGTGTTTTAATTTGTTAATTTCATTTAATTTGTGCTCAGATGCTAAGCGTTGGTGTATCTGAGTATATGTGAAGAACTGATGTTTACTGCCCAAGGATTGGAAGACTTGCAGGGTTTTACCACGAGTGATACTAGTGCGCGTGTCTTTATTTCACGTGTCCAGGCTGTGCCTCGGTCACATCAAGATCAGCATAATCTTTTTTCTCTGTCTCCGTCTCTCTCCGTCTCTCTCTTTCTATCTCTGCTGCTTGGCCCAGGTCAGGGTGGCTGTGAAGTGTGTCATCATTAACATGCAGTGAAGAAGCCTGCTCCCCGCTTAACTCCCAGACTTCCATAATGAGTCACTTGTCAGAGACCTGTGTGTGTGTGTGTGTGTGTGTGTGTGTGTGTGTGTGTGTGTGTGTGTGTGTGTGTGTGTGTGTGTGTGTGTGTGTCTGTGTGTCTGTGCACGCCTGTGTGTGTCTGTGCACACGTGTGTGTGTGTCCATTTTTTCAATGTGCGTGTGCGTGCATTGTTGTGTGTGTATTTGTGTTTGTGTGTGTGTGTGTGTGTGTGTGTGTGTGTGTGTGTGTGTGTGTGTGTGTGTGTGTGTGTTAGCTCTCAACACTTTTCCTGTGGTTCATGACTGCTCTCATTAGCGGTGCTCAGTGGGGTGGGGCAGGGGCTGACCTCTCCTGCTTCATCATCTGTGTATGCATATTCCTCCATAAGAACACACACACACACACACACACACACACACACACACACACACACACACACACAATGAAACACACAATGCTGCTTTGAGACTAGCATTTATCTACTCAACTCTTCACCCTTCTTCCTTCCATTTGCGCATCCTAAACTGATTGGAGTGACATTAAACATGCAGCCACTTCTACACTTACATCACATGTCTAGTGTGTTCATCACCTGATAGCAAACAGAATGTCTGAACATACAAACACACACACACACACACACACATGCACGGGTGAGAGGAGCACTATAACAGGTGACAGTCCTTGCTTTGTTGTTTTATCAGTGTTTCACAGGCTTGAGAGGCAAAATGCTTCTCTCTCCCTCTCTCTCTCTCTCTCTCTCTCTGTCCGTCTGTCTGTCTGTCTGTCTTTCTCTCTCATCACCTCTCCTCCACTTCAGTGTGAAATTGGGTCTAACATCACGCCTAATCTGTGAGTGGAATATTCAGCATGGTGCGATTACGAGCTCTCTCTCTCACCGGGCGAGTGCGGCTGAGCCTGCCTCTGCCATCTGCCTTCAACTCTGCACTAAACAGACCACCAGCCCCAACCATGGAGGGAGGGAGAGAGGGAGAAAAAACCAGGAAAAAAAAGATTAATTTTTCAATTTCAAATGGAATTTCCACCCATCATTGCACTCAGTGGTGGGCTAACACCCTTGCTCACTTAATCAAATTGGCAGCGCTGATTCGTTTTAATTCCCTTTATATTTTTTGGGGCGGGGTTGGTGGAGGGGCATTCTTTTTTTTTTTTTTGGTGGCTGCCTTTTATCCCTCACCGCGTGCATCCCGTTTAAGGGATCCCGCGCTTCGTGAAGGATTCCCGATCCCTGCGATTTTTGTCTCAGTCTCCGGGTGGAACACCAGCCTGGACACAGTTGGATGTCCGGCTCAACCTGGCCGCCCATCTCCTCTTTGTGGAGATTTTTAGTGAACCGCCACCCCACCCCCCAAAGGATCAGATCAGCCGAACTTCTTAGAATTACGACGATCTTTGAAAAATCCGCCTAAACCCCCACCCACAAAAAAAAAGACAAAAGCCAGAGTGAACAAAAAGGGACTGGGGTGATAATGATGATGGCGATGATGGCAGTGGTCAAGCTGTGCTGTAGATTATCCCCCCCAGCCTGCACGGGCAGAGCCGCTCTTTACGGGGGCTAATCCAGCCAGCCAGTCAGACGCAGGCAGATAAGAAGGCCGCAAGATAAGTGCTCTCGGGGTCAGGGTCGGGACCTCCCGGCGATGTTCACACTCGGCCATTCTTCTCTATTGCACTGTTGTTTGTCTCTCTCTCTCTCTCTCTCTCTCTCTCTCTCTCTCTCTCTCTCTGTGTGTGTGTGTGTGTGTGTGTGAGAGAGAAAGAAAGAGTATGCTAGCACTTCAGGGCCTGTCATGGCATGAATAACCTCGCTGTCCATCTACCCACGCCTTTCTCTGTCTTCTGTTGTGCTTTGTCTCCCGGAGGAAGTGTGTGTGTGGTTGTTTGTGTGTGTGTGTGTGTGTGTGTGTGTGGTTGATCGTGCTCTATATTGCCAACTAAAATAAATGCCAAACAAAAATCACAGCCTCACTGTTAAAATTCCTCCTGACATTCCTGATGTCCTTGTGTATATATTTTGGATGTTCTCTGTCTATGTGTACATTAGTGCGTTGTCTTAAATCTCTACCTCTGGCTCCGCTCGTCATCAATGTCCAGTGCGATTAGCCCTTAAGAGTCCAGCATAACTCAACCCCTGGGCTGCTAGTGCATACGGGGTCAGCCCCCCGCTGGCCTGGGCGGTGGCCTGCCCTCTCTGCCCTCTGACTGAGAGACATGCAAGCCACCGCCGGCATAGCCGTCTCTGTCTGGCTGTCACAGTGATATTCAGGTAATTGAAAGCAGCAGCTAGAAGCATTAACGGGGTCGGCAGTGTGGAGGTGGGGTGGGAAAGGGGGGGGGTGGGGGTGGCTAATGGTGCGTTTGACCACCCTGTTAACTCGGCCCGCCCGCCCGCCCACCACCCATCCCTCCCTGCCCTGTAAAGAATCACACACACACACACACAAACACTCATGCTTGCGAGCCCACCCTGAGGTGAAGTTTGCTACACACAAGTACACATACAGACACACACACACACACACACAGAGAAAGAGAGCTCTGACATGGTTAACCAAGACAGCAGTGAGACCCCCCCCAACCCCTCCTATCCTATGCCCTTACAGAGAGTTGGGGAACAGAGGGGCTGTTGTTGAATGCTACCCCCCACTCCCCCACACACACCCTTTTACTAGGCTCTTTCAGGCCCGCAGAGCTGCCCTCTCCAGGTGTGAGGGCGGACCGCACACACGTCCCCAGCACGGTTAAAACCTCTCCACGACCGCACAAAACAAGTGTGGGGTTTGCCTTTGTCTGGGAGTTGTGAGTGGTGCTCTGTGAATGCGTACCGAGGGCCTGGCTTTATTTTTTTTTTCTCCACAGCCACTGAACCACTTCCTTGGAAGCACACAGGCACGCGGCGCACAGAAAGAAAATAACGTAGTTCTGCTCTCACAAGGCATTTAGCATGGCTGGAGAAAAGAGGGCAGAAGCCAGTGGGACCAGCAGGATATGAGTGGAAGATCCATGAGAGAAAGCACAATATCGACCACCACAACTCCGTTCTTCAGAGAGAGAAGGGGAGGTGGTAAAAAAAAAGGATTTCTTTTTCAAAGGCTGTAACCAAAGCTGAGGTACCAGGTGAAAAAGACAGAAGGAGAGAAGTGAGGGGGGAGCGAAACAGAGAGAGAGAGAGGGGGGAGACAGACAGAGAGTGAGAGAGAACCACAGAGGTGAGCAGAAAGGCGATCCGCTCAAGAATAACTGCAGAAGGAAACTGCAGAGCCTTATCTGATGGGGGGCTTGTGTCATGACTATTGAATGCTGGCTAGAAGAGTTATGGCAGCATATAAATATAAATATACAGGAAACCACAGAGATGATCACGCCGGATCTGGTGTCTGATTTACTGCTGAGCCGCCGAGATCAAACCTCTGTGCGCCGTCCCCGCTCCGATATGCTTACACTGTTTTTGTTATTGGACCTCTTCACAAAACGTTAGGCGGAGCGCCTTCAGCTGCCCCTCTCTGTTTACGGAGGGCCCTCTGTCTGTCTGTCAGCTGCAGGGCTTGGTGGAGCCCCACCCTGGCCGCGGCCTCACTCGAGGAGCCCGTCAGTCACTCCGGCACACTCAAAGGGTCCCTTTGTTCCCGGCGGAAGGCCGTGGAAATGTTAGCGCTGTAGATGGATCACCTCCTCGTCTCGGACAACAGGCGTAGGGACAAGCCTCACTGTCTTAAAGGCTTCCTGTTTGCCATTAAATTAGGTGTGTACGGATGAGAAGCAGGTCCGTCCGACACAGCCTCCCACACACAACGTCCATACCCACACTACAAGCACAAACACACAAGTCACACACACGCTCACACACACACACACATTGGCGTAAGCTGAGGGATGAGCATCTCTGCAGATCTAAAGCCTGGCCGCTTCAGCATACTGACAGCATGTGGCTGATATTCTGATGCATATCACCCAGAGGGAGAGAATGAGAGGGGGAGAGAGGGCACATGGACATTTGTGGCTAAAGCCCTCCACAGCAACAGGGATTTGGGGTTGCATCGTATCTGGCACAGAAAGACGTGCTGCGCCCCGGTACTCAAGCTGGAAGAAAAAATATACCCAGTCCTCCTCCTGTCAACCTGCCAAACAGCGACAAACACAAGCAAGTCCCTTTCCTTCTTTCTCTCTGGCGTAATCGGCAGGCTCAATAAATACAAAGTGCTCAGAATGCAAATGACCGAGAGAGAGAGAGAGCAAAAGAGAGAGGAGGGGTGGGCTTTTGCTCTCCTCCTGGCTCTAGTTCTCCTTCATTCAATTCTGATTTTCCCGTCGTTTTGTTGATTGTGTTATTTATTTATTTGTGCCCTGTTGTTGTCATGGCAGTTGAGGAATTGTGAGCGGGTCGCTTTTTGTTTTATCGGCTCTCCGCGGTCACTGGCATCTCCGCTCCCCTGCCACTCAAATCCTCCGGCTCAGCGTCAGTCTGCAGCACTGCGAGGCCACAACAGACGCCTCGGGAACGGGGACAGGCAGTTAGCTGGTGCCACAGAGCAGCTGCTGCACCAATGCCCCCCGAACACCGCACACCCACAAATCCTCCCACGTCGCAGCCACCATCGATGCCGGGCCAGATGAAATAAACAAATAATTCCATAAATAATCACATCAACACAAACAAGTCCCCCAACTATAGAGACGTGAAAAAATGAAACCTCTCTCACAATGGGACAGAAACTCATGAATGCTAAACATGCCCATGCAGCTCTGAATGGTGCCACCCAGCATCTCCCTCCCTCCAGCGTCTTTTGCTGTCAGCAATCCAGTGAGCGGTCGCCAGCTGTGCCATCCATTGTGAGAGAGTGGCGTCAGGTCCGCAAGGACGCTGCCGCGCTCGGCTCTGCGGCTGGCACCGGCAGACTGAGCGATGCCAGTTGGTCGCTGCCAACCAAAAACATGGGCATATGCCACTCTTCAGTACCCCACAAGTCAAAGTGTGCACCAGGCCTATACCTGGGCTGTCAGGCACAAAATCCCCCCAAAAAGAGCCACATCTGGGGCTGTTTGCATGTTGTGGGAAGGGTGTGTTGTGTGGGGCTAAATATAACTTGACTGTTTATCATAATATGGCATGGAACAGGCTCATCCCTGAGGTGTTGCCTGGTAAGTGGCCACAGAGAGAGCTTCTAGAGGCTGTCTTCCAGTCGAGCGTGAAGCCCCAGTGGTGCCGTTCCTCACACCGCCTGAACCCCCAGCCCTCCCCACCCCTCCGCCGTTCCCAAAAAACGTAACACGCCCGAGCGCACGGCATCATCGGGGGAGGGGGCTGGTTGGCGAGGCGAGACTGAGACACAGGAGAGATGAGATTTATTTTCTTCCTCACCTGTTGGCGTCCAGGGACTTGTTTGTTCTAAACTGAGACGTGATCCGTGATTGATGAATTCCCAACTCGCGGCGCCGGCGTCATTTTCTCTCTCCGCTTCACTTCCTCCTCCCACCATCCCCAGGGCAACCATGTTCCTACTTTTGATTGGTCCCCAGCTCCACTCTCCCATGACAACCATTCAGAATGGAATGCTGGCAGGTGGGTATGGGCCAGTTTCACTTGGTTTGAAAAGTGGGGAGGGGAGTTAAAAGCATTAGTGGATGTATATGTGTGTGTGTGTGTGTGTGTGTGTGTGTGTGTGTGTGTGTGTGTATGCACGTGTCATCCTGTGTATATGTGTGTGTATGTGAATGGAAGTTTCTTCTTGGGAGCTGGCCTTACATCGTTTTGCAGCTGCGATGCTGGAAGATCGCATATCTCTGCCGCAGTAATTGCCTGCAGCACGCTCTGTTTAAGACAAAAGAAGAATGAACCGCTATCAGGAACGATGGCTAATTTACGTTGTGACGCTCCGCTACATTTCCACCCCACTCCGGCCCCTTACCACACACACACACACACACACACACACACACACACACACACACACAGACACACACACACACACAGTTAGCCTGTCCCACTGTGAAACACTATCTGTCCATACTCCTCTGCGCTCCTCATCAGCGTGTCTCAGGGACTGGGATGAGCCGGCCCTTTTTTTTTTTTTTTGCTGCCTCTTGGGCCCAGTCAGAGAGATTCCTGCAGTATGGAAAAGTTTCCCTTATGGATGCTTAGCGGATGACTCGCAATCCTCATAATGGCCCATAAAAATACCCCGGCCTTAATATACGACCACAGGCTAAGCATGTTCACCCGCTAAGCATGTCAGAAAACACTTGCGAAAAAAAAAGAGCTGTAAAATGGATCGTCTGTCTTTTCTCTTTTCTCACTGTTTCTGTGTCTGTCTGCATTGATTTCACTGCCTTCCTTTTAGTGGTGGAAAGGGAGAAAAAGCATGAAGTCAAAGCGATTTCGATCAATATGTCAGCAGTTGTGTGATTTTTGAGCTGGAAGTGATCAAAAAGTCCTTTTGTTGTGTTTTGTGTTTTTTTTTCTTTCCTCTCCTGCTCTGTTTTTCCCGTTTATTTTAATGTGGAGTAAGAGAGCGATCCCCTTTTGCCTTGTTAAGAGCTTGTTTGTTTGACTTACCCCTCTGTCGGGGTTTTTTAGCGGCATGTCTTTGCTCTGGCCAGCTAAAACGACCCTTGGCTCGGAGAGGCAGAAATAGCGTGAGCCACAAAGCTGAATTAACGACTCGTTGGGCTTTGTTTGCGCTCCAGAAACACGCTCGTGAAAAGAAGGTGCTGCCTCGCAGAACACGAAATGGCGTCGTTAAAGTCCACCAGAGCTGAACTGAGCCAGACTTCACTCACTCTTTCTTCTCTTATTTATTTTTTCTCCCTCTCCCTCTCCCTCCCTCCCTTTCTCTCCCTCTCTCTTTCTCTCAGCCTCTCAGGTTAAAATTGGTCTGCTCTGTGGCTTATTCTCTGCTTTGGCCTTTTCTTCTTGTTCTTCTTCAGATCAACCACTTGTTAAAATCACGTTGTTTCCTCCTCACCTCTTCAACTCTATTCATAAAGGCTTAAGCAGTTGAGCTGTTTGATCTCCTTTTTTTCTTCGGTTCTCTGCTTTCTGTCTTTCTTTTTCTCCCTTTGACTCTGTCCTTGGCTTAGTTTGACAATGCCGTGTAGTCATGTATTTCCAGAAATGTCCATCACTCGTGAATGCACATAAGAGATACAAAGAGTTTTCTTCTATATTAAGAGATTTTGTCAGCTTGTATCGACACACATTTCCTTTCTCTTTTTATCAGTGTTGCATGTTGTATTCTTGTACGCGGCACCTATCTATTGTTTAGTGCTATCAGCTGAACTATCTTGGTCAGTCTGTCTATGGGTGTGTGTGTGTGTGTGTGTGTGGGTGTGTATGTGCGCCTGTCCGTGCCTGTTGGCAGATTGAGGACACTGTGGAGCTCTCCCTCAGCAGCTGTGTGTGTGTGATACTGGCCTACCCCGCAGAGGGCCATGGCGATCGTGTAGCCCAGTGAGGAGTGAGGATTTGGGGTTAGCCAGCATGGGGGTGGGTGCCTAGGGAGAGGCCTGACCCCCTGTAAGCACACATCTGCCCACTCAGTTTGGGAAAGAACTACTCTTTTTTCCCCTCCCTCTATTTCACCTATTATCTATCTCCCTCTCTCTCTCTCTTTCTCTCTGTCTTTCTCTTTCTCAGTGTTTCTTACATTCTTCAGTTCCTTTCTCCACCACTCAACTCACTATGTTCCTTGCCTTTCTCCTCTTATTCCGGTCCTCTCATTCTCATCCTTCTGCTCGCTCAAATAGGCACGTGTCAGATGAATCTGGCTGTGGTCTTGTGTCCAAGCCCCTTGATTACTATGGGCTCATCCTCTTAATGTAATGTATGTCTCTGTTTTTTTTCTCTTAATCAGAAACGATTGAAACAGTTTATGTGTGGACATGTTGTGCTCATGTCTTTTTTACCCATGGTAATCCTTTGACAAAGAATGTTGTTTTCCCTATACAACCTCCACTCTAGACACACACAACAGTAGTCTGTGAGTGTGTGTGTGTGTGCCTCTAAAATATATATAGTCCTGGTGTGTGTGTGTGTGTGTGTGTCTGAGAGTGAGAGAGTATTTGCATGTGTGAGAAAATGTCCCTCCCTTTGCCTCCTCCTGGAAGACTTTAGCCACTCTGGGGGATGTCCAGTGCTGTCCACAGCACGTGTGTTAATAAACACTCTCTGGCCTCTGTAAACAAAGAGGGCCCAATTAAGGTGACGGGCATTTTCAATACATGCTAGTTTGTGCAGATGTGTGTGAATGGTGTGTGTGTGTGTGTTTGTGTGTGTGTGTGTGTGTGTGTGTGTGTGTGTGTGTGTGTGTGTGTGTGCGTCTGTGCGTCTGTGTGTGTCTGTCTCTCTGTGCACATGCACGTGCGTGAATTTGCATTCTTTTGGACTGAATTATTTCATTCTTTCACTGCACTGCACATATTCTATAATTGGCTGGGTATGGTGCAAATTGGTGGCAGACTGATTCCGTGCCTTTAATGTGTCTCTGTGTGTGTGTGTTTTTGTACGTGTGTGTGCGTATGTGTGTGTGCGAGAGAGAGAGAGAGAGAGAGAGAAAGAAAGAGAGATAGAGTTTGGTGGGCTAACGGTAAAGTCGGACTTGCTTCCACTACAAGTCCAGCTGCTGTGCCTGACCCAATTCTGCTCGTACCATCTATTTCCACCCGTCCGCCTATCAGCATCCATAATGGATTACAGACGTCTCTTTTTGTCCAGACGCACTGGGCACGAACACAATGTTCAAGGCAGCTACTGTTGTTTTCCTTCCCCCCTGTAAGAGTAGGTGCTGTCAGTTAGTCATGTCAAACGGTTGACTGCCCTAAAAGTGTTTGGGTGCATGGAGGTTGAGTGTGAGTGTGTGTGTGTGTGTGTGTCTTCGTGTGCGTGTGTATGTGTCTATGTGTCTGCCTGCATATCTGTGTGTGTGTGTGTGTGTGTGTGTGTGTGTGTGTGAGAGAGAGAGAGAGAGACATTTAACACTCCTTTATTAAACCATTGCCTAACTTTCTCACACAATTACACCACTAAAACACATGAAACATTGAAACCTCCAACGACGAGGTTTACAAAAAAAAAAGGAAGTGCTTAAGCCCCTCCCTCTCTCACTTTAAAAACCATTTTTCCATCATCTCCAACTCCACACAGCAGCTTCCCCACCCCCAAGCACTGGAAAATGTCATAACATCATTAACCAGACAGAGCGAGCCTAGTCTGCACGTAACTTGCTTGATTGCTTTCTATGTACCTTCATCACGCACTCACTCTCTCTACCTTTTTGTTTATCTGCATCTTATGCACACACATGCACACACGTGTGTGTTCCGCTATGTTACTCACCTTGGCTTGTTGTTATGGCTTCCATATCTCTCCATAACTCAATGTAAATGGCTTCCCTGTGAGCTGGAGAGGCACTGCATAGGATCATAATGGCCCAATTATAGATCGCCAAGGTTCTCCAGGATATCATCATCACCATAGTGAAGTCATGTTATTCCGGTAGTGGAGGATATTTTTCCTCAATGTGTGTGTGTTTGTGTGTGTGTGTGTGTGTGTGTGTGTGTGTGTGTGTGTGTGTGTGTGTGTGTGTGTGTGTGTGTGTGTGTGTGTGTGTGTGAGTGTGTGTGTGCATGCGTGAGTGTCTATTATTATAATTATTGCACTGTGTGTATTAGTGTGTGTTAGATAATAGATAAAAATGTCAACTTGTGTTGTGAGGACTAAAGGAGATGACGCCCTGTGCCGTGCTGACAGTGAGGGTGTGTGTGTTTGCCAGTTTGTGTGTGTGTGTGTGTGTGTGTGTGTGAGAGAGAGAGAGAGAGAGAGAGAGAGAGAGGAGAGGAAAGTAATGTAGCACTGCAAAAGGGCATTGACATCAGAAGATGGAAATAGGGATCGTGGGTAGTGTAGTCCTGACTGTTAAGCGGATGTATTCTGCTTTAATGGGGAGGTGCGGGGTATTGATTGCACAGTATCTCCCAGATGATATTAAGCCTTGCCAGTAAAGAAGGATCATGAATTATTGAGGGTTATTATTTATGTAATCATTGCCTCATCTCTCATTTATCTCATTAGTTCAGCCATTAATCTGTTTTCACCTAGTGTGGCGCGGTGTGGAAGCGTGTTTGTGTTGGTGCACTCTACATTTTTCCTGCCTGTTTTTCACTGATTCTCCCCCAAGGCGCAGTAGTTTTCAAACCTCCTCATAGTGCCCCTTCTCACCACCCACTCACTGACACACACATTCACTCCCTCAAACACATGAAGCATGTACGCTCACACACACACACACACACACACAGATCCAGACACACACACACACGGACAATAACACACACTTGGACACTTATGCAGAGCCATTTGTGTGTCAGAATCAGAATTGTATTTATGGTGTGTGTGTGTGTTTGTGTGTGTGTGTGTGTTTGTGTGTGTGTGTGTGTGTGTGTGTGTGTGTGTGTGTGTGTGTGTGTGTGTGTGTGTGTGTGTGTGTGTGTGTGTGTGTGTTTTTGTGTTGAGTTTATACACCCACCGGCATGGCCACACAGGTCCGAGCCTGCCTACACTATGAATCTCTTTAAGTCTCACTCTTGCTTTCTTTCCATCTCTCTGTCTCTCACACACACACACAAACACACACACATGTGTCACCTGTCTCTCTCTCCTTTTGCTGTTGCCCCCTCCTTCTCCAACACACAAACACACTAGAACTGTAATATAACTGCTCACATTGCTCTTATAATTGCCTTTCCAGTTTTGAAATATCCACTGATAAAAACAGGCTTCTGTCAGATAGTCTCTCTCTCCCTCAGTAGCTCTTATTTCTCCCTCTCTTTCTTTCTCTCTCTCTCTCTCTCTATCTCTCTCTCTCTCTCTCCCACTATCTCTTCTCTGCGGTCCTATAACTGGTTCATTTCACATCTTGCTGAAGGGAAGCTAACTCAAGGAGAGGCAGGCAACCCTAGGCAAGAGATAGAAGTAGATATAGAAGGAGACTGAGAGGGGAGAGGAGGGAAAGGGAGAGGGAGAGGAAGGGAGATAAAGGAAGAGATGGAGATGGTCAGGATAGGGGGATACTGGAGACATTGTTCCCCTGCAGAAGAAATAAACATACCATGGGGCTCTCTGTGGTATTCAACCCACATTCCCGTGTGTGTGTGTGTGTGTGTGTGTGTGTGTGTGTGTGTGTGTGTGTGTGTGTGTGTGTGTGTGTGTGTGTGTGTGTGTGTGTGTGTGTGTGTGTGTGTGTGTGTGTGTGTGTGACCTTAAAAGGTTGTATTTCCATGGCAAGTGAAAGAGATCTGGAATAACACAGAGAGATTGGCCCCTGATAGGGGCTCAAGGAAAATAAATCATCTTACGCCACCCCCCCCCCCATACCCCCCTCCCTCTGCCTCTCTGTTTGAGTGATATAGTTGCGGCAGCGATAGGTTCACTGGCTGCTGTTGCAGGGTTGTGGTGATCAGTGTTTCCTGCAGGCCCAAAGTGATATTAATGAAGATTCTCACACTTGAACACCTACCAGACTCCCACTAATCTCTACACTCCCCACCACCACACACAACACACACACACACACATGAGCAGTACCTTATCATGCATCATTTCTGCACCTATAGCCACAGTTCTTCACTTGGAGAGCCACTAATGAATGGACTGCACTGTGGCTGTCACCCCTACAGAGAGGCAGCCATGACGAATGCTGCTCCTCTCCCCCATCCAGATCTTGGCAAATCATGCGGCTCTTACAGTATAAGTGGCCCACCTCTACAGGGACTGGCTCAGTATAGGAGGGCCTTAGTCTGCTAAAGGGGCTTCATTTCCCATGGTGAACTCTCGGTCCCCCACCACCCCCCAGCTTACGCTTCTTATCTCACTTTCGTTCCTTTGCCTTTTCTTGCTTTTCCTCGCCATATCTCTCCTCCTCGCATGTAATTTATTTTTCATCTCTTGTGCTGTCGCTCTCTCTCCTCCTCATTGTTGTTCAGGCTCTGTGTCATATCTTTCCCCTTTTGTTCCATGCTTCAGTAGTATAATAAAACTCTCGTGACTCTCACTCTGTGTGTGTGTGTGTTTGTGTGTGTATGCGTGCGTGTTTGTGTGTGTTCGTCTTTATGTATGAGAGTTATGGTGCCTTAGGGGTTCTTATAGTAGTTATAGGAGCCCCTGTTTCTTTTATGCTCGGTGGAGTGTTTAAGGCCAAAGATGTTGCTCAGCACAGCCTTCAAATCCATTTAATTTATCACTGACACCTCCACTAATTAGAGAGCTATGAATGTGTGTGTGTGTGTGTCTGTGTTTTGCTGCATGCATGTTTGTGTGTGTAAGTGTGTCTTTTTTAATGTACTTGGGCACAATGTCCCCTTGTGTGGGCAAATGTGCCTGTTGCTACGGCAATGAGATGACACTTGTTATCTTTGCCTGGCAGTCAAAAGGAATGAGAGAAGAGAGGGGAGGAAAAAGACGAGTTTTCTCGAATGCTTGACCCTGCGTCCCGTCCTATCAGCATCTCTCTCTTCCTCCCTCCCTTCTTCTCTCCTTCTTGCTCTGTCCCTTTCTATCTGTCTCTTCTGAAGGCGGCAGATGAAAGGGGGGCCGGGTGCGTACTGTCTGATCCGGCGCAAAGCAGCCCCTCTGCTCCGGCGCCTCTCACAGAGCCGTTTGGACTCAAGATGTTCTCTGTGTGTGGATGCCTGCCTCTCAGGCCTTATCTCACACGGGCCTGTTCGGCCCAGCAAAGACCAAGAGACGACATTATCATTAGGACCCTTATCGGGTCCCTCCTCCTCTCTCTTCTCTATATATATCTCTTCCCCTCTCACACACTGCTCTCTCTCTCTCTCTCTCTCTCTCTTTGGCTCTTGCTGTCCCTCCCTCTGTCCGTCTGCCTTTTACAGAGTGTCAGAGACAAACAGGGCTAAATGTGCCTTGTGTTCTGTGAAGGCCTGACGATCTGTGGAGAGATAGAGTGTCTTTGATTTATTTGCACGTTGTTCTCGTTTGAGGGGAGATATGGAGCGTGTCCTTCAGGCTTGTTTATGCCTGGGGACCGCTGAGGATTGAAGAAGGGAACAAACTAGAGAGAGAGAGAGAGAGAGAGAGAGAGAAAGTGACAGATGTTGCCAGAGGGAGAGGAGAGAGATGCGTTAGGGAAAGTGATTTGAGAGAGAGAGAGAGAGAGGGAGAGGGATGGAGTAAAAGTAAGAGATAGACCATAAATGGGGAATGATGGAAAATGGTTCTCTCTGTCTCCCACCTGCACTGTTCATAAACAGTAGAGTTTGAGCTCACACCCCAGCTCTTCAGCATTCAGAGATTTCAAAGCCAAGCTTCGGCACATTCACCAGCACACCAGTAATAGAAACTGCTGAGAAAAAAAAAAAAACATCACGGTCTTCCTGAACATGGCTGAATCTCGGCCCTACTCCTGGCTCAGCTCCGTTTGTCTCCGCAAGGTGCAGCCTTGATAGCAGAGGAGGTGGGGGAAGAGGCTGATTGGGCTGGAGCAAAAGACAGGGGGCTGATGGGGGGCGAGAGGGGGAGAGAGGCGCCGCGTGAGGAGTCAGACAAAAGGAAAATCAATGGCTGACAAACACAGAGCCGTCTACCGCTGGAAACACACCACGGGCGCCTCAGACGTCTCCCATGATTAACTCCTGCAACAAAGAACGTAAAGGCAGTGTTTGTGTGTGTGTGTGTGTGTGTGTGTGTGTGTGTGTGTGTGTGTGTGTGTGTGTGTGTGTGTGTGTGTGTGTGTGTGTGTGTGTGTGTGTGTGTGTGTGTGTGTAGGGTTGGTAGGGGTAGTAAACCTGTCTACATCTCTGTTTTTTCACATACACGTCAGAAATAACAGCAGCTACAATGGCTAGTCCAGTTAGGCAGGAGCAGAGGAACTGAATGGGCCAGACATGTGTGCGGTGTGTTGACATATGTAGGTATGAAACCACATTTACATTGGTGTAAGAGCCACGATCATGTTGAGGAAGGTGATAATAATGAGGATTATGGCGGTGGTGCCTGTGACTGTGACTGACTGTGTGTGTGTGTATGTGTGTGTGTGTGTGTGTGTGTGTGTGTATGTCTGCACTCACCCTATTGTGTGAGTTGGCTGCCATTCCCCCTCTGCATCTGGCTCTCCTCCGAACTCTTTTCTTTCATCTCTGGCTTCCCCCTCTTCTCTCCCCTCCCTGTTTCTCTTCATGCCTGGCTTTGGGCAAAAGAAAACTCCATTTTCCATGTGTCATCTCAGCCACGCCCGTGTCATTAGAGTGCGCTGCCTCAGAGAGATGTTTGAATGTTGTTAGGTGTGCCTAATTGACAGTCTCAGGGCAAAGGTTGAGCCGGCCTGGTCACCGGTTTCCTCTGGTAGCCGGTAAGATGAGTGGGGGGGGGGGGGGATGAGGCTTCTCAGTCTTTTTCAGGTTCTTTTCCTTCTCACCAAGCCTGATGTGCAAGTGAGCGCCACTTAGCCAGCAGGCAGGGATGGAGAGTAGAGATGAGCATGGACAGAACAGACTGCAGGCAGAACCACCTAAAAATACAGGAGAGAGACAAAAAGGAGGAGAGATTGAGCTCAAGAGAGTGAGACAGGGAAAAGGAAATTGCTGTTTTTTTTTAGGGTTGTCAAAGCACCGATGGTGAATGCATTTAGATCAACCTCTCTGAGTTGGAGGATTTATATTCTCCTCCCAGCATGGTCTCTCTGCACCCACTGTCTCTCTGCACCCACTGTCTCTCTCTCTCTCTCTCACACACACACACACACACACACACACACACACACATAAACATGTTCATTAATTGCCTCTGACTCCTGTTGCTGCTCTCTGGTGGTCCCCTGCCTGGTGATTGGCTCTGACAAATCTACAGGAGATAAGACTTACCCACAATGCATCTGTGCAATATCAGAGTAGTTCCAGCTTGGGGTGGGGTACAGGTTGCCTCAAATGAACAAGTAGTCAGAGGTATTAGTGTGCAAAGTGTGTGCTTTTTTCTTCGTATATGTATTAAGGGTATGTGTGCATGCATGTCTGCGTTTATAGGGAGGAACGCACACACACATAGACATGTCTGCAGGGGTGTGGGGTATGTCTATCTCACTGGCTTAATTAAGAGAGTAGCATTTGCTAGATAGCGTCCAGAGACTATGACCACGGGCGACGTGGCACATTGATAAAGTCCTAACTCTGGAGCGGAGGGAGGAATGGAGTGAGGGATAGAGTGAGGAAGCGAGGGAGGGATAGAGTGAGGAAGCGAGGCAGGGATGGAGGGACTTCCTCCACATGCTCAGACTCCTCTCTGAAGAGAAGACAGCATCTGGCTCCTGAAGTGGCAGGACACTCAGCTCTACACGACCGGCTCTCTTTCATTTGTCGAAGCCATTTTCACCTCAGGCTATGCCATGACTCTGAAGCTTACAGGGCGGCTGGAGGCACTAGTCAAATGAGCTTTCACACACACACACACACACACACACACACACACACACACACACACACACACAGAACCACAGACGCTTGCACACATACACACACACACACACACATATGCACACACACACATGCACACAGAAACACAGACGCTTGCACAGACACACAAAAACGCAAACACATACATACACAGCCCCTCACACACCCACCCACCCACACACACCCAAACACACACACAGTGTTCCCAGAGGCCCAGTGGAGGGTTAATAGAAGCCTAATTTGCTGGTTGTGTGGGGCAGTGGAGCTGCAGCTCCATTCCCTGTAGACTCTCCCCTAATTGTGTTCCTCTCCTCTGCTGTGGCAGCACACCTCTCGCTGTCAGAAATATATAAATAAAGTGCATTAATTAAAAGGAATTCATTCCCTTTCTCTTTTTTGTCTCCGTTCTCTCGCACTTCCCTCTTCTCCCCTCTGCTCCTAGTTTGCTCTCTCACAATGCAGCAGCATGTAAACAGGAAGGAGCAATTATGGGCTATGTGGGGAGGGGAGTGGGGATGCTTAGAATGTGTTCATCTGTGTGTGTCTGTGTATGTGTGTATTTGCGTGCATGTGATTATGTGTGTGTGTGTGTGAGAGAGAGAGAGAGCATGTGTGTGTGTGTGAGAGAGACAGAGTGAGAGAGAGCATGTGTGTAGCCTGCTACTGTAGGTGTGACCAAATCAACTCATGGATGGTCAGTGCATGGGTGGCTGGCTGTGATAGTCACAGTCTCCTTAGCTCCATGCATCCCTGGCACTGAAGTGCATTATGCTCTTAATGGCCATGTCAGTCTCCATGAAGAATGCTGAATTTATGGCTGTGTCGATGGAGAGGCTGTAGATGGGCACCAAGATGTCACATGCTGTATTATTAACAGAACAGGAGAGGAAGGGATAGATAGCTAGAGAGGAGGAGAGGAAGAGAGAATGTTCCAGCAAATCAAAGAGTGTGGTTTCATTCAGATAAACGGGGAGAGTTCCGTCAACCTGAGCGATGGGTGGCAGAGAGCGCCAGACAGGGAGAGAGCGTAAAAATTCAGGATACCTTGAAACAGCATTGTTATCACACCATCTGCTTGAGTGCACCTGTGATACATCTCAGTGCGCTGCTTTCTGGAGCCATTTCCCCCCGCCGAAAAGAGGGAAGTATCCCTGATTGCAATTTCATCCTTCCCCGTTGTTCCGGAAAGTGGTAGAAATTCAGAGGCACTGGCTATCCTCAGCAGCCAGCCGGTGAAGGCCAGCCGGTGCTCAGACGCTTCTCCGTGAAGCAGCAACATGGCAAACTGTGCCTGAGATTTATTTTACCAGGCTGATGATCACCTAATCCTTTTCATTTGGCTGTACACTGAGGAGTGTGG
Organism: Clupea harengus; assembly: GCF_900700415.2. Taxonomy (NCBI): domain Eukaryota; kingdom Metazoa; phylum Chordata; class Actinopteri; order Clupeiformes; family Clupeidae; genus Clupea; species Clupea harengus. The sequence continues at coordinate 11,206,914 of NC_045173.1, forward strand.
GCTCATGTCAGGTCAGCTTATGTGTGCTTTGCCATGGCTGTTATTACCTCCAATGTTTGGTCTGTCTTCCTCAAGTTATGAATCCCTTGTCTACAAGTATGTGTGTGTGTGTGTCTATCTGTCTGTGTGTGTGTGTGTGTATGTGTGAGAAAGAGAGAGGGTATGTGTGTGTGTTTATGCGAGAGATAGGTCCGTGGGTGTGTTTTGTTGACTGCTAGCTCGGCACGCTGTGGGTTGACCTGAACCAATCAATACTGAGACAGCAGGGGGCATGATGGGAAATGGAGTTCTGAGGGCTTCTCAGCTCTGATCAGTGTGTGAGTCAGACCTGCTCACTGGGGCTTCGCATTATTGCCTGCCTTCTCAAACAGACAGCGGACTCCCCAGTCATAAGTGGGACTTAAACCAGGAACACCGGGGCGCTGGGCTGGATTTAGGCTTAGATGAGCTGCAACGCTTAATCAGGGGCCGTCACCTCACACATGCAAGGGCCAAAAGCATGACGTTTTGTCGAACTAAAGATGTAACAATGAGAACTGTAAAAATGCCTGTTTGGATTTGCTTTTTCTTTTTTTTTCTTCATTCCCATGATATATATTTTGAATTGCTTTGATATTGTTTTGCTATCATTCTCTTTTCTTTGGTTCAGTGGTTTCTTTTTTGTTTATGGTCATTTTTTTCCTTTAGGTTCTCCCATGCCATCCTCTCTATCAAGTCCATCAGTCACTGAGCATTCACATTCTCAACCACCATCACCCAATCTCCATGACAACCAGAGTCCGCTGCTAAGTAATGTCACCACGGAGACTGTGCATGACTCGGACTCTGAGGAGGAATTCACAGCCACCCTGTACTTACCAGTAGCACAGCCGGCACAAGGTTCCGCATGTAATGGTAAGGTTCCTCTCTCTTCCCTCTCTCTCTCTCTCTCTCTCTCTCTCTCTCTCTCTCTCTCTCTCTCTCTTTCTCTCTCTCTCTCTCTCTCTCTCTCTTTCCCTTCCCCTCCCTTCCTCCATCCTTCCCTCTTTCTCTCATGTTTGTTATCCAAGTTTGATCAGTTAGAGGCGGCTTGCATCTGTTCGCTGCTCACAGCACAGGCCCTGCTCTGTGTGAAAACATGCACAGCCACATGTCACAGTTCATCCATCATGTTCAGTTACTGCTCAGCCTTCTATGCCAAACCCATTCCTTCAAAACAAATTGTAATTGTGTAATGTGTTGTGTTAAGTGATACTACGGTCATGAGATTATTTCAAAGCTTGTTTTCATTTGCTTTGATGCAGCATGGTGTTAGTGGTTAGCCCAAAGGGAGCCCTTTGTTTGGCCGCGCTGGCTATGAAAGGGAGGTTCGCACAGGGTTTTTGTTGGGCAGATGGCTCGGACACACTGTATGCATTCATTCATTAGGTGAGCAACACAGTATACGCAAATGGATTTCCCCTCTGTCTGTTCTGTCCGTCGTTCCTGTCTCTCGCTGGCATACACACACACACACACACAGGCTGTCTTGTCATGTTTGTCTCCCTTTTGTGCAAGATGTCTACCCAAACATAAATTAAAGCTTAAGGACAAATCTAATTAACAAGCATGGAGCACAGTCACAATGTTGTATATAGACATATCTCCCTCACACACACATATACACAAACACACACACATGTTTGGGCTGACAAAGCTGAACTAATTCAGACAAGAACCAGCCTAATACAATTGAATGTATTTCAAAGGTTTCAAAGGCTCCATCCATTTCTTCCCCACTCTTCCTTGTCCCCTAGTGCATGAACTGTGATGAAGGTCTTTGATCAATTTACCATCTCTACATCCCCTGTGATCTTTACTGCATTATAAACACACACACACATTGGTCAGCCCACAGAACACAACCAGCCTCACTGTCAAAGATATCCACTTATTCACGTATCCGTTTTGCTGCTAAAAGCTTAACTTTCACTAACCAGTCGGCAAAGGCTTTGAAAGCTGGAGTGCTGCAGCGGCGTGACCAGCGGCTTGTTCTGAGAGACGGACTGGTCACAGCCGCTCTCCAGCTAAGGCCTTCAGCAGCAGCCTTGCATCAGCTCTCCACATGAACTGTGTCATAAGCAGCGATGTGGTCACAGAGAGGGGGCGAGGAGACTCAAGTTTAATGACAAAAGGTTTAATGCTCCTTTACTCAACCAGTTACTCACACTTTCACAAAAATGCATCTTTTAAACAAAAACAAGAACATCTGCTTTTTGGTCACAAGCTTAACATCCTCACCATAAGAAAGAAAACCAGCCAGGATTCAACTTCATAATCTGATAATTATTTGCCCATCATCACAACCACATTTTTTATATCAAAGAGCTCTCTCTCTATCTCTCACTCTCTATCTCTCTCTCTCTCTCTCTCTCTCTCTCTCTTCCTCCTCCTCTGTCAGTTCCCCTCTCTGATGTCTTGAGTTGCCGCGGAAAGTGCAGGCCAAACCTTAGCCATTAAAGCACCCCCCCTCCCCTCCCCACCAACCACCCAACCTTTAATAACCAGCACATACGCACTCACCACCCCACATCAAAAAGGCAACCCACACAAAGACATTTCAAGTGCTCTGCATTAATTAAGCCATTTCCTTACATGCACGTCTCCATCGATCCCCAATCAGAAAGCACTTAACGCCAACAGGCCAAGAGTTAGTGCTGAGTGGAGTCAGAGAGCTCAGAGCTCATTAACCGACATGTGTCTGTGTGTGTGTGTGTGTGTGTGTGTGTGTGTGTGTGTGTGTGTGTGTGTGTGTGTGTGTGTGTGTTTGTGTGTGCGTGTGTGTGCATACACACAGTATTGTAAAGCATCTGAATGGAATGTCCGGCCTTTCAGCAAGACAAAACCAAAAAAGTCTGGTTTGGAATATATACATATATATACTGTATATATATGTATATGTTCCAAAGCAACAATTCATTTAAACTTTGCAATTAACACTGATATGCAATATGGTCAACAAAGGGGAACTATTTCATAGGTGTGTGAATATCAAAAGTTAATTAACTGTCCCACCAACACCCACAAAGAAACAACAAAAAGCCTGTACCCCAGTTAGTCCCAGCGCATGGCAGGTGTGTCTCCTCTCCTGTGCCTGTCACATGAGACCCAGGGTAAACACAGGCTGATGCCCTGCCTTCAGCCCGCTCTAATGGCCCTGGCGAGGGCTTGTTCCGTGATGCTGGAGCCAGTCTGGAGCCCGCTGGCAGTCACGATATCAGGCTCCCCTCTGACAGGAGCCACCAGCAGCCCCTGAAGCTCTGGCATCTTCCCTCAGACATGCTCATCCCTACATCCCTACAGCTCTAGACGTAAAAAAAAAAACAAATCAGACTAGACGACCACTCTCGCTATACTTATTATTGATCATACGTTTTTTCCAATCTTAAGGCTAAATTGCTTAAAAGCAAAAACTGCTTTCCTCAAACAAGCCAGAGAGATATAGAGGGATGGTCAGAGAAAATGAGTAGGCCAGGTCAAGCTAGGGCTCCCGTCCATTCAAGGCCATTAGCCTCACTTTATTTGTCTTAGTTGGCCTCTTTGACATGGATCTCATTGACAGTTATCCCCTTTGAAGTCCTGGAGCCTGAAGAGTGGATTTGGGATGGGGGGTGGGAAGGGGCAGCCGTGGGCCTGCTTGGCTGGCTGGCTGGCTGGCTGGCTGAACGGGCCCTGGACTGGGGGCAGGCCTGACGGCAGCTCCGGCGCTGACTGACTATTGCTATTGTCAGATGCACTGGGCATGAAAGTAGCAATTTTACAGCACAGGAATTCCAATAACATTTAGCGGAGCCGAGCCAAGCCCAAACACACGAGAGCAACCTCTGCGCTCGCTCCGCTCCCCACGCCTCGCCTCGCCGACGCGCTTGCTTAAGCCTGGGCTGTCTGTCTTCCCTGACCATATGTCTTTTTTTCCCTTTCATATCCCTCTCATCCATGCTCTGTCTATCTCTCTCTCCTCTCTCTCTCTCTCTCTCTCTCTCTCTCTCTTCCACTCTGTTTCTCTCCTGTCCAATCTGTCTAGATTGTTCTCCTTTCAACTTTCCTGGCCTGTTGAGAATGTGTAGCTTACGTGTATGTAAGTGGCAAAAAAAGAGTACACATGCTAGCATATAAACGGTGTGACAGGCTATGTGTTAGGGAAAGGCAGGGGTGTTCGCTTCAGTGCCCTTTGATAAAAGGGCATAGGAGGTAATAAGGTGATTGTGACACACCGCATGATAAAAGCATACAGCAGGAAAACATCGATTAGGAAGGGGCCATTGAGGTCGACGTGGCCTGCGACGGGCCAGAGATTTTCTCAGGGATATACAGTGCTCTGCTGTGGCTGTCGGTCATGGAAAGCGTCACTGAGACACAGCGGTCACGCCTTAATGCATCAGGTCTCCTGTATCCCCTGGCAATCATGACACCACTTCCCGAGGTTGCGGCGTTACTCAATGACGCATGCATAATTTAGACATATGTCAGAGGCTGAAGCTGGAAGTCTCAGGTCTGCAGCTGGAAAATCTTTATTTAGTTTATTTTTGTTCAGATGCACCAGTGCCTCTTACTTATTTCTCTCTCTCACGCTTGTTCTCGCCGACCCCTCTCCTTCTCATCATTGTTGTATCTAATGATTACGAGCAGTCAAGTGCCTTAATTATGTGTCATCAGGTTTCGTTGTTTACATGACCTCAGTTTACTTCCCCGGGGAGAGTTAGTAGTATAGTAGTACTAAACGTAGGTGAGTGTGTATAATAAGTGAGTGAGTGTGTGTTTGTATGTGCTTGTCTTAGCATTTTTCTGACTCGCCACAGAAGAACAGACCCCAATCCGGTGGCCATTAAAAATGCATCACGGCAGAAAACAGTCCGTCATCGGCCTAAACTGTGATTACTCTCTCGCTCCCTCCCTGGCAGTGTTGAACATGGCAACTGACTTGCTCAACACAAAGCGTGCTTCAAGATTAGCCAGCCCATTAGCTGCTGAGTGATCCGTTCGCCAGCCGAAGCCATTCCTTTCTGTTTATCCCTGGGAATGCCCATTCACACAACATCAGAACGAATTGAAAAAAAAGAGCATTCTGATGATTTGAAATAAAATGTAATTGGTGCTCCCATAAAATTAGGCAAATGCCTCAGTGTTTACGTTCTGTGTCCTTTTCGGATGTGCTCTCCTTCATTGACAAAGCTGTGCTGAATTAGATTACTTAAGAGTGCCCATGGTGTGTGTGTTTGCTCAGTTATCATAGCAGAGGGCTCTGAAGACAAAGAAAGACACTGTGTTTGCCCCCCTCTGCTTTTGGATTTGGTCACCTCAATGCAAAGATCACATTTGTATTGTTGTTGTTGTTATAAATGTATTATTACACATTTACTAACAGTGGTCAGGCTGTTTCTCTTCACTGGGAACAGTGTCGCTCATTTCCCCTGAGCTCAGGGGTACCTCTGCACTAAGCTTCAAACCTCCAAGTAAAACTATCCTGGGAATCATCAGGAAAAAAGAAGGGGAATATGAAGCATTAATTCTCCTTTGGATCCCAGTGCAATTACTCTGAATTAAACAGAATTATGAGCCTTGCTGTGCAGTCAGGATGAATGCTGCCCAGCCACCCTGCACTGCCACCAACCCCACCCCCCCACCCCCAAAAATCTCTTCAATACTGTAAATGGGCTTTTTGTGCGCCCCTCATTTCTACGAAGGTGTAGAAGTAGAAGGCTCTCTCAAATGCCGTAATTGGATTTTTTTTTCCTTTCGTGTGTTCTTTTACCCTCTCGCTCCCCTTCCTGATTTTCATCATGGGTGATTTCTTTTTCTCTCTCTCTCTCTCTCTCTCTCTCTCTCTCACTCTCTCTGTCTTTTCCCCCTCCATGGCTCTGCCATGCTTGCTAGAGATGGCATTGATCTACGGTAATGATTCGCCCTTGAGTTTGTCAATATTTAAAAAGCACTTTGTCCCCTGGAAAATCATAGACAGGCCAGCTGATAAATGTCATAACCTGCTGATATTTATCTTGTATAAATAGCACACTGGTCATGTCTTTGAACAGCACAGGTCTCAGAGGAGTGGGCTGTGATGAATTCAGCTGTGGTCATTTTTTTCCCAACTCTTACCTGCCGAGTCACACAAGCTAAATGCTAACCAAGCTAAATGCTAACCAAGGGCACCTCAATGTAAACAAGTTTAACTCCAATGCACCTTCAACCTAATTTTGATCTGTTAAGGACGTCAGCCATCAAAGAACCTTGAAATGAAAGCGTTTTAGCTTGTTTGTGCTGTATCGGGGCAGCAGTGACATTGTTTTTGAGTCTGGTGAAACCAATATGTCCACAGTAATTTTTTAAATGGGAAAGAAATGACCCAATTTTGCTTTGAAGTAGTGTGATCTCCTTGGCTTTCTCAGCAGTGACACAGAACGGGGTTAACTTTGACAAGTTCCCCTCTCTCTCTCTCTCTCTCTCTCTCTCTCTCTCTCTCTCTCTCTGTGTCTGCTGCTCATTACACTCTGCTAATGGCTGTCTTTGATTTTGGGAACCATCTGAAATTGGCTGCAGGAGGACAAAGCCCCAAAGCCCTTCCCAGGAAATGTTGGGATGGGGGTGTGGGGTGGATGGGGAAGCAGCGAGATTACAAAATGACAGCAGGGAAAGGACCTTGACACACCAGTTTTTTCTTCTTTAAATGGAACTCTCTTCAGTCTCTCCTTGCCTCTCCTCACCCCTCCCCTCCCCTCCTCTCCTCCTCCTCTCTCTCTGTACCCCCTCACACCTGTCGGGCCCACGTCGCGCTCCCTTCGCTGTGCCCCTCCGCGCCACAAAAGAGGCATTTCCAATCCCGCGCGGGTCGGCGATCACAGGACACCGAATCCTGCCCACTCGCCGGCACAAAGAGGAGGCGTCACTCGGCGACAGGCGCTCGGGTCAGCCCTCCCTTTCAGGAGGAGCGGAGCGGGGAAATGAGCTTCACGCCTCACGGGCCGCGGAACATGTTCCCGCTTGTGTCGAGAGGAGCAGCCGTCTTCCACTCCACTTTCCACCGCCCTGCCCTCCTCCTGTCCTCCTCCTCCTCTTCCTCCTTTTTTTGTCCATTTCCCATACCTCTCTTTTCTCTCTCTCTTTTTTCTCTCTCTCTCTCTCTCTCTCTCTCTCTCTCTCTGTCTGTCTGTCTCTCCACTATCCTCTCATCACCACCTGCACCATCTAAGCCTACATTCAGTGTCCTGAAGTGACAACAAAGGCACAGTGTTGCATGCTGAGATTTTGGTGACAGGGTGGAAGTGTTTCATGTATGACCCAGGGCAGACCCTAGCAGGGGGCTGTTGGGAAAAGGGGGGGGGGGTCATATGAAAGGTCTACCAGCCAATCTGGTCCTTGTTTATGGTTTCCCACAATCCTTCCAGCGCCAGTCATCGCTCTCTTGCCCATACCACACACCACACCACACCACACACTTTTTATGGGTAAACACACAGAGAGTTAATTTAGGGCCACGGTTAAGTTTGAAGCTGTCCTTTTGTTTGTAACTGGTGAAGTGTGTGTACTTTCTCAGCAGTCAACCACTTCCTGCCGTCCCCGGCCTCCTCAAAAGATGTTTCAAAGAGCGGTCCCTTTGAAACCTCCCACCCGCGGTGCTCAAATGTCATTTAGTAATTAGCCGAGCACTCCTCCCAGGAAAGCCCCCTGAAAAGTCAATAAGACCCAAAGCTCCGTCATTATCATTAGAGGAGACGGAGCCCCGGTGGACCATCTCTCACTGGTTCTCCCCAAAAAAAGCACCCCGCAGTATAGATGACATCATGTTGTTTTGACATTGGCGTGTTGACATATGTGGACAGACGAGAGGAAGCTGATGTGCTGCTGCCGCTACTGCTGCTGCTGCATCTGCGGGAGCTTCCCCTAGTGTTCGGAGACATGCATCATCCTTCCCCTAGTGTCGGGAAACATGCATCATCCTTCCTAGGAGCATTTTTTGTGTATGTTCTTGTCTTTGAGATGGAGTTTGAGATGTCAGTTCACGAATCGCTCCACTAATCTGGCCCACGCATCTTCCATCTTTGCCCCTGCTAATCCAAACGCTCCCGCTTTAGAAAAATAAAGAAATAAATTATTTCTCAAGGTGAGATATGACAAACAGCCGCATTGTTGACGAATAACCTCTCTGGCAATTTCTGTCAAGGTAGAATGAAGGCTCCGTGATGGCTACTGCACACACGCTTTCTTGAAATGTCAATTTAGCATCTTGACACATTATTGACGAGTAGGCTGACATTTTGTGAGCCTCCCCGGTAAGGCGCCAGAGTAATTCCACTTATCATAATGTTGAGCGTAGGCCTTCAGAAATTGACTTGTGCACTGAACTCACGTCTGATTTCTTCATTTGGGCGAGAGTGCAACTCCCATCAGATCTCGCTTGGGGAAAGTGAGTAGGAGGAATGTTTTGGCAAATGGCTCCATATGCATCTCATTCTTCAAACTTCAACGTCATTTTGCTCCAGTCATCTTAACCACATCCAGCTCCCCTAAAGAAACACTCCAGTCCAGGCTCTCAAATTAGTTTAACTGCACAGTGAGGGAAAGTTATCTCTTTTGATCTTGTTTCTCTAGTTCCATTTTACAGTTTCATGACATCTTGATTGCACACGTGTTTGTCTGTCTGTGTGTGTGTGTGTGTGTGTGTGTGTGTGTGTGTGTGTGAGTGTTTGAGGTAAGATCCTAATCTGAGCACATGTGTCATAAAGTAGGACACATGTGTGAGTCGTTGTGGAGGAGGGAGTAAACGTAAACATGCTGGCCTTTGCTGAAGTGACACTGAGCCCAGATGTCTTCCATATGAGAGAGCCACTATCATTCCCCCATAATTACGTCCTCCCCTGTGGCCCCAGATCCCATCTCTGGTCACTGTTCGCTTCCTGTGCTGCGCGGCCTCTTCCCAGCAGCCTCCGCTACCCTGGCGTGCCACCCTGCACCATCAAAACCCCAAGCCCCAATGAAGAGGCTGCTGATGCACTCCCATTTCTAAGCCCAGTGTCACATGCTTCAGAGATCATCAGCCTTCTCCAGGCTGTCCTTTCATTACGGAAACGAGAGGGGGGGGGCAAAGGTCTCCTGCCTGTGTTTTTTTTTTCTTTTTTAAAGAAAGACCAATGAAGTTTAATGAGTGGCCGGCTCCACTGGGGGAACAGATAACGGTGGCCAATTTCCCCTTCTTTCCAGAATGTTCTGCCGAACGCCCCTGACACGTACATGAATGTAACGTATGAATGGCCCGGGCTGCAAACGGGGGGCTTGTCTCTGCCTTTAACGAGCGCTCGTCCACCATCGCTTCCCTTAGGGGACGCGTCTCTATTCTCTACTCCGCTCTATCTGAGACGAGGTGGGAAGTCCATCAGCCGAGTCAGTCGGTGCTCTTCAGCCGAGTCTCAAAGGAAGCCCATCAGCGCAGCGCACACCAGCCATTCACCACGCACACAAGGCTCCTTTATCCAGGGCCATTGTGGGAGTGACATTGATGGACATTGATGGACACTCTCCATTGACCCGCTCCTCTTGTTGCGCTAAAACTGTGTACTTTCACCGGTCGCTCGGGAACAAAGGTCGACAAAATGAACATTCACCCCACCTTCCTCACCTCCACTCACCATACACACACACACAGTCACACACACTCATACACAAAACGTAATCTTCTCTCGCTCGCTTCCTTTTTTCGAGGAAATAATAAAAATGTCTTCTGAAAGTCATTGACTTGTCCGTTGACTTTGTCGGTGAAGGTGAAGGGCACCTCCAGTTCTGTGTGACAGGTCAGATGGACGCTCCTGAAACAGCGGTGGCAGCGGCACACCGGAGCTGTTTCCGCTCGCTGCCTGCCGTAGAGGGGCCCCGCACAGCAGTCGAGCGGCCGGGAAACACGAGCTGCGGGCTTAGCAGCCAGATCCCCACCCCTGCAAGGAGATAAGCTGTGCAGTTTCCTAGACCTCATAAACCCTACTCCTCCTTCTTCATCCTCCTTCTCTCTTTTTTGCCCCCCTTCTTCCTTGATAGCTATCACTCTTGAACCATCAGAAGATAAACAGCCGTCGGTTGTAATTTCACTTCTGCCATGAAATGCTAATCGTAAAAAAAAAGAAGCCCCATAAAACTTGTTGGCGGCAAGTATGTGTGTGAGTGAGTGAATGTGTGTGTGTGTGTGTGAGGGTGAGTGTGTGTGAGTGTGTGTGTGTGTATTTGACAGTGTGACCCGGTGAGTTATGCTACCAGGGCCCATCCGTCACTATCATGTTTCAAAAGCGGCGCTCCATAAAAAAAACAGCATCTGCCTCATC
>NC_045173.1:11224735-11229735 GCF_900700415.2 Clupea harengus
GGAGGTTTATCAGGACACACACACACACACTCACACACACACACACTCACATACACATGTTCCCGGTGCACGTGTGCATTCACAGCTTGTTGCTCTGGATGTCCTTCCATGTTTCGTGAGGTTGTTAAGACAGGAGGCAAGGCAAACACTCAACTGCTAACAAGAGAGGGGTGATCATGATCCTGTTCCAGATACACAGAGGTAGTTTCGTCCTTCCCAGCTGTGAATATGCATCATCAGAGAGAAATAGGCTGCAAGAATAACATTCAGTAGTTTTGTGTATTTAGGACAATGAAAAAGTATCTACCCCTTTGGCCTGTTTTCTATTGTTCTATTGTTTTCCCATTCATAGGCTTTTCAGTAGCACTTTACTTTAAAATCATGGTAACAACTCATAACAACCCACATATTACGCAATTACATATTACATAGTAGTTTCCAAGTTGTTTCTAAACTATAATCTAATCTAATCTACCATTTACGATAAAAGTCTGTAACAAAATGGTAATATCTTGTTGTTAATATGGAATTACTTTTTAAACGTAGTAGTAATGGTGAGTTTTAATGGTGAGATTTTAAATGTAGTAATGAAATGGTAAGATACAGCATTTTTTCCTTATTATCCAGAAATGGATAATTCTTCATGGTAATTACATGGTGTCTTGGCTTTGAAATGCTGAATTGCCTATCTCTATTGAATGTATCTGCAATGGCTATATGACCTTGATTGATGGTCCCCAAACTTCAGTTTAAATCCGTTTATTGCATTGAAAATATGCTTGACAAAAAAACAACTTTATAGAGTTACATAATAATGCGACACTAACATTTACACTAATTTTCACATACTACCCACTTATTACCGATCTTTAAAGTAAAATGCCTCCTTTTTCGAGTTTTAAAATTACTCCTAGAATGATACTTTTCTGTTTCTCGGACACGGTTCTCTGTAAGTGCCTTTCAGCTGTGCTCCACGGTGGCTTCGCCTATATTCCATTAGCAACACCGACTGTTCCTCCCTCCAGCGCTCTGTCTGATTGCCTGTGCTTGTGCTTGTGCCTGTGTGAGAGTGTGTGCAGTGCCTTAAATCAGAGGTTCTGCCAGCTCCTGCTGTTCTAACTGTACTGCGCAATTACTGACCTGTTCCGTTCCATTCAACTGAGAATCCCACTCAAAGACAGCAGCAGTACAGGAGGCACTTCCACCATTTGCACTGAACAAATAGGTGTGTGTGTGTGTGTGTGTGTGTGTGTGTGTGTGTGTGTGTGTGTGTGTGTGTGTGTGTGTGTGTGTGTGTGTGTGTGTGTTACATCCTCCCTTAAAGTATTACAGTGAGCACTCCATCCAAGGATGGTTGGTGCATCCTTTTTCTTTGTTGATTTTTAGAAGTGTGAACACATTTCTAATGAAAAACCCTTTTGGCATAAATGAGTGGAGCACAAACACACAAACAGACACACACTTCATATAAATGTTTACCCTCACTCATAAACATGATACACTGTTAATTTCACTCACATTCAGTGCATTCCCAACGTTTGGCTTTTTGCTCAGCAAATATTTGTCTCTTTAGAAGGAAAGATGGTTAAGTGTTAGGAGTCAGGGAGGGAGAGGAAGGACTAAAGATAGCAGATAGTGTTTGATCTGGGAGCTCATTTAGATGTTGCCTACTTTATCACTTAAGTCTCTAATTAAAACCAGTGTCATAATAAACCCACAGCTTTCCGTAGATTCTGCGCCAATAAATCCGAACAATTACCAAACGACCTTTTGATGAGGTTTACAGCGCACCCCCACCCACCAACCCCTGCTTTTGTCTCTCTTACCCTCTCTCTCTCCCCCCCCTGTTCTCTCTCTATTTTCCTCTCAGTTGAACTTTATTTGGCATGACAAAACACACTTGCATTGCCACAGGAAAATATTGTTTATATAGATTTTGTTGAACATGGTAAAAAACATCAGATATATGAATCAACATTTGTTAGGATATAAGATATTTGTTTGTGTGTGTGTGTGTGTGTGTGTGTATGTGTGTGTGTGTATGTGTGTGTTTGTGTATGTGTGTGTGTGTATGTGTGTGTGTTTACGTGCGTCATCTGCGAAAACTTGCTGTCTATAAGTTTGAAATCTATGAAGCCCATATGTATTGAGTGCATTTCAACATTCTAATGAGCCGTTCTAAGTAAAGCTGACTCACTGACCTCTGAAAGTTACACTGACTCTCGGCTCCTAATTGAACACCTCGACACGCAGAGGCAGCTGTTTGAGATTTTTCCTTCTCCTCTCATAAAGACAGACACACACAGCATATGCTCAGGGGTCAGTCCCGAGGAGGAAAACACACACCATCTGTGAGGTGCCTCAAAACAGTGAAGACTGTTCTCTCGCTTGTGCGTGGTGGATTTTGAGAATAAGGTTGTTGTTGTTTTTTTTTCTGTTGTTTTTCGGCTGTGGTTGTCTTTGTTGTTTTTGTGTTTCTTTGCTTTTTTTTTTTTTTTCAATAGTTCACAGGAGTACAGCAAAGACATGCAGGAAAACCAGGCAGGAAGAGATGGTTTTCTGAATAATAATCACAGACATTTGCATATACCTATACATTGGGGTTACAAAACCATCCTTCCTCTCTCTCTCTCTCTCTCTCTCTCTCTATCTCTCTCTCTCTCTCTGTCTTTCTCTCTCTCTCTCTCTCTCTCTCTCTCTCTCTCTCTCTCTGTTCCTCCATTCTTGTACTTCTCTTCCCTACTTTTTCTCGAAGGATTTCAAAGTCACCCAGGGTGTCCTCACTAGCCAGATATCAATTTCATTTTCTTTTGTAGATTGGCTTCTGGACCACTGATGTAAAAACGTTATCCAGCAACATCTCCGACACCGGGTTGTGTTTTATGACAGCAGTGGCTCAGGCATGAGATGTCAGTAAACATAAAGGGTGACGAGGAATTCTGCGGACAAGAAATATGATGATGAGAAGAGTCGGGAGGCTAATAGAGAGGGATTAGATGCAGGCAGAAGGCAGAGGTGTCTGGAATGGATTCTCTCTTTGGGGGCGATAATCCCCTTGTCATCACTGGCTTACTCTTTCAGTCACCTGTTCTGCAACCCACATATACACACACATAATCACGCACACACACATACACACATAATCACGCACACACACACACACACACACACAGACACTTACATACACACACACGTACACACACAGACAAATTCCCATTCTCAGACCGATGCACGCAAAAATATACAGACATACACACACTTCACTTGTTGGAAGGCTTCTCCCTGCAGACAGAAGATGTGCGGATTAGCGGGGTTATCCTGGGGTCACCCCGGCTCCAATCCATTTTCCACACTTCCCCCCGTCCCCGCAGCCACAACACGTCCCCATAAGACACATGACACAGTATCTGTATTCATTGACGCATCAGCGGGCCTCCCACTCGGCCCCAGGGAGTTCATAAAAACAGACTTTAATGCACGTCTGCGGCTCTCTACTGTGGTCGAGCTCTTTGAGGAGACGAAGGCGTTAAAAGGGGGTTTATGTGGAAACATAGCGAGTTCGGTTAATTCCGAGCCAGTTGGTTAATCAGCCCTTTCTCCCCAAATAAAATGTTCACGAAAACCCAGACCACACTCCTCACACGTCCCTTATCTTATTAGAAAACATGTGCGATAAAAAGTCATTTGTTTTTGTGTGGGTGTGTTTAAGGGAAGCGTTTGATGGCTGAAGGTAGCGGGAGTCTATTACAAAAAATATATATATATATATATCAGAGTCAGCGCCGGAATAAATGAGATTTAATTAACATTAATTGTTCTTTTAATTTGCTGATTGATGAGATTATTTTGTTTTCTGTGAGGCCAGATCACAAAAGTATCGATCTGCATCTGGCTTGATTGATCTCTCATTATTCAGCCTTTTCACCCAGCATGTCGTTGAAATGATATGGTACAAAGACTGACATTGCACACAGTCACCAGAATAAGCATGCCAGACCTGCTCATAAAATGAACTGGATAAGATACTGAATGGCATACATCTGATTTAGACTAGAGACACAGTGTGTGTGTGTGTATTTGTGTGTGTGTGTGTGTGTGTGTGTGTATATTTGTGTGTGTGTGCGTGTGCTTGTACATGTGTTTGTATGTGTCTAAATGCATGCATGTGTGGGGAAGTAACAGGAGTTGGAGGTTTCAAATCCTTCCACAGAGGGATCAATAGGTCAGCGAGGTCAGAGAATGCTGCAGACAGCATGTGTGTGTGTGTGTGTGTGTGTGTGTGTGTGTGTGTGTGTGTGTGTGTGTGTGTGTGTGTGTGTGTGTGTGTGTGTGTGTGTGTGTGCGCCTGTGTGTGAGGGGTCAAGCAGGTCCATCCCACATGACAGCCCACTCATCATCTCACTCCTCACTTCACTGGCAAAGCCATCAGGGGGAGGACAGGAGTTAGAGAGACAGAAAGACAGGGGGGGGGGAGATGAAAAGAGAGGAAGAGAGAAAAGCACATGAATGAGATGACAAACTGTAGATCTTCATTCAGCTTTTGATGAGGTGTGTGTCTCTGAAAGGCAGATAGTCTGCTCTTCTCCTTTAGGGGATTCACGAGAAGACAATGAAGAACAGACTCTGATTGCTGTGTGTGTGTGTGTGTGTGTGTGTGTGTATGAAGAACAGACTTTGATTGCTGTGTGTATGTGGGTGTGTATGAAGAACAGAGTCTTAGTCTATGTGTGTGCGTACGCGCTTCTGTCTCAAAGGACCTTGCCCTGGGCCTGTCGCCTGCTGATCTCAGCTCTACCCCCATCCCCTCCACACACACACACACAGACACCCCTTTCTCTCTCTCTTTCTATCTCTCTCTCTTTCGCTCTCACTCCTCTGCCGCCATTCCCTTTGCCAGACAGATCCGGGGTGATAACTGGAGCAGCCTTAATAGCAGCGGCGTCCGACAACCTTTCTCTCTAATTGTTTTTGTCTCTCGTGTCTCATCTCCCTCATGTAGA
>NC_045173.1:11237235-11249735 GCF_900700415.2 Clupea harengus
AGCACAAAGAGGAAGAACAAAAGAGAAGAGAGAGTGGGAGAGAGGAAGAGAGAGGGTGACGGAGAGAGAGGACGCAAGAACGATGAAACAAAGAAACAGGGAGGAAACTTTCCTCTTTCTTTGTTTTTTCGTTACCTGGTGTCCTGGAGTGTGTGATAAAAAAGAAGAAAATAACATATTCACCTTTTTTTCCGTCACCATTCTTTTCTCTTTGTGATTTTGTTCTGTCTGTCTCTCTGGTTTTTTTCTGGGCCTTTTCAGTCGTTTCCTTCCGTCCCTGCACATTTGTTCAGCTTTTCCCCTGTTGCCTGAGTGCATTCTGGTCTGAGAAATGACAGCGCATTAGCATTGGCAGCATGTGGACGATGAGGCATGGCTCTGCTCTGCTCTGCTCAACACTGGGCTGTGCTGGGCTGTTCAGCGCTGGAGGAAACTCAAGCTGCTCCTGATGGATTTGCAGCTCAGAGACTTCATAAATGACCCAGTCCTGATGCATTGTTTGGGAAAGCTCTCTCCCTGTCTCCCTTCTCTCCCATTATCTCTTTCTCTTTATCTTCTGTCTCTCTTTTTCTCTATCTTCTGTCTCTCCTTCACCGTTCAAATTCAAATATCTTTAAAGCTCAGTGTGTGCGGCTATGCTTATTATCCTCATTTCAACAACAGCAGTGCCAAAGAAAGAAAACCAAACACACACACTCTCTCGTTCCTTTTGTGGCTGTTGCTGAATAGCTACAGTCAAATGGCCTGCCTTTTCTTCTGGTCACTGCAAACAATAAGCTGGCATCTTCGCTCATAGGAGAAACTCAAGTGGGGATTGGTTTTCAACTGAATTCGGGGCAGGGTGATACGAGACAGAGATGGAGTGTTGTGTGCAAAGACACATACACACACACACACACATACATGCGCACATTCATCTCGTCCATGTTTTGTCAGAAAATCAGTCCGTTCTCACATTTATGTTTCCTACCTCCCTCTCTCTCTCTCTCTCAATTTTCAATATTTTTTTCAATTCAAAGCGCTTTCTTGGAATGACATATAAGGCATTTCCAAGCCAGTCATGCAGAGGATAAGGAATACAATGAACAAGAAATGTCAATGTTTGTGTGTAGACTTACATAGACCTAAACGTACATAAAATAAACATACTAGATACTAATGATACTACAGAACATTGTGTATGTGTGCGTGTCCCACAGTTTCCCTCAGGTGACGACATGGAATATGAAAAAAATGAAATATATTTTGCTGCCAAAGCAGCGGAAAGCCCCTCTCCTGAGAGGATAGACATTTTTTTTTTTTTTTTTTTTGAGGACTTTGAAGTGGGTGGGTGGGTGCTTTGAAATCTAAAATTTGAATCTAAAATAAAAATTTCAATCTATAAATACTTCTTAATTCTGTATACCTTTCACAGTGGAGAAGAAAGTGTCTGAACCTTCCCTGTCTGGCAGTGACCACATGTTCTGTCAGGTTTTCTCGTCTACCCGTTTCCACTGCAGGGCTGCTGTCACTAAACCTGCACCTGGTCAGGATTTGCCTCTGTTTCGTATCTCTGACAGAGAGGAGATACTCTTTTTAGGGTCAGATAGAAGTTCACTTTACTTTGACTGGTAGTTTGGTTTCTCCAGTCTTCCAAATAGTCTTCTTTTGCTTTTTTGATGCGTTTATTGACACACATTGGTGGTGTGGAAGCAGTACTGAGTCTGAGTGTGAATTCGTTTTTGTCACTGAGTTAGTGAGCTTCAGTACCAGCGGGCTCAGAGGAGTCTCTGGGTTCCGTTCCTGGGCTTTACATGCCTCAAACTGGAGTATTTTTGGGACTAGATTTCAGATGCATCCAGCATTTTAGAGTTGTTTTTTTAATAGATAAAGTTGATAACAGATAAAGATATAAGTTGATAACAGACTAATTCTGCCCTACATGCATTGTTGGGTATTTCTGTTTGGACTTTCAATGTAAATTGACAGCATGTAGGGCTTCTGTTGGATCCGTGTCCCATGTAGTGTAGCACTGCATACTGAGTGGAGACTCCCATCCATAGAGCACAGTAGGCTGTATTAGGCTGTCCGGACCACATGCTTTATGGGGCTTGAAAGATTTAAATTTTTTGTGTCAATTCTTCACTCTAAATGGTTTAGTCAAGTGGATTTAGTTTGTTCAGAATTTTGTCGTTTTTTTCTTTGATCCGGTTTTTATATTTGTTTGTTTCTGTTAATTGTATTTTTTTTTTTTTAAGCTCAATCCAAATCTTTCCATTTTGAATGGGTACTTCGTGTGGCTCTAGGGTACTTAAAGTATTTCACATTTCCCAGAACTGCAATTAGTAAAGTTAGTTATTTGACATATGGGAATGATTTATTAGTAAGGTTAGTTATTTGACATTAGGGAATGATTTATTAGTAAAGTTAGTTATTGGTCTTTAGGGAATGATATATTAGTCAAGTTAGCTATTTGAAATTAGGGAATGGTTTATTAGTAAAGTTAGTTATTTGACTGGCTAATTCAGGTAAGTTTAGGGCTTGTGTAAATATTTCTGCTGGTTGGAGCCCATCTGTAGGTCAGATTGAGCTTGTACAGCTTACTGTGCTTCACATGTGTGTTACCTGGTTAGTCAATCATTTTTAGAGATATATCTAATTTGTTATGGTCTGAGAAAGAAGTTTGCTGTCTGACAGTGAATGCACTGAAGTAGGAGTGCTCCTTTTCTGCTTGTTCCTTTTCTACCTCTGGGCGATGTCTTCCATCATCTCCGCAAACAACTATTTTAAATACATCTGAATCTCCCTCTCCCCACTCTCTCCTCCTTTTCCAAGCGATCCTACTCTCTCTCCATCTCTCCAGGAAGTGTGTGTTGTGCCTGTGACGCAGGTGTGTGTTTGTGTGTGTAAGCAGCCCTTCCCTGACATGCCGGCAAAACAAATCTCTGCACTCCTCCCAGCAGCAATACACAAGCTCTCTCACCTGCTTCCCCATTCAAGGCCAGCTGCTCTCTGTCTCTCACACTCACTCACTCACACACTCACTCTGTCTCCCTCGCTCGGTCTCGCTCCCTCTCTGTCTCGCTCCCTCTGCTCCTCTCTGTCTTCCTACCCCTCTCTTCCTCCCTCTCTCTCTCTCTCTCTCTCTCCCCCCTCTTCCTCTTTCTCTCCCTCTCTCTCCCCTCTCTCTCCCTCTCTCTCTCTCTTCTTAGTCTCTTTCCACCCCTCCCCTGCTTTGATGTAATTTGTTGATGTTGTTTCACTAAGCCACACTGGAGGAACTGACGTTGTGTGTGTGTGTGTGTCTCTGTAGATGGTGCAGAGATGGATGCTTTCATGTGTGTAGTAGCTCTGAGTTTGGCTGGATGAGGAGCTGTGGCTGTGGAGAGGCTCTGCCTCTCAGTGGCGTGGAGTGGTGCACAGGGCTCTTCAGCCGTCAGGTGTGCAATTGATTATTGTGTTTTTGCGCTGCTGTTTGCTGCTGCTCAACTCCGTTTCCTTTGATCCACAATGTCTTTGCCTGGGGTTACTGGGCATCTTGGGGGTTTTTGTTCCTCTACCTGCTTTTTCCTTTTCTCGCTATCTATCTGTCTATCTTTCTATCACTCTCATTCTCTTCTCCTCCGTTATTTCTTCCATACACCTTAAACCTGCTGCCATTAGAGCAGCCCAGAGCTGTGCGGTGCTGGTGAGAGGGATCTAGGGGGGGGGGGGGGGGGGGTAGCTGTGGTTAGCGGAACCTTTTTGGTCTCAGCAGGGAGTCCTGACGCTGCCGAGGAGCTCTTGTTGACGCCATCTTTTCCCATAGCCCCCTGCTAAAGCACAGGGTCATTGGTCAGGAGCAATGGGCGCCATGCACCAGACCATCCCAGCAGGGCTCTAATTTAATGAGAAGGAGTGTGTGTGTGTGTGTGTGTGTGTGTGTGTATGCGTGTGTGTGTGGGTGGGTGTGTGTGTGTGTGTGTGAATGTTTGAGCATCAGTATGTGTGTGTGTGGGTGTGTGTGAGAATGTGTGTGTGTGTTCCAGGGCATGCTTGCACCACTGCAGCGTTTAAAGGCTTCCTAGACAGAGCTCTAATTGGACTGTGGAGTCTGTGCACAAGTGTACAACCCCTCCCCTCCGTCTCACACACTCTCTCTCCTTTTGTTTGATATCATCACTCTATCACATCTTACAAAACCATTCTGTACAGTACAGAAGTCTAGGGTATATAGCAGGCACACACACACACACACACACACACACAGCTTGTGTGCACATATAGCAGGTATACACACATGCACACATGCACTGGTGTGTGCGCGTAGGGCTTGTGTGCAGAGTGCTGTGTGCCGAGGCTGCAGATGTGATTTATAGCGGGTGCTGGTGCGCTGCCTCTGGGCCAGAGCTGAAGCCCACCAGGGGCCTCTGGCTGGATTAAATTACATTATGCCGTTTGTCAGCAGACAAGAGCTGTTAATGCGGACAAACACACTCACAAACGCACAGCCGTAGTGACACACACACACGCACAGACACAGAGTACGTTCAGAAAGATTTGGACGTTTTGAAGCAGATGTTTCCAAAACCTTTTGAAGCAGCAGCTCCCTACTTCATCAAATGCTGGAGTTACTTGGGGATGACTGCTCTAATCATATTTATTGGCCTCCTGCTGCTTTAGGAGAGAATATGTTATTATCCAGCCTGATATATCACCCACACTGGTGCAGAACCTCTATCTCCGTGTCAGAGCGTTCCAGAAGCACAGCTGTTTCAGTCTAGGCCTGGCCTGATGATCCTTTTAGCCCGGCCTAATCCACATATAAACCATGTGGTTGTGTGTGTGCATCAGTCTCTACGCATAGGTAGTACTCATCTGCCGTGGTTTTGTGTCATATTAACTCATGTTGATATACATTAACACAGTCAGTGTTTATATGTCAGTGTTGTAAACATGGAATTGAACTGGCCATGACAGAATCAAGAGTGAGGAGACAGAGAATGAGAGCGAGAGAAAGGGAGAGAGGAATCAAATCCATTTAAGCACCAGAATGCAGACCTCCTGTCTTGTGTTCTGCGTCTCTCCCTCCGGCTCTCTCTCTCTCCCACTCTGTCTCTCTCTTTCTCTCTCTCTCTCTCTCTCTCTCTCTCTCTCTCTCTCCCGCTCTCTGTCTCTCTCTTTCTCTCTCTCTATCCCGCTCTCTGTCTCTCTCTCTCATCACCCAGAACTAGCAGGTGTCAGACTGAATGACCACCTCCTGTGCAGCCAATGTTGTGTTGCATTACACAGCATAGCTGCTTCAACTGTTTGAAGCTGCTTTCCATATGCCGTCAGAAAGAGTAGTGCTGGCAAAGCAGGGGGCCCAGCTCTGAGGTGAGGGCTTGTTAAAAAAGTTATCTCTTCAAAAAGCCCTCCAAATAAAAATCAATATGTTTTTTTGACATGTCTTTTACTGTCAGCCCAGATTCTGGCAGTGTTGCATTATGCAGTGTATCTCTTTAGAGGGCCTTGTGTGCGCGCGCGCGTGCGCGCACGTGTGTGTGTGTGTGTGGGGGGGGGGGGGGGGGAACACTGCGCATGTGTGTGTTTCCATGTTTTTGTGTTGTGACTGAAAGAAAGAAAAACTAAAATGTTGCTCCCTGTCTAGAGATTTCACCCAGTTTATTCTTGTCTCCTTATTCTTCCTCCTCTGTTTCTCTCTCTCTCTCTCTGTCTCTCTCACTGTATACCCTACCACCCCCTTCTCCCTCTCTCTCCCTCTCTCAGCCATGCATCTGTTTGGACTGAACTGGCAGTTGCAGGAGACAGAGGGCTACGCCTTTGAGAACGGCCAGGTGAAGTCGGACACCACGCCCACCAACTCCGTCACTGCGCTGTCTGCTGACAGTGGTAAGAAAACCACCCAACGCCAACAACCTTTACCCACACTCACCCACAACACACACACTCTTACCACACACTCTTACCACACACACACACACACACACACACACCAGAAATACAAGGGGGAAAAAGCATTCTATCAAATAGACTCAGCCATGTCACCTCTTTCACCGGAGCTGTCCTTATTCTTGTTTCTGCGTTTTCACACCCACGTCCGTGACACTCTGCTGACAATCAGTCCCCGAGACACATCCTTTCATGGACACCCTCCTCCCCACCCCTCAGAGGAACAGCTAAGCTCCGGCGTGTTTGCATTCACAGCATCCTCTCCGCCCACCCCCACCACCCCCACTCCGCGGCCCAGCCTAATACCAGTCTTAGGCAGCCCGGCGTGCACAAGCTCTCTCTCTCCCTGTCCTCAGCCAGCGGGGAGGCTCAGCACAGCACAGCACAGCCCTGCCTGCTTCTGTTTGTCTGCTGTAAAGCCAGACGGACTGTTTGATCAGATCTAGGGAACGGAGATGCTTGTCTGCAGTGCATCAGATGGCCCAGAGACCCGGTCCGCTGCTGTTCCGGGTCCGACGCGGGGGCGTTTTCCAAACAAACAGCGCGGTGGACCACCCGAACGCCAGACCCGACCGGACTACTGATGCAGGATTATACTCTTCCAAAGGAGGAGCGCTCAGAGTTGACAATGGACTGCAGTCATCTTCATGCTCCTCTCGTGTTTACTCTCTCTCTCTCTCTCTCTTTCTCTCTATCTCCCTCTCTCTATCTCCATCTCTCTCTCTATATCTGTATCTCCCTCTCTCCCTTTCTCTCTCTAAGGGATACTGAGTCTCATCCCCATTATCTGAAGCTAGCACTAGGCCCAGCCAGCAGTGAAATGGAGTGTGTTTGAAGAATGCTGAACCACAGAAACACATATGGAAGCACATATACATATCCCCTACACACACAAACACACACATACAGTATATTCACACATTCATGGTCACTATCAGTTTAACATATACAGTCTCTCCTTTTTTCTGTATGTCCCACACATACATGTATTCACACTCCATTTGGCCCAAAACAACCCAAAGTGATGAGCACACATCCCACAGCTCCTGCTCCCCATCACAACAGCCAAACACATTACAAGCGAGCACACACACACACACACACACACACACACACACACACACACACACACACACACACACACACACACACACACAGTCCCCTGTCACCCCTGCACTGTCTCCAGAGAGATCAATGTGTTTGTGTTGGATGGCCTTCTAGAGCTGGTGACTGGAGTAATGCATTTGTCTTTGCTGGGAGGAAGGTTTCTGTGTGTGTGTGTGTGTGTGTGTGTGTGTGTGTGTGTGTGTGTGTGTGTGTGTGTGTGTGTGTGTGTGTGTGTGTGTGTGTGTGTGTGTGTGTGTGTGTGTGTGTGTGTGTGTGTGTGTGTGTGTGTGCTCGCTTGTAATGTGTTTGGCTGTTGTGATGGGGAGCAGGAGCTGTGGGATGTGTGCTCATCACTTTGGGTTGTTTTGGGCCAAATGGAGTGACCCTTGAAATGGAGAGCAGAGACCTTGTGGGACCCTGTGTGTGTGTGTCTGTGTGTCTGTGTGTGTGTGAGAGAGTAAAAGAGAAACACACAAAGAGAGAGTGCATGTGTGTGTTAATGCGTTCCAGTGGGGACAGGGTAATACTAATGCCAGTGGACAGTGAGAGAGTGTGCTGTGCTTGAGGGAAAAGAGTGCAGCTGACCCCCCCCCCCCTCCCCTTGTCCCCCGTCCCCTGTCACCTCTCCCTCCATGTGAGGCGAGAAATGGAATGAGGTCAGATAGAGAGACAGAAAGGAGGAGAGTGAGAGAGAGGCCTTAGATTTTTCTGGAAACAGGGGGGAACATTCCAAAAGGAGAACAGAACTGTAGCCTTTTAACCTGATTAAATATGTAAGACGAGGCAGATAGAAAGCGCATGTTTATGGCAAGGCATTGCATTTTATAGAGATATACATTCCTAATCATCTGTGGAGGCCTTCATCTCCCTCATGTAAGCTGTAAGGGCCTGCTGACACAATCAGGTTGACATTTATTTGAAGAGAATTAGCATTGAAGCCCTGTCCACACTCTCTCTCTCTGTCTGTCTGCCTGTCTGTCTGTCTCTCTCTCTCTCTCTCTCTCTCTCTCTCTCTCTCTCTCTCTCCCTGTCTGTCTGTTTTACAAAGGGTACAGAAAGGAGGGGTATGGTAATGTGAAAATGCAGTGGTGGCATTTATGATGCCAGATTCCCCTTTAAACAAGTGGTGCTTTGTGAGTCTGTGTGTCTGTATGTTTGTGTGTTTGAAAGCTAGCGGTATCTTGACCTTAAGACGAGCCAGTGGTAATTATGACAGCGGCCATGAGGAGAATCAACCGTGATCAATACAGAAAGGCCATCTCTTCTCTCTCTCTCTCTCCACTCCACACCTGAACACATGTTACATTGTAACATCACAATCAGCATATGAGGCTGCAGTAATACTTGAGAACAGCAGACATCTGCAGCATATACTAATGCACATGCGCAGACAAACAGACACAGTTAGCTCTCACACTTAGTAATACATATGTCTGACATCTCACTACAAATCCCTAAATAGGATTTAGACCAGAGCATTCATTAACCAGGGTCACAGTGGCCAAAGAAAAAGAAAGACTTTATTATCTACCATTTGCATCATTTAACAATGTTACACAACTAGTGTCAGTGCCAATGCTGTAAAGATTAACCGTGTTGTTTTGCAGAGCTTTATGAGAGCTACCGTATGCCCCTGGCTTTACAGAGCCTTTCTGTTTCCTCATCACGCCTTTTAATCTCATTTTTATTCATGCTAAGTGCCAACCTGACAAATCCTTTAAAAGCAGAGAGTGTGCGTATCCCCTCATCTGAGGCAAAGGGCCCTACTTCAACAATTAAGGCTTGTGAAAAGCGAGGCAGGCAAATGAATGTGCACTCACTACCTCCGTCTAATGCACTCTAGGCCCGCACGCTGAATGGATTAGAAAACTGCCCAGCCGTCTTAAGCCAAAGTTATCAGGAGATGCAAAAAAATGCCGTTGGAATACATTAGAACCTGAGTGCAAGTGAGACAGAAATACAGATGAACACACACACACACACACACACACACACACACACACGAACACACATGTATACTTATCCTGCCACACATTCAGACCTGGTTGAAATTCCACAGACAAATAGCAGACAGGAAGAGATTAAGGGACTGAGAGAGAGTGTGTGTGGGGTTGATGAGGGGAGCAAGAGAAGGAGGGGGAGAAAGGAGAAATATGTTTAGTTTTCTAATGAGGTTATCAGTCACCTAAAGTTCCTTTGTTTAGCTAAGAGCTAGCTCCATTCCAGGACATAGTTAGCTGGTCCAAGGAAGGAAATGTTATCCAAATACAGCATACCTCTCCCAGCATCGCCTATCATTCACCCTGTAGCTAACAGCTCATATATCATCATCCTAGGTCAATAGCTCAGAGATTGCAGCTAACAAATTGTAAGTCATAACGTATTGCTATCCATGTAGGGTCCCATGCTGCTCTTACTCTACATCCTCTCTCCCTGGCATTGCTGCTCGAAATGCAGTCCTTATTGATCGTCTACATTTTGAAATATATACATATATTCAGGATGAAACTGGTGCAGAATTTCATGTTCCTAAAACTGTACAGCATATCTTCTCCTACCTCTTGTGTTTCCTTTCCTTCACCTCCGTGCACTCACACACACACACACACACACACATCGGCACAGTGGAGGTTTGCTTGCCAATAAAAGTAGCATTAGTGTGTCTGAACAGATGGTTGACACAGGTGAGAGTAAATCACTGATTAAACAAAGAGATACCCTGAGCAAGGGAAAGAGAGGGGGGAAAAGTGAAAAAGGAAAATGAGCCCTGGAACCTTCCAGAATATGGAAACAAGACCCCAGACTGGGATTACCCTCAAAAGCCGAGCGACAATGAGCAAAGGCGTTGAGAGCCACATCGACCTGCCAGATCGTCCAATCGCAGATCTTCTGGTTTCCGCATTTCAGTACTAACTGCCGCATGGCCCCTGCCCATGGCCCTCGTTCGGGGGCCAGGCCCCACCTGCTGCCGCCAACTAACAGTATCAGGCGCGGGGGCTCCTTACGGTGCCAGCAATACTGCCGATCGGTGGGCATCGCAGATGGTGTCTGCTGATGCCGTTTGGAAATAGGGGAGGCTGGTGGGTGAGGGATGAAGACAATAGAACGCCCACAGGCTGGTTCTATTAGGAAACAACAGAGCAGAGGCTGGCTTTTAATTAACATTTACTCCCCCTCCCCGCTAAACACACACACACCCAAGCACATACTCCCATGCATCAGATATGCCGATCTCACACCCTCGCAAAACAGTGCCTCGCCCACAAGTGCACTTCTGGAATAATTAATGGAATATTAACTCCAGCTGGTCGCCATTAGCGACCATATGATCTCATTTCCCGGCTTTGCATGTGCTCTCCAGTTTTAGGAGAGTTTTAATGCGCGCTTGCGATTGAGAGGCTGTTGAGCGGCTGGTGCGGAGTGTGTCGCATGTGCTGCATGTGTGCGTCATGTCTAGACACGCTGCACCCTAAGGCCCTGCGCCTGAGGATCCGGTTTCTATATACTGGCAGGCCCCAGTGTAGGATGTTACAGCGAGCCAACAGGTAGAATCCGCTTGGACATTTTTTCATATTAATTTGGCATCGCACTCTGAGTGCTCTTCTATTTGTAGGTCATCACTGAAACAGGGCCATCTTTAATTTAGCAGAACAGGAGGCGATAATTTGCCACAAGGAAAAAAAGGAAGATCCTGTTTTTTTTTTTCTCTCACTTCACATCACTGCCAAGATTTTTTTTCTCCTCTTTCTTCCGCTTCTTTTTTTTCTTTTTTAATACAGCCCACGCTGGTATATTACTTAGACATTAATTCATTGTGTGTGTGTGTGTGTGTTGTTGGGGTGGAGGAGGAACCGCAAGGCGCTTTAACACACATTAATAGCAGCGCTCTGGGAGATGGCTATCAGGCCTACGAGCAGAGCATTAGAATAACCCGATTTTCCATGCCGAGGCTCCATCTGATCTTTAGCAGCACATTAGGCCACTAATGCCCATACACATGCATAGGAGTCCATGGGACAGGAGCAAGGCACAGCGCTCGTTGCAGTGTGTGTCAGCGCTCAAGGAAAATACACTGTTCACACTCACACAGACACACACACTGTACAATTTAGCTTCGATAGCTTGAGACGTATGGTGCATCCTTGCCCTCGGCATAGAGGGGGATATGCTTGCCCATCACTGAGAACCCATGCAGCGTCTGATGTGGATGAATTAGGCTCCATCCATAACCATCTCATAAATATTACTCTCCTCACAGCTCTCCATATGTGACTATCCTCCTTTTCCCTGGATGATTTTGTCAGAAGTTTAACCCTCTTTCCTCTCCCCTCTTTCTCTCTGGTTCTGTCTCTCAGGTAAAATGGGTGTGTTGATACCGGAGAATAACACCATAGACACAGGGGAGGTGGATGTGGGCCGCAGGGCAGTCCAAGATGTTCCTCCTGGAATGTTCTGGCGTTCCCAGATCTTCATCGACCAGCCCCAGTATCTCAAGTTCAACATCTCGGTGCAGCGCGACGCCCTGGTCGGGGTCTACGGCCGGAAAGGCCTACCCCCGTCTCACACACAGGTATGCCTCACAACCACCCGTGTGCCGGCGTCAGATGGCACATTCCACTCACATCAGTCTGTCACCCAAGTTCTTCTCAGAATCCATCCATTCGGGGCCTCGGAGCGTCACCTCCATGACCTCCACTGGAGAGAAACCCACTTTGTGCTGGGGGAAAGCCAGGCTTGTTTGGTGTCTTCCTTCAATCAATAGTGCCGCAAGTTTCTTGTCAAAAAGTCAATCAGGAAATAAACATGCATTTATCCGGCTGGAGCCGTGTTTCCCCCCTCGCTCTGAACCCAACGTGTACCCGCACAATGGTGCCCAAGGGCAGAGGCGGAGACCTCCATCAAACTCATCTCCAGATGAAAGAGCTGCCGCCTAATGGGGGTAATTGGTGACAGAGGTGCCCACAATGGGAGTCGATACAGCGCACTGCACTTTCATTCCTACCTTAAGCGCCTATCCCATGAATCAATGCGGTTCCTTGCAGAGGCCAGAAAGCGCGTTAGAGCCAGGAAGACTGGAGAGGAAGAGAAGAAAGGAAAAAAGATAGAAGACAGGTCAGGGTCTTGGCGGTTATTGCTCTACCTTTGTCCGTAGCCGATGCGTTTTTGTTTCATTTTCATCCCCGTGTGACATTGGGGAGAGAAGAGTCTACAAATGGATGAGGACGAGTTTCAGCCATCAAGTGCTAAGAGTAAGACAAGCAGCTGTAATTACCATTGACAGTATCGAATTCAGATTCTTTTAATCTTCTTGTTCTTGTTCTGTAAAATGTTGGAGGAGCTCCATTTAATGTAGGAGGCCTGTTTCTTTCAAGAGCCCAAGAATGATCAGGGGTCGGTATTCGCTTGATGTTGGAAGAGTCAAGAACCAGTGGCTGAAGATTAGCACAAGGCCTCTGAGTTGTTGGTGCAGTAAAATGATGTGG
>NC_045173.1:11252235-11254735 GCF_900700415.2 Clupea harengus
GGCCACGGCATCTGTATCATGGGCACCTGTGCCTGCAACACCGGCTACAAGGGAGACAACTGCGGGGACGGTAAGAGACAGACAGAGGGAGGGAGGGAGGGAGGGAAAGAGAGAGAGAGACTTCAGACTAGAGCAGTCACAGTATTCAAGATAACTCTTCCATCACCAGTTTGTGTAAGCAGTGACTCACCCTCATTACTTAGTGAAGTGAAATCCGTTTTAAGCACCATTTCATCGCAGACGCTCGTTGTCATTCATTTAGCAAAATTCACATTCCAGCCTTAATGCAACAAAAGACCTTGAAGAGATGTATCATATTAATCGCTTGCTCAAGGCTGAGACTTCTAAATAGCTTACTTTCCCAGACCAGCCAAAACACTCTGAGTGGGCGCAAGTTATTTACTTCCGAAAGTGGATGTTGTCTTTGAACAGAAAAAGGTCAAAACAAAACGGGAAAAAACCAAGGTCAAAACAATAACGC
Source organism: Clupea harengus (assembly GCF_900700415.2). Classification (NCBI taxonomy): domain Eukaryota; kingdom Metazoa; phylum Chordata; class Actinopteri; order Clupeiformes; family Clupeidae; genus Clupea; species Clupea harengus. The sequence goes on from NC_045173.1 coordinate 11,252,717, forward strand.
CATTCAATATGGCTAAGAGTGACGAGACACTCAAGGGGCCATGGGAACCTACCACCTGTGAAGCACACAAACACTGGAGCTGCAGTTGGGTGGCATTTGAACAGGAGAAAATGACTTGCAGAATCCTCCAAGCTGCAGACAGAAAAGGAAGGAGAGAGGGAATGGAAGAAGAAAGGGAGAGAGAAGGGCTTTGCTGTAGATCTGCGTGTGTCAAGATCTGCAGCGCATAGACCGGAATAACAGTATCTGACTTATTGTGGAAGAGTTTGTCAGTTCACCGCTCCATTGACAGTCTCTGCTATCTTTGACACATTTTTTCCAGTCTGAGCACAGACTCTATGGATCACAATCCCTTAGAATGGCTGAGAGGCTAGATCCAGAGCTCCCAGCTCTTCTGTAGCAGGGCAGGCCGTGGCACATGGAGCGCAGGAGGGCTGTGTGCAGAGTCCCGGGGCTCTCTTTCAAGTGCTCTTAGCCGCCCCCCCCTGCCCCTGCCCCATACACCCACCACCACCACCGTTTAGGGTTACGCTGTCAGAGTGAGGCGGGATCGCGTGTCCCAAACCTGTCCAGCAACGAGTGCGAGGTCACACTGAGCGCCATCGATCCCCCCCCCACCACACTCCTTTCCAAGACACCTTTTAGTGCGCTCCACTTCATTGCAGCTCCTTAACACCATGGCTTCATCCTGCATATCCTGTCTTCACACAGAGGAGAGGATCGTTGGGGTGGCGAGGGGAGGGGAGAGGAGAGGGGGATAGAGAAAGGAGAGGGCAATGCGATCCCTCCATCTCATCTTTCTCTCCTTTCCTCGCCCTCTGCACCCCCTCTCTTGCCCCCTAATGAAGGAGGATAAAGCTGCATCCGACAGGCATCAAAGGCTCTATTCTCTTCTCCTCGTTTAGCATCCCTCCCAACTCCCACCACCACCACCCCCTCTCTCTTCCCTCTCTCCCGTGCTTCTTTTCCTTCGCCAGGCTTTGATTGCTCACCGTCCCCGCAATAATCATTAAGTCAGGAGTTAATAGTTCAATATTCCAGAAACAATTGCTATTCTCTACTTCACAGAGCAAATAATTGCATTGATGTCCCTATTGATATGCCAGTTTCGCGCCCCGGCTCTCTCCGCCCCGCCGCTGTCTCCGGCATTTGGCATTCAGGCCGGGCCGGTCGGAGGGAAAAGGCCAGATTAGAATTGATTTTCCTCGCGCCGACTGATTAGCTCAAATTAGCTCGCCATGTACTGTAGTGTATACACAGCCGCCGAGCAAACCAAGCATCACGTCAGTGCCAACAGCCACCCTAGTGCCGCTCCACCGGGATGGGCTGAAGGAAGATCTCATCACTGCCAGCCAGATCATTGCATTGATTAGTGTCATGCACGCAGCTACACACACACACACACACATACACACACAAACACACATACACACACACACACACACACACACATACACACACATGAACAAACTTGCACAGACATACATATGCATGCAAAGCATACTCAAGTGCAAATCTATACTAATGTAGACTCATACAATTAGGTGCAAAGGGATTTCATTCTGGAGCTACTGGGCTGGTTCATGGAATCCATGTCTCAGAGTGAATAGGTTCATTAATTTCACATAATTTCTAAAACAATGACCAGAATGGGGGGGGGGGGGTACATAAGCCACCCCTCAGCCCTCCTGGGGATTACTGCCTCCCAAGCACAGATGTGAAGACATGTGTAATTACACACTGGCATGTACACACACACTTACACACACACACACACACACACACACACACACACACACACATGCACACTTTTCCTACATCAGTCAACCACTGTTTGAATGCTCTCTCCCTGTCATTGAAAACCAGGACAGCAACAAGCGCGTACTGTTTGGCTGTTGCTCGTCCTCGAGGCTCAGTGTCTGCCGCTGCCTCCCTGCAACAATGCCCAGGCTGACAGGACTAGGTCAGCGCCGGAAGAGTCCCGTGTAAAATATACCTGCCCACTATAGAGCCCAGACA
>NC_045173.1:11259735-11277235 GCF_900700415.2 Clupea harengus
AACAGGCCTTTGTCCTTGACTTAGTGTGTGTATCTGTATGTGTGTGTGTGTTTGTGTGTGTCATCATTTGAGTTCCCATAAATCATATTTGTCAGCTTAAGATAAGTAGTGAGGTGGGCTGGTTGACCTCTACATTGGGAAGGACATAGCTGGACGAGTGTGTGTGTGTGTGTGTGTGTGTGTGTGTGTGCGTGTGCGTGTGCGTGCGTGTGCGTGTGTGTGTGTCTGACCCCTGCTATCTTCTCCATTCCCTGCTCCACTAATGAGCTGCACCTAAAAAATGTGTAGATATTATTATCATCACCCCCCCCCCCCCCCCCCCCACACACACACACACACACACACACACACACACACACACACACATACACACTCACACATATACTAGACATTACATTTTATATATTTACAGTATGTCCCATCAGCATTTGCATCCCAGGGCTTTAGCTCGTTGAGCTCGCCTCCCTCCCCGCCCATCTGGTTTGGGTTTGATAACTCCTCTCACGCCCTCCGCATCTGCCACCCCTCCCCGCGTGTCTCACCACACACCCAAATGAAAGAGCCACTCTCCAGGAAGGAAAAGTGAAGAGATGAGAAGAGAGAGAGAGAGAGAGAGAGAGAGAGAGAGATCAAAGTGAAGAGCAGTCATTTGGCTCTGTCTGTTAAAAAACACAAGAACTAGCACACACACACACACACACACACACACACACATACATTCACATACCATATCCATGCACACACGTACAAATACATAAAAGCGAACCCATACATGCGTACACACACACACACACACACACACACACACACACACACACACACACTCCTGACTGAGTGTGGTTTAATGTGATGGCCAGGGGGAGAGGGCGCAGCTGCCATCACTTACACCAGAGAGATGGCCTCTCCAGTCCTCTCAGCACCCAACACATGCAAGTGTTTTTGCTGCGCCATTTACAGTCAGCTCTCAGGATCTCAGGAGGACACTCGTTTCAGAAAGAGGCAGGCAAACAGACAAACAGACAGACAGAGAGGACAGTAAGAGAGAGAGAAAAAGAGAAAGAGAGAGAGAGAGAGAATTATTTGTTTCCCAGTCACTCCCCACTGGCTGTCACTCTCCTCTGAAACACACAACCAATGTGCCGTATGCAATCCCCAGAGAAAGGAAAGGCCAGTAGTAGAGGCAGAGGTTCCTCAGAAACTACTATACAGGCCTCTGGCAGTTCTCTCATCTATGTATGGATGTCATCTATGTATGTGTGATATGACTATGTCTGTCTCTGTGTGTGTGTGTGTGTGTGTGTGTGTGTGTGTGTGTGTGTGTGTGTGTGTGATAGTCTGTGCGTACAGGTAAGCATGCATGTATTGGATGTCCGTGAGAGCGGGTACGAGTGCATGCCTGTGTGTGTGTGTGGTGTTTGTTTGTGTGTGTTTGTGTATGTGTGTTTGTGTATGTGTGCGTGTGTGTGTGTGTGTGTGTGTGTGTGCGTCCTTGCATGAGTGTGCATACGCAAATTGGCCCCACAGGCTCCTTCTCCAGGCTCCTCACATTAAGCCTATAAAAGGAGATTCTTTCAGTGATGAAGAGAAGGTTTTTTTCCCTCCCAGTAACGTAGCCAGGCAGCTCCAATCTCCAGCCCATTTAGAGAGCAATTACACAGTTAAGGACTTCTCCGTGACTGGGAGAGGCGTCAGAGCAAGGGGCCAATCAGAAATCATTCATTCATTCATGCGCTGTGATTATTAATTAACATCAGCCCCTCCAAAGCAAAGGGTTGCCATGGGAACCGGCTGAACGCGAGAGAAAAAGACCTTGTCTTAAACAAGTCCTTAAGTGGCGAAGCTGACATGCTCGCTACACGAGAACCACCCTCGACCATTAGAGACCATGAGAGGCATGAGGATATGACAGCAGGGAGCAGACACACGCAGACACACAAGCTCTCTCTCTCTCTCTCACACACACTCTCACACACACACACACACACACACGCACACACAAGCTCTCTCTCTCTCACACACTCACACACACACACATTCTCTCTCTCAGACACACACACACACACACTCTCTCTCTATCTCTCTCTCTCTCTGTCTCACACACACACTAACACACACACACACACACACACACACACATGCACACAGTGCTGGTGTAATTGTGTTATGTTGATGTGTGAGTATATCAGAGGCCTCAGACATTTAAGACCCCTTTGGCTTAAGACAACAGGCTTCAAAACGCTAGGCGCCTTCAAATAGGCAATTAAGATAATGTAAATCAATGTATATGACCACCTCTCTCCCCCCATCTCTCTCTCTCTCTCTCGCTCTCCATCTCTCTCTCTATCTCTCCATATCTCTCTCTATCTCTCCATCTCTCTCTCTCTATCTCTCTCTCTCTCTCTCTCTCTCTCTCTCTCTCTCTGATTGAAGTGGTTGGATGTGCCTGGTAAGATTGCAGCCAGATTAATGGCCCTTTAATCACGCCACTCAGAATCAGTGCTCAAATAATGAAGCACTGATGTCCAAGGGCTTAGGGCTGATTAATTTTTCTCCCCTTCATTGTTTTCTCTCTCTCTCTCTCTCTCTCTCTCTCTCTCTCTCATTCTCATTCATGTTTTTTCTCTCGTTCTGTCATTCCCCCACTCTTCTCTGCCTCATTTGGCCCCTACTCTGCGTTTCTTCTGCACTCCTCATTTCTCCTCTATTCTTCCTGTCCTTTCCTCCTCTTATCCTCCCCATCCCCCTCTCCTCTCTTCCGCCGCCTCTCCTCTTGGCTCATATTTTCCCTTCTCTCCAGTAATTAGTGTGCTAATAGCTGGCCTCTGAGTCAGGGAGCAAGGGGTGATGGTGCATGTTTTCATAACCGGCCACCGTCTAATGCCGCACCGCTGCACCCTGGGAGTGAGGCTCAACAACCTCCAGCTGTTCCACACACACAGTTAAAAGTGTCTGGCCTGGCAGTCTTAACCCAAACACACACACACTCTTATAATCTCACATGCCATGTATGGTCATTAGTACGTACTTGGGCACATACTCACACACACACACTCACTCACGTGCATGCACACACACACACACACACATGGCCAAATATCCTTTTTCTCTTTTCCTTTGTAAGCACACTTATGTGAACACGTGCAAATAAACACACACACACACACACACACACACACACACACTTTTGGGGGCTGGTGGGGGGGCTTTGTGTTGCCATAGTGAGTCACAGTCTGAGTAGAGCTGCAATGTCACAGCAGTGTTTCTGAGCAGCAGTAAAACTGTAGCCAGACTAAGGTCACACTATGTGAGGGGTAACGCACACAGAGGACAACCCTGAGCACCACCCCCCTCTGGGTTAGCCCCCTCTTGTTAAACACACGCACACGTACACACACACACACACACACACACACACACACACACACACACACACACGTGTTTCAACCTCTCTTCCAATTTATTTTGTGGAAATGGAACATTACTACTCAAAAGGACATTGTTAGTGTAAGAAGAAAAAAAGAGGTGTGTGTGTGTGTGTGTGTGTGTGTGTGTGTGTTGTGTGTGTGTGTGTGTCTGCGTCTGTGTGTTTGAGTGAAGACATGAAAGCCACTATCATTCCAACCTTCCAGCCTTGCTCTATTTATTTTTCTCTTGTGTGTGTGTGTGTGTGTGTGTGTGTGTGTGTGTGTGTGTGTTTGTCTGTACTTTTTTTGGTCACATCAGCAGTCCGCTGTTCCTATGAAAACACAATTCTGAAACGTCTGTTCTCCTCTTTTCTCTCTTTGTCTCTCTCTCTTTTTTCCCCTCTGAAGCTCACTCTTTGGATCCTTCAGTGCGAGGTACTGTGCTGTCCTTCTTGCTTCTCCCCCCTGTGCCCTTGTTCATTGTGATCCGTGATCATAATAACCCTTTTCTTATCTTTTCCCCTATACATGTTTTGTGTGTCTATTCCTAGTGCTACTTGTCTTATATGTCTTTATGGTTGAGGTTATTGCTAGACTGTTTCAAATCCTCTGCTCGGCTGGTGCAACCTTCGACACACACACACACACACACACACACCACACACACACACACACACATATAGCAGCCGTCGTAAACCCCAGATGGCTATAACTCAACACATGTGATGGCTGTGTGTCTACCTGCCCGGTCTTACCAACAAGCTGAGTTGGCTACAAACTCATGGGCAGCTCTTGAAAGAATGTTTAGTCAATATTTTACAGCACAGACAACTTTCTTCTTTGATGTATTTTTGGGTCCATTGTCAGTGGTATTGGCTGGCCCGAGGCAAGCCCTTCACTGTGTAGATTTAGCTCTGCAGCTTGTCTCGTAATTACTCCCGTTGGTTTGTTTGTTTCTTTATTTGCTTTGTGTTTGTGAGATATTTATTTCAGTTTAATGTCTCATTTAGTCCAACGCAAACAGAGTTTATGCATGTTATGGTGAGGTCTGCTGTTCCTTTTTCATGAAATGAAGACAGTGACTGTGTGAACAACTGTGTGACCTTGACTTCTGAAGAATCGTAACACTCTAGCAGTCCTCCACGAGTCTGTTTCCCTCTGTCCTTAATCACATCCTTCCCCATCCCTCTCTGTCCTTCTCTTTCTTGCTTGCTCGCTCTCTCTCTCTCTCCCTCTCTCTCTCTGCTTTTGTGTTTGTTTTTATCCTCCCCTCCCCTAAAGTGTGTGTTAGTCTGAGTCGTCCTTCATGCAGCCTTTCTAGGTACTGAGGGGCTTTCTTTTGTTGTTAATTTTCTTTCCCAAATCTTCCTTCTTCCTCACTCTGCCCCATAATAGGAGAGAGTCTAGGAGGATATAAAGGTAATTCCTACCTAAGTCCCAAGGAGATTGTCACAAGCAATCACTTTCTTTGTCTCTTTCTCTGTCTCTCATTCTCTATTTTATTCTCTTTGTCTGTCTCTCGACTTTCTGTCTTTCTGTGCCTGTCCTTCCTGCCCTCTCATGTCTGTCTTGAAGCACGGCATCAATGTGTCTGTTCCAGTCGACTTCTTTATCTAGTTTCTATCTAGTTCCCCTCATTCCTGTCTGTCTGTCTGTCTTTGCAGTCTCAGACATGCTCACATTTTCACAGACTCTCTCTCACACACACACACAAATACTCATTGGTGTGTGTAGCCAGCCCACACACACACACACACACACATGCACGCCCACGTCTGCACACATGCACGCTTAAACCCATACACACACTCTCACAAACCACCGGTTAGGAAGCGGTAGAGTCCTGTCTCTCTGCATCCACGTGGCCACGTGTCTTTGGTGTGTGTTTGCGCTGGTAGCTGCTGCTGCTGCTGCTGCTGCTGCTGCTGCTGCTGCTGCTGCTACTGCTGTCTATAAGGCCTTCTGCTTCTGTCTGTCAGACAGAATGTCACCTGTGCATAAAGTATAACAGTGGAGAAGAGGCCAAAAACCCCACCTGCCCCTCCATACACAGGCCCCCCCACCCACCCCCACCCATCACCTCCATTCCAACAACCTACCACCTCCACTAAACATTGTCTGACACCCCCCCAACTGGGCCCTCCCTATACTTTGTGCTGGGATTATATCTCTGTATGTCTTTCTTCATGTCTCTCTCGCTCTCTCTCTCGCTCTCTCTCTCTCTCTCTCTCTCTCTCTCTCTCTCTCTCTCTCTCTCTCCCTTGACTGCTGTAGCTTCACATGAATGCACTATGGTTCATTTTCTTTTCTTTTCTTTTTTTTACTCTTGTTTCATCTCTCTTTCTTTTTCCTTTAGCCAATTGGAGTTACCCTAGTTAGAGATTATTTTGGATTCTTGAAGGAACTTAACGAGGAACCTTCATTTTTTTTCATTTTCATTCATTGCGGAGTTGGTAGTTGCATGTTTTTGTTGTTCATCTCCTCGCCCTCCCTGGTTGCTGAGTGATGGTGCTCCTGTCGACTGGGAGTTATGAATGGGGGGCTCCAGCTACCGGTTCATGTGAAATTACAGCATCCCTCGCATTTCCACAAGGCCTGACTTTTCATTGTCAGTCTTTGTTCACCGGCCTTGTCCTCTGCCTCTCTTTCTCTGACTGTGTATCTGTCTGGTCACTTTTCTCTGTCGGAGGTGTTGGAGGGAGAGGGTCTCACTGTCACATCCACATTTATGTGTATTCTCAGAACTATCAATGTCAGCATGAAGAAACATTTACTCCTGTGCACTGTATTAGAATAGGTAGTGTTGTTGAAGCCATGCTCTCATACACACACACACACACACACACTTACTGACACACACATGCACAAATACATACACAGACACACTTACCTGACACTGACATGCCGTGCAGTGTGTGTGACGGTGCTGTGTGTCTCTGCAGAGGGCTGTCCCGGTCTGTGCAACAACAACGGCCGCTGCACTCTGGACATGAACATGTGGTTCTGCGTCTGCCAGCCCGGCTGGAGGGGCGCCGGCTGCGACGTCGCCATGGAGACCCTCTGCACAGACAACAAGGACAACGAAGGAGGTAAATGTGGAAGCTCAGTGACTGTGTGTGTGTGTGTGTGTGTGTGTGTGTGTGTGTGTGTGTGTGTGTGTTTGCCTGCGATGAGGACACGTGTATTTAAATGTATTTCTCAGCATCCAAACCAACAGAAGGGAAATAGTGCAGAGCAGCAGTTTCGACCACCTCAACTGTGTGAGCTTAGAGTTTGACCCAAACAGGGAATGCTGTGGTGTGTCTAAGCAAACACAGCGCCGCTATTCTAAACAGCCTTGGTGTGTGTGTGTGTGTGTGTGTGTGTGTGTGTGTGTGTGTGTGGTGTGTGTGTGTGTGTGTGTGTGTGTGTGTGTGTGTGTGTGTGTGCCTTCAGGGGACATGGGCTAAAACTGATAGGGAGGAACAAAAACAGATTCTCAGGGATGAAGGCTGGGGCCCAGAGTACTTCTGGAGTCCAAGATTGAATTTGGCTCCCAGCGCACCTCGGGAAAAGTCGAAGGGAAGAAATAAAAGGCAGTTCAAGGGATAAAAACTTTCAGTTAAAGAAGATATAGCCTCACACTGTGGGCATGGCTTAATGAAAACAAATATCTCTAGCAGCCATGTTTTCCCTGAAGAATCTCGAAACTCAGAGACTCAAAGCCATGCAATGGAGGGATGAGGGGAAGACAGAGAGAGAGAGGGAGAAAGGGAGAAAAAATCCATCTTATTACTCATCCTCCCTCCCTCCATCGTTCCTCTCCTCTCTTCCTCTCGCCCTCTCTCCCCTCACGCCTCACTTCCTTGTAAGTTGTGGGGGGGCCTGGTGTCCGGGGGTGGGGTGGGGTGGGTGTCAGGCGAGGGTAATAGGAGAGAGGGCAAAAAAGAGCACATCTCTCCATTCACCCGAATTTGACTGTGAGAGCAAATGACAGTCGCACTCCACCACTGGCTGCCATGCAAACCTAGTCACACACACACACACACACACACAGAGCGAGAGAGAGAACCTCTTGGCGCATACTTTTTATAGTGTGATATTTAACAGTGCCCTTGTTGAATATAAAGAATGAGGATACATCCTTGTCAGTTGTGCCTGAGAGAGGAACTTTCCCAAAGTCCTTAAAACACACTCAAACACACATACAGGGACATACAGGATGCTGGCATATAGCAATGAGCTGACGTCCATGTTCAGTAGTCAATCTAACCATGGTATGGAGACCAAAGCGTGTAAGTATAGAAACGAGAAAAATAAAACAGATTCAATCATAATCATAGCTTCCCTTCCCTCCGCCTACACTTATGGTTTTCAGTGTTTGAGTGTGTGTGTGCGTGTGTGCGTGTGTGCGTGTGTGCGTGTGTGCGTGTGTGTGTGTGTGTGTGTGTGTGTGTGTGTGTGTGTAAACCATTTTACTGCTTTGGGTGATTTACAGCAGTCCCTCTCAGAATAAAGTGTGTGCAGCTTGTAGCTCCATGGGTAGGAAAGACAAACATTAGGACATGGCCTCTTTTTTTTTTTGTTACTTAGATTTTATTGAGTTTTTCTGTGAAAGACAATGGTACTGAACAACCATACAAGTACAAGGTTAAGTGTCGGCACGACAACATTCATTTTGTACAACATATTATTGTGACATGCGCTACAGCATTCCCAGACATATATTTATATAATATACAGCAGCAGAAAGGAAAATGAAATGGCAAGGACATGGCCTCTTTATCATTTCTCTTTCTCCTCCCTCTTACCTCTCTGCGGCCATCTTTCTTTCTTACATATGATATGACATACTTATGATAGACAGTCATGTCAGCAGATCCTCATAGAAATAATGTAACTATCGCTTACTGATTACCTTTGGGAGGGTGTTTGTGTGTGTGTGCGTGCATGCGTGCGTGCATGCGTGCGCTGTGTCTTTCACAACCCCCTGGTGGCAGTGAGCCAGATGTATGTTGGGCTCTTCATAAACTTACAGAGACGAATGGCAGAGGTTTACTTCTTTACCTAAGGGAGACACACACACACACACCCACACACACACGCAGTATTAGCCAGAGAGTAAGAGAGAAAGGGAGAGAGGAGAATGAAGAAAAGAAGGACTAATAAAGAAATAAAATAAAGAGCAAAAGTAGTAGATGCAGAAAGAAAGAAAGAAAGAAAGAAGGTAGATTCAGGCGAAATAGTTCTTGAGCGTGTATCTAACCTATGAGGTGTGTGTGTGTGTATCCGCGTAGATGGTCTGGCTGACTGCATGGACCCTGACTGCTGTCTGCAGCCCTCGTGTCAGAACCAGCCGTACTGCCGAGGTTCGCCCAACCCCAGCAACGTCATCAGCATGAGCCAATCAGCTCCGATACAGCAGGCCGCCCAGTCTTTCTACCAGCGAATCAGCTTCCTCGTAGGCACTGAGAGCACCCACATCATCATGGGAGAGAACCCCTTCAACAAGAGGTTAGTGTGTGTCTGAGTTTGTGTGTGTGTGTGTGATGCATGCCCTGATGTGGCCTGTGTGTGTGTGTGTGTGTGTGTGTGTGTGTGTGTGTGTGTGTGTGTGTGTGTGTGTGTGTGTGTGTGTGTGTGTGTGTGTGTGTGTGTGTGTGTGTGTGTGTGTGTGTGTGTGTGTGCCATTACGTGGTGCTCTATGAGCACTGGGTGGTGCTCTGGTGAGCGCAGCAGGCTGTCAGGTGGTGTGATCGACCCTAACGGTGTCTCTGATCCGTCTCCAGTCTCCTGTGACCCCCAGCCTCACCTGCCAGTGGACCTGCTCACAGCTCTATAATTGGATCCCATTGTGCTCGTGTAAGGGTCACAGCAGAGACAGAGAGAGCAGACATGGGCAAATGTGCAGAGTCGTGCGTGACTTGACAATAAGTGTGTGTGTGGGCAGCGGGTGTGTTTGTATGGGTGGTAATCCAATCAGAGACTACCCTGCCTCAGAGATGAGCTCGGGAAGAAAGGAGTGTGTATTTTAACAGGCTTACGCACTGGGGGAGTCGGCCAGCATTTTGTCTATTTAGGGCTAGCTTAGCTGTTCCCCAGCACTCAAGCACTCTCTCCAATACAAGCAACAGTCAATCCAAGCTCCAGCAGTTTATTTATGCACTGCAATGCCACTCTTTTCACTCCTAGAAGCGTGTAGTGAACTACAAAGCTGAGGTTGTGGCTCGTGGCAACATAGCCCCACTGTGAAAGGGATTGCTCCCACACTCGGACCAGCTCGTGTCCTACCATCTAGCACACATCACACCGGTGCCTCCGAGACAAATGAAGAGTCAGATGGGGATGGGGGGGACTCATCTTTTCATCTGTCTTTGACCTTGAGAGAGGGGGTCAGACAGTCATTTCTCTCTCTCTCTGTTTCCCTCTCTCTGTCTCACACACACAGAAACACACACACACACTCACTCACTCTCTGAAAGGAGCTCTCCATGTCTTGCGGGGTCGGAACTTATTCCCTTGCTCCTGATGAATTGAATAATTTGGGGATGGCTCACTCTCCATTACCTGTGCTATCCTCAAGCCCCTTCTGCACTTTTATTTTATTCAAATTTCTCTCTCTGTTTCCCTCTCTCTCTCTCTCTCTCTCTCTCTCTCTCTGCTCTCGAGGACAAAACCAGCCGCTATTAACATACGAGACCTGCAATTCAATTAGAATCAACCTCCTCAAACTTTTTCGCAGAGCCAGTTCAAAGTTGCAGGGCACTTTCAATGCATTAAAAAACAACCACAGCTGATGAGTACATGAATGCTGTTTATTCACGTATTTACACAAACAGTCCCCTGACCCCTCAAAAGCTTTCATAAATCAATCCATATGTACAGGTGCGATTAAAATCTCACAGAACCAATTTACCTTTTATAATAAAATTGCAGGACAGACGCGGTGTGAGCACAACAGATTAAATAATGTTATTAAAGAAACAACAAGCGGCGTAATAACTAAAGCGAGATAAGAGGCATGTGGAAGTGCGCACACAGGGAACACATGGCTGGCCAGATCAACTGCAGATAATCTGATAAGGGCGGGGGTTCAGAGTAATGCGAAAGCCCAAACTCACAAAACTTTCAATTTACACTACACACATCTGCACTCAATAAGAAGAGAAAGAGGGGGGGGGGGGGCACAGAGAGAAGGGGAGAGGGGGAAAGAGAGAGAGAAACAAACTGAGTAGGAGACAGGAAAAGAGTGCAGAGAGCATAACAGTAGAGAGAAGTTAAAGAGAATGAAGGGTTAGAAAAGGGTTACTGTAGCCAGAGAATGCAGCAGACGCAGAAGAATCCAGAGGAAATACAGAGAAAGAGAGAGAGGAGAGAGCATTGTGTGTGTGTGTGTGTGTGTGTGTGTGTGTGCTGTGCATTCCGTGTGTGTAATCCAGAACATGTGCATCCTGTTTGGATGGGCTGCCTCCAGCCCGCACCGAAAGATCCAGAACAATCTGCAGCCAAGCAGCATCCACTCACCACGGCCCACAGTTCCCATAGTCTCCCTTTCTTTCCATCTTTTTTCATCTACCTCTCTCTCTCTTTTCCTCTCCCTCTCCCTCTCCCTCTCCTCCTGATCGCATTCTTTCTCTCCTTCTCCACTAGTTTCCCTCCCAGTCAGCAGCAGACACGTTTATTTACAAAACAACAAATCATCTGCTCTCTACACTCAGTTCAATAGAGGAGGATCATGGTAGGGGGGAAAAAAACAGATGAAGTTCAAAATGATTTTTCTGTGTTTAGGAGAAAAGGCGTGTGAGTCTGGGGCTCTGGGGAAGCCCCGTCATGAGACGGCAGCACCCCAGACTAGTTCAGCTGACCCCAGACCTGCCTAGCTGGGTTTACAGACAGCGTGCTTCAGACCTAGCAGCACAGCTCGTAAAAGCCTCGACGCTGAGCGTTTCCACTTAACGCTGATGTCAGGAGTTTCAAGCCCGAGTGCAGGAATGTTCCCAACTAATACGACTCTCCAGAACAAGTGAGAGAGAGGGAAAACAGAGAAGGCCTGAGGAGTTGCGTGTTCATGCACAGACCTTAATGACCTGAAAGAGCCAGGTTACATTGCATTCTCCGTGACCTGCAAACGTCTCCCCAGAATTATGCTGTAAAAGCTGTGTGCATGCATATTAGTGTGTGTGTGTGTGTGTGTGTGTCCTTGAATTTGAATGTGCTTGACAATGAGAGAGAAAGAGAGGGAGGGAGGGAGGGAGAGAGAGAAAGACAGAAAGCGAGAATGAGACAGTTCTGTGTGTGAGGTCACTGAAATTACCCCCCCCCCCTTCCCCTAAAAAGAAAGCTGAGGGCCCAGTTAACCGCAGCGCGTCAGTTGTGAATCCCATCAACTTCAGCTTAGGCACTGCTCCACTCCACTGACTCACACACCAGAAGAGGACGAGGAGGAAGACGAGGAGGAGGAGGAGGAGGAGGAGGAGGAGGGCAGGGAAACTGGGGCCCGAGTTGTATTTGGATCACGGGAAACGTCCCAATGCCATGTTTTTCGCGAACCATTTACCTCATGGTGTGGAAAAAGTGTGTGTGCATAGTGCAGTGCGTTGTGGAGGGGGGCGGTATTTTAAGCGGATTAGGCTGGTGAATGGTTGACGTTGGCTGTCCCTCCGCTGTGGACCATGTTGGGCTGGTTAAAGAGTTGGACCGCTAGCTGGGCTGACCGCTCCAAGACCCATACATGTGTGTGTGTGTGTGTGTGTGTGTGTGTGCGTGTGTATGTGTGTAGCTGTACATGAAGAGTGTGTGTGTGTGTGTGTGCGTGCGTGCATGCGCGCCACGTCCATGTGAGTGTGTGAGAATGCGGGTTTGAGGCCGGTCCAGCTGGATAAGCCACTAATCCCTGTGATGAAAACATATCGAAGGTCATCCTGTAGAGGAGAACGAGCCAAGCGCAGCCAGACCAGAAGATACGAGCAGATACAGCATTTACACTCACGGCCCAGTCAAAGGGAAGGACGCAAAGACAAAAAACACACACAAACACAGCTCTCTCCATCCTCTCCATTACAAACACACACACACACACACAAACACACAGGAATAAAGACAATAGCTGCGGTGTAAAAACCCACAACTCTGGGCGCATTCGGGAGCAGTCGGAGGTGAGGCAGTGGTCCTGTTTGTTTTCAGAAACCCAATCTGCCATTTGGGGATGGTGACTGTGTCGAGGGCTGAGCGCGGCAGCGTCTCCTGGGGCAAACGCATGTCCACATCGCTGACCATCACCCCACGGTCTCCCTGGGAGAAGTGGCCACGCCGCTTCCCAGACGCTCGCTCTCCCTCTGTAGGGGAACCGGAGGAGGAGGAGGAGACGGTCTTGTGCACGGTTTTCATTAGGAGCCGTCCACTCAACATGGACTGTCTGTCAGCATGTGGCGAAGCCGGAGCCAAAACATGGCACGGGAGGGCCAATCACTGGCTAGTGAACGCAGGACACTGTGTGTGTGGGGGTGAGGGTTGAGGAAAAATGTTGGTGACGCTTTATTTGAAGGGGTGTGCATAACACTGACATGACATGAGACTTAATGACAACAGTCATAAACATTCATAAAGACTCCTTCATGTTCATGACAGGTGTCATGTCACTCTTTTGTGTGTAGGTGTGCAATACGTTTTTATTTTATATTTATAGAGGACACTACCTCATCATATTTATCTGTTTATTTATTTTGTTTTTATCTTTTATCTATTGCTGCTGCTCTCAGAGAGTTACCAAACTAAATTCCGTTGTATGCCTGCAATGACAAATAAAGCGCCTCGCGTCCCGTGTCTATTGTACACCCCTTAAACATAAAGTGTTAGCGAAATGCCTTCAGCTCAAGCGCGGAGTGGAGAAGAGAAGAGAGCGCTCAAAGAGGAGAGTGCCAGCTTAGTGTGAGTTACTGCTGGCTTTTAGCACACTCCCCGCCTTGATGGGCGATGACGGGAGCCATTGTTTTATGGCCACACACACCACACACACACACACACACACACACACACACACACACACACACACCGCACACACACCGCACACACACCACACACGGTGTACCCACTGGTCCACATCCACACACACTCAGGATGCAAATGGGCAGTGTAAAGTATGGGTGCATTAGGAGGATGCGGTGCAATTTATGGAATGTTTACCTGAGCTTGGAACTCCGAGCAGCACGGGGTCAGACAGACCACGCTGTAAGAGCGAGAGTGGAGGTCAGCGGTGTGTGTGTGTGTGTGGGGGAGGAGGCTTGATTCACTGCAGCGTGTCTGATTAGCCTCCCCTCTAAAGCAGTAATGACCTGGAAAATCAGGCGCTAATCAGGCAGAGGCGGCCCTGCCCCTCCTGGAGGAGGGCCTGTTTAGAGCAAACGTGCTGCCATTGATTAAGCACTCAGCTAAATCTTCTGCCCGTCGCCATGCTGGACAAACATGTCTGCCCCTATTGTCAACCCCTACACACACACACACTAACGAACACACACAGACACACACACACACATACTCACACACACACTACACAGTCACGTCACACATACAGACTAATATACTAACAAACAGTTCAACGCCCCAAAAGACACAGGTGGCTGGCTATCGACTGGAAGCAGCCAGTCAGTGTGTGTGTGTGTGTGTTTGTGTTGGTGTATATGTCAACCTGTGGATGTGTGTGTGTCAGTCTGTGTGTGTGTGTGTGTGTGTGTGTGTGTGTGTGTGTGTGTGTGTGTGTGTGTGTGTGTGTGTGTGTGGATGTGTGTGTGAGTGCGTGGATGTGTGTGTGTGTGTGTGTGTGTGTGTGTGTGTGTGTGTGTGTGTGTGTGTATGTGTGTTCCAATGTGCAATGTGTGTGTGTGTGTGTGTGTTTGTGTGTGTGTGTGTTTGTGTGACAGTCTGTTTGTTTGTGTGGATGTGTATGTGTATGAGTGTGTGTGTGTGTGTGTGTGTGTGTGTGTGTGTGTGTATGTTTTGGTAGGAGAGGGGGGTGTTTTTTCGGGAATGGTGTGGTGTGGAATTAGAGTAGGAGATTTATTCTGCAATCACTCAGAGCCCAGCGTATCGATCCTGCTCCGGCCAGCAGGGACAACACTGCCCGGCATGAAAGGCAAGAGCAAGTCCCTCAGCTACTTAAAGAAACCCTGACTTATGAGATTACACACACAGTTACGTGCGCACACACACATACTCTATTTCACACACACACACATACACCATCACACACAGGATGGCATGTAGATCACAAATACACAGGGACACACACATATACACACACACTCTCCCATTGACATTTCTATGTCTGTGAGTAAGTGGAAATATGTGTGTGTGTGACTGTGTGGGGGGAAAGTATGTATGTCTGTTTATCTCCACAATGAGATAAAGTGCTATACGTGATTTACTGAGGAGGGCTGGGGAAGTGTTCAAGTGTAGATGTATATTTGTGTGTGTTTGTGAAAGAGTGTGTGTGTGTGTTTTCTGATGTAATCATGCATAATGTATGGATGTGTTTACTTTGTATGTATGTAAGCAAGTGCTGAGTGTGTGTGTGTGTGTGTGTGTGTGTGTGTGTGTGTGTGTGTGTGTGTGTGTGTGTGTGTGTGTGTGTATGCATGTGTTAATGGTTTTGTTTTTTGTGTGTGTGTCCTTTAGCCTCGCGTCCATCATCAGAGGACAGGTGTTGACAGCGGATGGAACTCCCCTCATCGGAGTCAATGTCTCCTTTGTCGACTACCCAGATCACGGCTACACCATCACACGACAGGATGGCATGTAGGTTTCACACACATAAACACTGGTTTATGAACACAATATATAAATGTGATCCTAAATACAAGTTGTCACACACAAATACACTCAACAAGCAAACAACAACCACACCAAAATTATATAAAAAAAGTATATTTCCCTATTTTGTGCTTGCACTGCTGCTACATTAGGTGAAAGGTGACAGGTGGGAGTGTGAATATGCATGTCAGTTTCTTTTGGTGTGTGTGTGTGTGTGTGTGTGTGTGTGTGTGTGTGTGTGTGTGTGTGTGTGTGTGTGTGGGTAGGCATGAGCATTTTTGTCATTGTGAGAGGATCATCTCATGCAAATGGGAGCCGGTGCAGAGAGGCTGTGCTTTAAATGAGGGGGCTGCTTAAAATGCATTGGATTCACAAGGGCAGAATCAATCAGGCAAGCAGGGCGTCGCCCTTACGCTGTCCAAACACGGCGCAGGATTATTACTACCAGAGAGAGTCACAGCCCCGCACACACACACACACACACACACACACACACACACACACAGCACAGGAAATGTCACCCCGGCCACACACACGCACACAACACACACAGAATCACACACATACCAATAACCATACGAAGCACACACACACACACATCCACAAATCCATTAGGAGTCAGGTATGTTGTGGGGTTTGTTTGAAGTGTGCCAGCGGGAAGAGTTTGTGTAGCAGAGAGATAGCAGATTAGCGCCGGGATAAGAGCTGCCTTTTGTCCTAATTGTGGAGGCTCAGGGCTGGGTGCTGTTGCAGGCCACTGGGGTTTATGCTGCCGCTGCCATTGTGACAGACGGGAACAGGTCAGGCGTACTCTAGCCTCGATAACAGGTCTGCATCGTCATGACACCACGGAAGAGAGGGAGGGGGGAAGGAGAGAGAGAGAGGAAGGAAGGGAGAGAGAGAGAAAGGCAGAGATGGAGCAAGAGAGAGAGAGATAAAGAGGGAAGGGGAGAGAATGTGTGTGAGAGAGAGAGGGAGCAAGGGAAAGATGGGGACAGAGAGAGTAAGGAAAGAGAGAGAAAACAGGAGGGAGAGAGAGAGGAAGAGGGAGGGAGAGAGATTTAGCCACTCAGGCAGATGTTACAGTGACCCTGTGTGACAGCAGACCTGAGAGACACAGCAGATCAGCTGCTGTCGGTGCATAACACACTCATTCTGGAGATCCTCACCGCTGTGTGTTTATGACAGAGCATCTGTGCGCTGAAGCATGTGTGGCATCCATCAGACCCCTATTGGCTCCAGCTGTGCAGTATAGGCCACTACTTACAGTTCTCTCCACATTCAACTCATAAAAACACACACACACAAACACACACACACACACATACAGCATCATGTACTTTTCACTATACCAGACTAAAAAAGCCAGTTCCCAGAAAGAGAAGAGTGGAGTGGAGTGCCTTCCAGTCTCTGTTTCTTTCTTACTAATCAGTGTGTGTCTGTGTGTGTGTTTGTGTGTCTGTGTGTGTGTGTGTGTGTGTGTCTGTGTGGGTGTGTGTGTCTGTGTGTGTGTTTGTGTGGGTGTTTTCAGGTTTGACATCCTGGCTAACGGTGGAGCGTCTCTGACCCTGAGCTTCGAGCGGGCGCCGTTCCTGACACAGTACCGGACAGTGTGGATCCCGTGGAACGTGTTCTATGTGATGGACACGCTGGTCCTGAAGAAGGAGGAGAACGACATTCCCAGCTGTGACCTCAGCGGCTTCGTCCGGCCCAGCCCCCTCATCGTGGCCACACCCCTCTCCACCTTTTACAGGGCCTCTCTTCAGGACGGTCCTATCATCCCAGAGACGCAGGTGAGACTACACACACACACACACACACACACACACACACATACACACACACACACACATACTCACAGATACATGCACAGACACACAAAAGTAAGGGCACAGGAACACTAACACACACACATACATGTACTGTATTATTTGGACAACCTTACACACACGGGAGTATCAACATACTCTCAGACACAAACACACACACGCACACACACACACGCACACGCACACGCACACACACACACACTCACATGCTTGCTCTCCTCCTTCCTTTGTGGCCAAACTACTTCCAGAACCCTGTGTCAGAAAGGGCTATCGCGTGCAGCCATGAGCTTTGACATCCACCTCAGCAGGACTGTTTCTGCCAGGCTGTGTAATGCATCAGACACAGCAGAGCTCCACACACACACACACACCCACACACAGGCTGCTCCACAGCAGAGCTCCATCACAGGGTCAGGGCGGGGGACCGAGTCTCTGCGTCAGGAGAGCAGGCCAGTGGCTTTCATCTCTGGGCTCCTACCACAA
>NC_045173.1:11279735-11294735 GCF_900700415.2 Clupea harengus
GTCACCCTCTGAATTTATTCAGGCCTGGAGGTTGCCCCTAAGAAAACATAAGGAGGCCAGGCCATATGAAAGGGCAAACACACACACAGGAATTAGGTCTGCATGTCAATTGTGGTTATGCTGATGATAAGGCACCCCATGACCTATTGTGTGTGTGTGTGTGTCTTGTGAGTACCTATACATTAAACCCACAGATGGGCTGTTAAAACTACAAGCCCTTATTCTGCCATTGAGGAGGTTTTATTTGGTTCTCCTCTCTCTCTCACACTCTCTTCTGCCCCTCCTTCCCCTTCCATCAATTTGTTTTTCATTTTGATTGATTCTGTTGTCATTGGCCAAGCATATTGTATATCAAAGGCCAGCAGGAGAACAGAACCGGGCTCTCACACCGGTCCTGACAGCCTAATGAAAATACAGCAGGATCCAATCCCTCTGCAGAAAAGGAAGAGAGAGAGGGGAAGAGAAGGGAAGAAGTGGAAAGGAAAAAAGAGGAAAGAATCCCTGGTGGATTTAGAGTGGGGGTGGAGGGGGGGGACTTCGCTTAAGTAGTGAAAATCTGATGTGTCCTGTGACTGTAGCACGCCGCGCTGTTCCAGGAGAGGCGAGAGTGAGGGAGGTTGATAGACAGAGGAGAGAGTGATAGTGAGGGAGATGGGATGGAGGTGGAGGAGGGTATTATGGTCTTTCCAGACAGGTTGCTGGAGAAGAAAGAGGGGTGGTGGTGAGGCAGTGTGGTTTTTGAGCCGCTGCTGGACACCACTGCTCCATGCGACCTCCTCGTGACCCTCAGAGGGGGCTGCTGTGAGGGCCAGCCATGTCCTTCTCCGTGTCATCGATACGCCACACAGGGACGTCAGCCCATCACTAAAATACACACACGCACACACACTCAGACACACACACACACATACTTATATACATAATTACATACATACACACAGACAAGCACACACATATATAAACACACACACACAGACATACTTACATACATACTTACATACATACACACAGACAAGCACACACACACATACATACACACACACACACACACACACACACACACACACACACACACAGACATTCTTACATACATACTTACATACATACACACAGACAAGCACACACACACATACACACATACACACACACACAGACATTCTTACATACATACTTACATATATACACACAGACAAGCACACACATACATACACACATACATACAATAACAGACACATACATAGATACTTACATACACACACACACACACACACACACACATACATGAGCACACACACCAACATGAATACACACATACTGTGCTGCACTGCCTTTACTCTTATGGACATTCTAAACAGGGCTATGTAATGCCTATTAGCTGGGGCGCTGGACTGGGGCGCTGGCTGGCGGCGGGTGAGGTTGGCGCTGAGCGGGGGAATAACCGCCGGTTCTCGTGCACACACACTCCCACAGATGGAGCGTAATCCTGCCGAAGGAAAAGCTGTGGCTTCTGGGGCGACTAATGCCCCTTCCAGCTGCTCGCCACAATACAGGAGGAGGGGGAGATAGGAGGGAGGGAGAGAGAGAGGGACAGAGGGAGACAGAGGGAAAGAAGGTCATTCCTTTTTTCTTTTTTTTTTTTTAAGTGATCCCTCATTCTGTCTTGCACTTCCGTTGCTCCAACACCCCCCCTGCTTTGACATCCCTGACACAAGATTTACTCCGCAGAGTCGCTTAAAAAAAACCTGTTTCCTCACCCCCTCCTCTTCCACCTCCTTCATCATGTCTTCTCTAACCTCCTCTCCCCCACCCCCTGCTCCCTGTTTCTCTTTGATGTCGCAGGTGCTGCAGGAGGAGACGGCCATCCCGGGCAGTGACCTGAACCTGATGTACCTGAGCTCGCGGGCGGGCGGCTACAAGCCCGTGCTGAAGGTGACCATGACCCAGGCCACCGTGCCCTTCAACCTGATGAAGGTGCACCTGATGGTGGCCGTGGTGGGGCGCCTCTTCCAGAAGTGGTTCCCGGCACAGCCCAACCTGTCCTTCACCTTCATCTGGGACAAGACAGACGCCTACAACCAGAAAGTCTACGGCATGTCCGAGGCCGTGGGTGAGTAGTGGGGGGATGGGGTGGTGGTGGGTGCGGCGAAAGTGCTTATGTTTATATTTACAAGTGTTTATAGAGCCATTTCTCCAAGTGAACCTATTCATCGTGCCCAACGGAAAGACTCAAGTGCGTTGCCGCGTCCACACACATCTACCGCACGATCTCTCGGCTGCTTCTCTCGAACGAATGCACAAGATCAAATGCAGGTTTTTTTTTTGTTGTTGGTCTCGGCGCACCTCTCGAGTGGGCACTTCAGGAAGAAAAGTGGGCCAGTCGGCGGGCCGTGGGAGCCTGGCCAGACAGCATGGGAGGCAGACGGAAGCGGAGGTCACGGCCGTGGTTGCCTGGCTCAGCCTGTCTGCTCTTCGCTGCTCAACCCAACGCTCTTAAAAACACACTTTTCCCACACACTGTATTTAAAGGCAGGGGAACATGTTTTGCTGCTGTTCAGCATGGGAAAGAAGACCCACCAAGGTTAAGGAGAAGACCTGAATATAAATAGCATCTATATTTTCTTTAACGCTAATGGCTCCCTCTCTCTATGTTTGCATGCTAATATTTCCCCATGTTGAATACGCCAGAAGGTCGGTGTCTCTAATTTAGATGGCTGAGGGCTTGCTCTTTTCCAAGCTGTTTTTTCTCGGCTGGCTTTTTGCTGACAGTATATATTTCTTTTTTTGCATGTATGATTGCTCTATACAGAAACCACAGGGAGGAACGCATTTTTCTCTCTCACTCACTCACTCTCTCCTTCTCTATCTTTTACTCTCTTTCTTTCTCTATCGCTCATATTTTCATGAAGGTCATGCCATTTGCGTTCCTTTTGATATTTTTGTCTTTCTGCCTCCTTCTTTTTTTGTTCGTTCTTTTCGTTCTTTTCTTTTGGCTAAATTTACCGTGGGCTGCGGATGTGAAAGGCAGTGCTTTTACAGTAAGGCTGCATTTGGCAGCAGCAGCCAGAGCAGGCAGGGCCACGGCAGCCTCAGCGAAAGCTTCCTGGCAGACAGAGCGGACAAGAGGAGAGGAGAACAGAGGAGCGGCAAGCCAGTGGCCAGCCTGCTTTGATTGTCAGACCCTCGTGTAAAAAGGAAGTGCAAGCCAGCATGGAAAAGGAGGAAGGGAAAAAATTGGAAAACACAACAAAACATCTCGGAGCTATGCTGTCAAGTTCTTTGCTCAAATGCTCGTAGTCTTGTACAAACCTAACTGCATGCTGTGAGTCTAAAGAGAGCATGAGGTTCAAACCAAGTGTGTACAGATGTATTTACGCATGAACACACACACACACACACACACACACACACACACACACACACACACACACATACAGGAACACATGCAGGCACACACCTTAAGGGTATCGATTGAGATCTCCTCTCCCTCCCTCTCATCAGAGTTTGGTTTTGCAATTGCATTACGCTGGTAATTTCACTCACCGAATCGCCTGGCGGTTATTGATTGTCAGAGAGGTGCACAAGGTCGCCTGCTTAATGTGATCGGCTGAAGACAGATATGAATGTAAAGAGATCTGCTGCGAGGCCAGCTGGGGAGAGGGCAGTAGGCAGGCCCCAGGCTGATGTTTAGAGATCCTTATCAAATTAGGGAAGTTATGAGAAAGTCTCTACCGCTGTTCTCAGACCTGTTGTCGGGAGAGGAATGCCAGCATTCCCAAGCAGTGGGGAAAGGTGGTTTCCGAGTGCTACAATGGGAAAGAAGGGAATCAGCGGTGGTGTAGACGGGAAGGGAATGAGCACTGAAACTAACCCTAACGTTTGCAATGTGTGGATGTGTGTGTACAGGTTTGTGTGAGTATGAGTGCGTGTTAGTGACGGTGTTCTCTGTGCCCCCCTGCAGTGTCGGTGGGCTTTGAGTACGAGTCGTGTCTGGACCTGATCCTTTGGGAGAAGAGGACGGCCATGCTGCAGGGCTACGAGCTGGACGCGTCCAACATGGGCGGCTGGACGCTGGACAAACACCACGTGCTGGACGTGCAGAACGGTAGGCACACATCCGACCCAGCTCACCCACCTCTACTCCTCTTGGTCCTGCTCGTTATGGACCAGGATTCTCCTCTTTTGTCCCCACATGTTTGTTTTTTTATCCGACTCTCAAAGCATGTTGGCTCTCTCTCTCTCTCTCTCTCTCTCTCTCTCTCTCTCTCTCTCTCTCTCTCTTTCTCTCTCTCTCTCTCTCCATTTCTTCTTGCTGGTGCACATTGAAGTGGTCCCTGTTAGGGTGCACTCCTCTGCCAGATGCTTTTGATCATTTCATTTCTGTGGCAGGAGAATACACACAAATATTATGTTGAATGTCACCCCTCCTCCCCATTTGAGTGAAGGTAGCGCTGGTGTCTTGTTCATGAGCCTGTGGATTTACACATACTGCTGAGGGCCCCCTGTCAATATTTAGCATGAGGGTTCAGAGGCGTGCATTGACACACTTATTAGTGCCCGTTCATGCATGGCAGGATGGGTTTTCTGACACTCCATCTCTTTCTCTCTGTCTCTGTCTCTCTCTCGCCCGCTCTCTCTATCTCTCCCTCTCACTGCTTCCCTTACACTTCCTTTTCGCTGACAGATGGCGTGCTGCTAACAGTACAACACAAATGCAAGCCTCAGTGTAAATGTGACGGACATTATTGTGAGGTGTGTGTGACGTGTGTGTGTGTGCGTGTATGTGTGTGTGTGTGTTTGTGCCAGCTCATGTGCTGTCCACTCAGCTGTGTTGTAATAGACATTTCTGCCGAGATGTCCTTCACCGAGAGGACACTGCACTGAAGGGCTCTCAGCAAGCTTGCACTCTCCACCCCGCTGTTACTCCAGTACTCCCACCCACCACCATCTACCTCGCAGAGACACACGCTCACACCACCACCACCACTTCATCAACGTGAGAGAGTGAGAGGCTGAAGAGTGCATCCTTGAGACACATGAAGGAGGGTAGGAGGGAAGGAGAGGAGGAGATGTTGGACGGGAAAGTTGAGAAAGCTGGAGGTGTGCGCTGTGACGCTGCAAGACCAGGGCAGCCAGAGGTCACTTGGCTCCGGCATTACTTGCGTTTCAGGACAGCCAAAACCATTTCGCTTGAGAAAAATAACAAGTCGTAAAAGAAAGCGGAAAAGGCTAGATGCATTTGGATGTGTCAGCACGGTGTTCGGTTTCCCCCTCAACCCCTTAAATCACAAATCACTGCTACAGAAAGAAAAAAAAGAAAGAAAGTTATATATATATATGATTGGCAGCGTCTCCTCGAAGTGTCTAATTGAATGAGGCGCAGAATTGGTCATTATGAGGTGACGGACAGGGCGCGAGGCCAATCAATCCTCCTGTTAGGGGGTCAGCTGAGTGCTTGTGTTCTGCGGGCTCGGCAGCCCAGGCCCATACTTAGGGCAATGAGGAAGGTGTCCATCACAGGCAGGGCCGGTAATGGAGACGTCCAGAGAAGAGGCCCACTCACCTTAGTAATGAGAGAGCAAATGGGCTCTCCTGAACCAGCAAAAGCCTGGAGGCAGCAGCAGCAGCAGCAGCAGCAAGCTGTGAGCCTTGGAGCTGCCTATGCCCTCTCATAGCCACTGTGAGCCACGGACAGGTCAAAAGACACATACACACAACTCAAAGGGAAATGCTTCTGATTTCGTGTAATTGTATCATTCTGTATCTTTTCATCGATTCTCGTAATGCATTTTTGTCCAATTCCGATCTGATTTTCCGCGTTAGGGCTTTTCTTTAGGGCCACGCTAATGAACACGTAATGAGAACGGCTGCCACGGGCCGGCCGCCTCCTCTGGGCTGGCGTGGGATCCACAGAGCAGCCGCGTCTCTAGGCTCATCTCTTTAAGTGTCAGCCCCGCTGACTGACACTAAGCCTCCCTTTACCTCGCCAGCTTAGTGCCAGCTGTCCGAGGGAATTCAGCCAGCCTTTCATCTTCACGCCTCACACACCCCCAACACACACACACGCACCCTCCTTCCTGCTCCCTCGTCGTGTCTCTCTGTCCCAGCGAGGAACCCCAACCCCCCCCCCCCCCCCCCCCCTTTGTCCCCCTCTTGTCCTCCAGACCCCTTGTGGAAAATGAAATGTCTGCTCGACTCACGCTGTTCCCAAATGCCAGGGCTATTGTCGGCCATTTTGGCTCTTTACTGGATGGCCTTTTTCGCCGCCACGGCGGTCCACTCGCTGTGCCACTGTTCCCTTCATTAAACCTGTAATGTCCCCAGATGGCTGGGCTTTAAATGGCCGTTTTGACTCTGCGGGATGACTTGGCAGCGGCGTCTCTCCTCTCACCACCCTGTCTTCTCGATAATTACAGCCTATAGCATCGCCCGCAGCCATGATTGATCCGAGTGGCGTGTCAGCATGGATGTCCGCTGTGTTGTGAATTTATGCGTACGGTCAGGGCCAACGACCAAGAAACTCTAATTCTCAAACAGCACAGCAAAGTTCGTCCTTCATATCGGCCCTATTGGAGCTAGAGGGCTCAGGCCCGTGATTACAGCCCTTCAGAGCCGGAATGGCTGCCACTGCCCGCTGCTACATGCACACAGAGAGGTTTTTAAACAGCTGTAAACACCCCCACACCACCAGCCTTTCCACAGAATCACACAGGGCTAATGGCCACTGATTACTGTATTTCCAAATGGCCGCCACAGACTCATTTTCCCGCTGTTCCACGGTGAGGCAGCGGAGGCGACTGATTGCCGCGCATTCCTGAGTATTGTGCTTCCCAGATCCTCACAGGGATAATAGTGAGATCGCCACAGACTCCAAAACCCGCAAACCTGTGGCCCATTAACCCATGGTGAGATTAAGGCCCATTTTGGTCCCCTGCAGCAGCCGCCACCCACATCACTAACACTGTCTCTCCTCTCTGGAACAGGTAGATCTATGGGTTATGTTCACCACCAGAAATTTCACAATAACCTTGGGATGGCTCAAAAGGAAGGTGCGCTGTGTGTGTGTGTGTGTGTGTGTGTGTGTGTGTGTGTGTGTGTGTGTGTGTGTGTGTGTGTGTGTGTGTGTGTGTGTGTGTGTGTGTGTGTGTGTGTGTGAGTGTGTGTCAGAGGGTGTTACATGATTTGAATATTAGTGTGTGAGGCCACAGGGATAAGCATGGTATTAAACCGTGGGGATTTCTCACTGAGCGCGTGTGGGAATAGGAAGCAGCCCAGTGGCCAGACTGCAACACTTGTCTCTTTGTAATGTTAGTAATGCTGGTAATAGGAGAACAGGGCCTTTGGGGCTTTGTCAGATATATCTATCGCTCACCACAGGAAGTGTGTGTGTGTGTGTGTGTGTGTGTGTGTGTGTGTGTGTGTGTGTGTGTGTGTGTGTGTGTGTGTGTGTGTGTGTGTGTGTGTGTGTGTGTGTGTGTGTGTGTGTGTGTGTGCCCTCCCCAGTGTCCTCTACCTGTCACCATAGTCATCACATTACTGCTCATCCTACCCCCCAAAAAACAGAAAACATACATCAACAGCCATGGCCAGAGAACATGAGCTATGTACAGTGAGCTCACATAGACACACACACACACATATACACACACATATGCACAGATACACACACACACACACACACACATATATGCACACATACACACACACACACACAGTTAGACACTAGATCCCTCTGTGTATTCTCCTGTGGTTTCCTCAGTGTTCTCTGATAAATGCATTCATGAAAAGAAGGCCATTCTTTCAAAGCCCCGACCACTTACAATATTTATCCCCCTAGCTGTGATATGGGACTCTTTGCAGGGCAAGAACCTGGTCCGATTCCTGTCACTGCACTGGGAGGGCTTGTGAGAGTGGTGGGGAGGTAGTGGTGATGGGGGGGGGGGGGGGTTGGGGGGGGCTTTGAGCGATAGATGCTCACATCACAGCCGCCTTTCTTCATTCATCATTTAGCATGAATCTTTTATCAGGGATTCTCTTACATAAGCCTCCAGAAATCCAGCCAGGCCGCTTGGAGGCAGGACCACGGCCGTTAAAAGCCACAGCTCTCGCCCTTAAGTCAACCAGTGGGCCAGAGCATCACGCTCACACTCTATCTCTCTTACTCTTTCTCTCTCTACCACTTAATCTCTTTCTCTCTCTCTCCTTCTCTCTGTCTCTCTCCTCTCTCTCCTTCTCTCTGTGTCTGATGTGTACTCTGTCCTCTGAGACTTGCAGAGTCAAAAGGCTTGGTGGGTTTTTTGTCCTTCTTCACTTGCAGACAGTTTCCACTCGATTGCCCAGCCCCTCTCTCTCTCTCTCTCTCTCTCTCTCTCTCACTCTCTCTCTCTCTCTCTCTCTCTCTCTCTCTCTCTCTGTCCCTCTCTCCATCTCTGTCCCGCATTTCACTTCCACCTTTCTGGGTCGCTCTGATAAGGGCTGTCATGTCTGCATGTCTGTTTGGGTGTGTGTGTGTGTGTGTGTGTGTGTGTGTGTGTGTGTTGTGTCTTCGGTGCTTCATCATAGTGGCTCTCAACTGCCTCCTTCAGGGATAGACAAAGTAAACAAGACGTACAGCCACTAAATGATGGATGTACACGCACATACACACATGCACACACACGCACGCACGCACACACACACACTTAATGTCATCTCATCACCTCATCATGTCTCTGTTCATCTCTTTCTCTTTGTTTCTAAAGGGTTCACAATAGCAGAGTGTATACACATCTTCCTACAAACCACACATTCTACACATTATTTATATCCTTCTCTCTCTCTTTCTCTCCCCCTTCTCTCTCTTTTTCTCTCTCTCTCTCTCATACACACATCTGGTCAAGCCGAAAATCCCATTCTGCCTGTGTGTGTGTGTTTGTGTGTGTGTGTGTGTGTACACGCACACACCTGTGAGTGTAAGTGTGCATGCGCATGAGTACCGCCCTGCATGTGCGGATGTGCGGCGTGTGTTGGCGCTGGCTGGATGGGAGCGTGTAATGTGGTGGTAGGTCTCGGTCCCCTGGGCCCAGCTCGGGCTCTCTGATGTTGGTCTGCTAGAGCCCCAGGTCCCCCTGCCTCCCCTCTCCTGCCCAGCCTCCCCTGCTGGCTTTCATCTGCCCTTATCAGGCCCTCTCAGAGCTCCAGCCACTCACACACCCACCTCCACCGCTCAGCCAGGCCCAGCAGGAGGCCCCCAACCTGGGGGAGGAAGCTCAGCTCAGCTCACCTGCCTGTGCCCCAGCCTCAGCGGAGAGCAGAGATGGGGAGGAGGTGCTACTGGACACCATTTTTGTCTTGTTGTAGAATTAGTATCCTCTGACTCCTCTGGCTCTCCTGTTCTGTTGTGCTCTCTCACTCTCTATCTCTCTCTAACTATCTCTCTCTTTATTTATCTCTCTCCCTTTTGCTCTCTTTCCCTCTCTCTCTCACTCACTCATGTCCTCTCTCTCCTTTTCCCCCTCCCTCCCGATCTCACTCTAGTGTGCCTGAGGGCAATGTGTAGGGGGGCACTCTCAGAGCTGGTGTATATATGTGTGTGTGTGTGTGTGTGTGTGTGTGTGTGTGTGTGTGTGTGTGTGTGTGTGTGTGTGTGTGTGTAGAGATGTTGTGGGAGTGTTTTTCACACCTCTCCCAAAGTTCCCCCTCAGTGCGCTGCTCTGGTCCCACTCCAGTCTCTGTTTGGCCATTATTCTAATCAGCCCTCATCTCTCAGGTTTCCCAGAGAGGCCTTCCCCAATCCAGCCTGAAATATTTATGATGGGGGGTACTTAGCGTGCGGGAAAAAGATTTGGCTGAGCAGAAGAGTGTCAGAGAGAAGGAGAGAGGTTAAATTAAATTGATTTTTGGCTAATACCAGCTAACCGCGAGCACGCACTTCAAGCTGCTTGCACACACATGTACATGCATGTGCTTACATACACACACACACACACACACACACACATACGCAGGGGAAATGAAAGTGGTCATCCATTAATGAACACCCAGGGCATGTCTTCAAGCATGGGCTGGTTGTGTTGGCTGTGTGGTGCTGGAGCCATATTCATCTCTGCCAGACCCATGGGGTTAAGGGCAACAGAAGAGGTACCAATGGACACTGTGTGTGTGTGTGTGTTTGTGTGTGTGTTTGTGTGTGTGTGTGTGTGTGTGTGTGTGTGTGTGTGTGTGTGTGTGCACGCCGCAAGGCAATGATATGAGTTTGTGACTTTGTACAAGGATACCTTTGTGTGTGTGTGTCTGTGTGTGTGTGTGTGTGTGTGTGTCTGTGTGTGTGTGTGTGTGTGTGTGTGTGTGTGTGTGTGTGTGTGTGTGTGTGTGTGTGTGTGTGTGTGTGTGTGTGTGCTTTCAGGCCTTGGCTTTAGGAATAAGGTCCATCCATCCCATTTAATCAGGCTCTGTCACAGGCAGGGGAAAGCAGTGCAGAGGTTAAACTCTGCACCCCCACCTCCGCGCACACATACGCACACAAACGCACGCGCGCACGCACACACACGCACACACATAATCACTTCGCCCTCCCATAATGCTGTTTTTACACACTAGAATTGAGAGAAAGAAAAGGGCAGAATGGGAGAGAGACTGAGGAATGGTATCTAGGATATGTCAGTGAAGTATAGATTGAATTAATAGAGCTGAGCATGCGATGGAATTCCTCTTTCCTGCATCACTTCTTGTTGAAGCGCCAACAAACTCCCTTCAAGGTCAGCCTCGAACCCTGCACCGCATACTCTTGACACCCTCCCACCTCCCCCACACACAGAGGACGATTACAGCGCCCCTAGCCCCTCGCCATTCCTCCCCTATGCATTACACTCTAATGGAACATTCCTTTCTTATCACAGTGTAATTTGTGGGAATGTGTCCGAAGAATGCACGTAATAGGCTATATGGAGCTTAGTGTCGAGGAAAGAAGTTCAGCCAGTAAATAAAGGATTTAAATTGCTTTCAATTTCAATTTATGTCTCCTTTGTTCAAATAGAGTTGCCCGCCCAGCCTTATTTTCATGTGCGGCTTTCTGTTTCGCCTCCCTCACACAATATATATTCTGTGAAGCTCAATGTTAGTAGTTCCCCTGGGCTGGTTAAGGTTAAGCAATCATTTCATACATAATTGAACAGTCACACTGGTGTGTATTTTTCCATATATGTGGCGGTGTACACTGGCGTATTAACCCTGCGTTACCCTGCTAGAGATAGGACTCTCATGTGGGTCATTACGGTAATGGGGAAATGTCTGCTGCATTGCAAACTAGAGTGTGCCACTGGTATTTCTAATTAGCCAGCACTGGAGCAAGAAGGGCTTCCTGTGGATGAGTGTTTCCTAGTATGTGTGTCCTTCACTGTTTACATGGCTTCTTATCCATATTGAAATAGTGTGTGTGTGTGTGTGTGTGCATCATTGCAGTGGCTGAGGAACCAGCAACTCCAAGAGAGAGGTGCTGAGGCAGAAGTCAAGGTCGTGCTTCTCTCTCTCTCTCTCTCTCTCTCTCTCTCTCTCTCTCTCTCTCTCTCCCTCTGTCTCTTCTGGGACAATATCGCTCTCTCAGCAAGCTCCATGACCAATTTGTCTTTGTTAACCGTGCACCAGTAGCGTACTGCTCTGAATTAGCCTCCACTTCAAAAACCGCCTCATCGGTCTCCTCCTCTCTCTCTTTTTCTCTCTCTCTCTCTCTCTCTCACTGCTCCCTCACTCACTCTTCCTCCCTCTCTCTTGCTTTCTCTCCTCCCTTCCAGAGTCACATCTTACCATGCGTCCCTTTATCCCCGCATTCAATCGCTTAATCAATTGCAAAGTGCTGATCAGAGGTGTATGTGTGTGTGTTCGGGGGGGTAAATTAAGATTTATGGTGAGATGTGGACAGTGCAGCGGCCCCTGGGTGTGTCTTGGTCGGGTTTTTTGGGGGGGCGGGGGTGGGGGGGTCGTTTGTTGGTTGTGGAGGAGGCGCTTCAGATGGCGTCATTGATCTCCAGCGTAATTAGCCAGCGAAGAAAGAGAGAGGCCGCGTTCAGAATTCCAACATGTTGCCCGACGTGAATAATTTAACGCCCAGCATGAAGTCATCCTTTGAAGTGCCTCTTTGAAGCAACACCCCCTTATCTTCCTTTCACTATTCTGGTCTTTTTTTTCATAAACAGACACACACACTCAGGCACACACTCACTCACACCAACACACACACAAATCTAAACTCTCAACCCATTCAGCCTGTCCCCAAACCCCTCCCCCCCAAAAAAGTCCTGGTGTTATGACTTAAACACCCGGCCATCAGAGGTCCGGGTTCTGCCAGTTCATGGAACGGGATGGATGTGCTGCTGGCCATCATCCTGAGGCTTGTTGTAGACTTGGTGCCCTCTGACATCATCTTTTTCTCATTTTGTAGCTGTCATACACACACACACGCACACACACACCCTCTCTCTCCCTCTCTCTCTCCCTCTCCTTTTCTGTTTCCTTCTGTTACTTTCTGTCTTACTCTCTCCATCTCTGTTTCTTCGTGTCTTGCTCCCTCTCTCTCTCTCTCTCTCTCTCTCTCTCTCTCTCTCTCTCTTTCTCTCTCTCTCTCTCTGTCTGTGTGTGTGTGAGGGAGGGAGTGGTTGGTTGGCTGTCCTGCCATAGGAAGCCGGGGGAGATGTCTGTCAGAGGAGGCCGGCTGTGGTGGAGTCTTATTTAAGCCCTATGTGGATGACAGCGGTTTGTGGTGGCTCATGTTATTTTAGTGCCATCCATCTCCCGCCTGTCTCCCTGTAGTCGACCAAAACACACACCAACACACACACACACACATATATATACATATACAAAACACTCTCTGTCTCTCTCTTTCTCTCTCTCGCACACACACACACACACACAAGACAAATCTGTGCGGGACTAGATAATTGCATGTTTGAATGTTTGGGGAAGAACATCCACTTCTTTTCTATTAATTAAAATGTAGAGACATTTTTCCTTTGCAAAAATATGACTGACACTGGCATAAATTATTGATATAAACATTTTATATAACTTTTAAATTCCTACACTCCCCTCTTAATTCAATTTTTTTATTTTTTCGAAATAGAATCAGCAATTAAGTAAATAAAGTTGTGCTAATATTTCCTTAGGCTAAAAAGTTTAGTAAAAATCATAGATCATTTGAAAAGTAGTTTTTATCGGATTTTAAAGCTACTAAGTTGTACACAGTTTTCTCCAGTTTGGATTATAAATGTGTGTACATGACAGCGGTTTGCATGTTTTTTGACTCCTGTATGGTGTACTTTTATGTGACGGCAGTGTTCCCGTGTGCAAGCAAAAATGTTCCCCGTGGTTCATGGCTGACCGTCCTCGTGCGATGGTGGCCTTGATCTCCCCTCTTTATTGAGTAAAGATCAAAAGCGCTGCTGTTCTCCACACCTTGTTTCATTTTGGGCTTGATGAAAGGCCCCCCGTGGGGTGATTGGCACCGGGAGAGTTTGATGTTTGCAGCATCGTTCTGTGGCACAAGCTGTACCTGTGCCATGGACTTGGACTTTGTTTTGAAGGGGTTATCAGATTTTATTTCGGGAGCTCCAAATTACTAGGCTTCTTTTCTGTGCTTCAAAAAAAAAAAAAAAGGAAAATATAAATATAAATAAGTTGCTTTTTTTTTCTCTTTCCTTCAAGTTTTAGTTAATAATTTGTTTTCTTTTTTTTTTCTGAAAAGGTTCTATTAAAAATGGCTTTCTTCATTTAGGATTAAAATGACCCCCTACTAGGAGTTAGATTCAAAACAGACAACAATGGCATTAGATTAGAGGTTGGAGGTAGTGTTATGCGATCTGTGGCTGGCTGCCAAAGCCAGAACCAAGCCCTGTTTTCCAGTGTGTCCTCAGGCAGGATATTAAACCACAGCATTTTGGATCAAATCAAAACTGTGGACTGGGGGTGAGCAGCAAAGGGTTCAGACCCACAGCCGTTGGCGAGGCGTTCCCCTCCTCCCTTAAACTCAGCCATCCACTCTCCACACACACACACACACACACACACACACACACACACACACACACACACACGTGCACACGTGCACACACTCATACTAATACGCATACACGTTTGCACACAGAAACGCGTCCCGCATGCTGAAATAAAAAGAGCCCAGGGTTTAGGCAGGAAGTGATCAGAGACAGAGCTATGAGGTTGGCTGAGAGTGTAATCCATGCCAACACACAGCTAACACACACACACTCACAGCTAACACACACACACTCACAGCTAACACTTACACACTCACAGCTAACACACACACACTCACAGCTAACACACACACACACTCACAGCTGACACACACACACTCACAGCTAACACCACCAGTCATGGATGAGGACAATACCACAGACTTTACAATTATTATTACAATCAACTCAAATAAAAAAAATATGCTCAAATTTAATTGACACACTTTATTTGGACGGTCAAACAAATCTGTTGAAACTACAATTAAATACAATTGATGGATAAGGTTAGGAGTAGGGTTTTGGGTTTGGTTAAAGTGAATAATTGTGAAAGATTGAACTTAAATTTCAACAAACCATCTCTGTATCCAAATATATCCAAATAAAGTGTTACCAATTTAATTATATTTTGTAAAAATCATTTATTTATTTCGCAATGGAAAATGTCAACATTAGATATTTGTATAAATACACATTTTTTAACAATTTTTTACCTTATAAAATGAGTCCTAAAATCATTCCTCCTCAGACTTTGAAATGAACAATTAAACACTGAAATAAGCAATTAAAAGTGTAAGCCCAGAGTAGCAAAATAAAATGTCTTATTTTGTAAAAAAAAAAGAATAGAATAATTGGCAAAACAATTTTTCAAAATGTTTAAAGACTGCATGTTAATATCCCTGCTTGGTCTCATTGTTTCTTTCATGTTGAGAACTTGCCAAAATGCTGGCACTAATTTAGCTGCTAGATCACATTTCAGCTTTTTCTTTCAAGCCCT
>NC_045173.1:11299735-11569735 GCF_900700415.2 Clupea harengus
ATCAGTCTTCTCCCTCGCTGGCCCTTCTTTCTTCCACACTTTACAGCAGCGATAACCTGCTATTACATATTAATGCTAATGAATTAATAAGAGTTTCAGGGTCTCGTGGTTTTTAAATGCTTCATGTGGTCCCTGTGACTTTCTCCATTTGGATCATTGTGTGGTTCAGGCTGCCGTGGTGACAATGTAAAGTATTGGATCGCCTCTGTCGCCATCCTCCTACTGTCAGCCAAGAAAACCTGGGCTTCCTATAAGCAGTGTGGTCTCCGGTGCCTTTTTGGTCTCTCCATGTCCCTTCCCAAAACTCCCATCAGTTTTCTATTAGTTTCACCCTCTTTCCTCTCCCTGTATCCCTTTTTCTTCACTCTCTCTGGTCTGCTTTCTTCCTCTTCCCTTTCTTCCCCTCCTCTCTCTCTCTCTCTCTCTCTCTCTCTCTCTCATTAGTTTGTATTCCTCTTGTGTTTGTTTAGCATAAGTGCTCCATGGCTGTGCCTCACAGCGACAGATAACAGCTTAGTGCTTGTCATTACGGTTTTCACACAAAAACAACAAACTGAGATACCCAAAGAGTCTTCAAGGACTCACCACGTTAAAGTGGAAGCGGGCAAGGTGCTGTTTTTTTGGTTTGTTTGGTTTTGTTTTTTGGGAGAGTTTGTTTTGCTCAATTTTTTCCTGCGGCATCCTTCTGCAGTGTGTCGCACAGCTTTCAGCACCTCTCCCATGTGCTCTCGCCACTGGCTTTGTGATAAGACGTAATTGCCAGCACTGGGACAGTATTTGGTGTGTCAGAAATGGTTGAAAAATAAATGTACCTGTTGCTGAAGGAGAGGGAGAGAGAGAGAAGGAAAGAGAGAGAGAGAGCATGGCAGGGACACTGCAAGAGGCAGTGAGCCAGAGATTGAAGGAGAGCAGGAAAGAGAAGATGCAGGGTAATAAAGGCCAGCAGGGAGAGGAAGAGAGAGCTGGTAGGGTGGGGGTGTGACGGATGGTGTCCCCTCCTCCCGTCTCCGTGACACCGGGTCTGCAGCAGATTGGCCAGTGGCCCTCCCATCCCGTCCCACACACGAGCTGTCTGATGGGCTATATTTAGAACGACCGCCTTTTAAATCGAGGCCCCACCGTCGTCAGGTCGTCGACTTTTTATCAACACCCCAACAGACGCCCGTTGTCATGACAATCCGGAAACTCACACACACACTCACACACACACACATGCACCCCTCGCAGCATTACACTGGCACTTTTTCGGCACAGGAAGTGCGGCTGATTGAGCGGATGTGACAGTCTGTTGGGCATCGTTATGCCCGCGTCAGATGATAGTGATTTCCCGTCACATCACGTTATGCTCACACTGACAATACCACCGTCCGTTCTCGCCCTCCACCCCTTCCCCTCCACTCCTCTCTCTCCCTCTCTTTCGTTCTTTCTCTCTCTCTCTCTCTCTCTCGCTCTAACTCACTCTCCAGACTGACAGGCAGGGTGAAACTCTCTTGTGTTTCTTGTTCACATTTGGATTGCTGCCTGTCTGTCCTGTGAAAATTGGTCCATCTGTGTAAGCCCTGTATGCCAGATTTGATTTTCGTTGCAACCATGTGGCTTGTGTTTTATTTTTTTTATTTTTTTTTTTTTTTTGTCTTCTGTGATTCCCTGTGATTTCTGTCTTGTCCTCTCTCCCTGCCCCCCAGTGAACCCTCCCTCTTGTATACCCGAAGACACAGACAAACCCCGTCATGCCAACCCGACCAGCCAGTGGCACTTGTTTCCTTTTTTAAATGGTTCCCCGTGGTTGTCGTGGGTGGTCTGAAGGGAAACAAGCGTGTTCCTATTGCTGACAGGCTTGCTCGCGCTTCTTATCTGTACTCACACCACCTTCTTCTCATCTTTGTGCAGCAACAACCCAGCGCACAGGTACTACCTGGCAACGGACCCGGTAACAGGGCAGCTGTACGTGTCGGACACCAATTCTCGGCGGATCTACCGGCCCAAGGTGCTGACGGGCACCAAGGAGCTGCTACAGAATGGAGAGGTGGTGGCGGGCACGGGAGAACAGTGTCTGCCCTTCGACGAAGCCCGCTGTGGGGATGGGGGCAAAGCCACGGAGGCACTCCTCCTGGGGCCCAAAGGTAGCACGCACACATATAAACACACGCATGCATGCACGCACGCACTCACACACACACACAGACACACACACGCACACACAAGCACTAATGCACAAAGAATTGTATTTTCCGGTGCCTATATATGGTGTGTGAGTTTGTGTGTGCGTGCGTGCGTGCGTGCGTGCGTGCGTGTGTATGACTCAGACATCCTTCAGTTGCTTTTAAAACCCTTTGTCCCCAAAGAATGGAAACCCAGTGAAAGCAAATGGCAGTAGGGCCAGATAGCCATCCATTCATAAATAAATAAGTGCAGATAGATGTCAGAGAGGCCAGGCGGCAGATGGCTGTGGAGGTCTGTGCCGTCTCCCGGCGCTCTCGCCCACCAGTCACTAGTGGGCGCCGCGGGACCAGAGTGACATGTCTCGTCTTGCGTCTGCCTGCCCCTCCCCTCCCGTTGCTGCCACCAGCTGCCCAAAAGGACAGCTCCTCTCTGCGTCTGACAGGAAATGCCCAACAGGCCTCTCACTCTACACACACACACACAGACACCCTTTCGCTCATACACACACGCATGCACGTACGCACAAGCACACACATTTTGAATTCCCTCCTGGGAAGGCAGAGGAAGCAAACAATGTCATCTGCTGCAGCCTTAAATCTCGGTAAAAATAGGGTATGTTTTAACAGTAAATGCATTTAACAGTTGCTCTAGTGCTGCATTTCATGATTATAATGAGCCAGATGAAGCAGTGGCAGCTGGGGTCCTCATAATATTATGTTGAGGTGATAATGGTGCAGTTTGGACTCTTGTGTGTCGTAAAGAGCAAGCAGATTGTGCGTAGAGTTCATGCTGCTCAGCCCAGACTTGGAAATTAGCTTGCCAGTCTTGGCAGAATGGAGCTGGGAGACTGAGTGCTTCCCAGCTCTCAGCAGCAGGTCAGCAGGTAAACACACACACACACATTCATACAGACACACAAACCCAAACAGGTGTGCACACACAAGCGTGCAGACACACAAACCCACATAAGCACACACACACACACACACACACACACACACACACACACTCACATGCCAAATTGATACTCAGGCACAGCTCCCCCCACCCTTCCTCCTTTGAGAGAGTATATGTGGACTCCCTTCTCTTCTGGACAGGAATTGTGGTGTTCTCTGGTTTTGCTTCTATTTTTTGAAAGACAATTTTGGTAGCCATAGTAACAGCCAGCAGCGCTAATGTCACAACCAAATCCCTAACGCTCACCCCCCAACCCCCTCCCTATCCCCGGCCCTGTCATCTCCCCCCCCCCCGTGCCCTGCGCCCCAGCCCTCCTAGCCTTGCTCTGATTGGAAGGCACAGGGAAAGCATGGAGCCCCTCTCGCTCAGAATCACAGCATCGCTGCTGAAATCAGAAACATACCCCTCTAATGCCCTTGACCAGGTGAGGCTGACCTAGGATCTGAACATACGTGTGTGTGTGTGTGTGTGTGTGTGTGTGTGTGTGTGTGTGTGTGTGTGTGTGTGTGTGTGCGTGTGTTTGGGCTTATGAGTGCACGTGTGTGTGTGTGTGTGTGTGTGTGTGTGTGTGTGTGTGTGTGTGTGTGTGTGTGTGTGTGTGTGTGTGTGTGTGTGTGTGTGTGTGTGTGTGTGTGTGTGTGTGTGTGTGTGTGTGTGTGTGCGTGCGTGCGTGCGTGCGTGTGTGTAGAAAGAGAGAGAGTAGAGGCAGTTGTTTGGCTGCTTCGTCTTAGAAATAATTCAGTGCTGGAAGGCAAAAGCTGAATTATTCACCTTCTCATCCCTCTGCACTGACCTGAAAAATGCAAAGCCAACTCTCGACATGTGTAGCTGTCCTGTTCTGCCAGCCTACTCCAGCACGCAGATGTGTGTGTGTGTGTGTGTGTGTGTATCAGGGATCTTACCCTGCCTCTTTTCCCCTTGCTCCAGGAATCGTGGTGGATAAGAATGGCTACATCTACTTTGTCGACGGCACCATGATCAGGAAGATCGACCGCAACGGCATCATCTCAACCCTGTTGGGCTCCAACGACCTGACCTCAGCGCGCCCCCTCACCTGCGACACCAGCATGCACATCGGACAGGTAAACACCTTCCATTGACCCAGAACCAGCCTCAGGAGCAGACAGACACCTGGTTAGCTGGCTGGCTGTGAGTGAAGCTCCTCTGCTCTCAGAGCATGATGGCAGGGCACAGAGGCAGTGGAGGACTAGAGGACGCAAGCAAAGAGAGGGGGGGGGGGACATGAGACGTGAAAGACAAACAGGGGAGAGGAGTGAGAGAGAGAGAGAGATGAAAAGTGAGAGGGGGGGGGGGAAGAGAGCGGAACAGTGAGTGCGTTTGAAAGGTGGCTGGCAGGGTTAGAGCTCCACCTGCTGGTATCTCCAATATCACCGCATACGTGTCCATCGTGCAGTCATCACGACTAGTCTGATACACACACACACACACACACATGCACATATACACACACACATACACGCGCACACACACATACACTATAGCTTCTGTGGGACTTTAATCTATAGTGCAGACTGTTCATCTCCCAGGGCTTTGCAAGAAGCAGCAAAAATGTTGCTGAGCAAAACAAAAAATGAAACTCAGAATGCTGTTAAACACTATCCTATATGGGAGGTTTGTGTGTGTGTATGTGTGTGTGCGTGTGTGTGTGTGTGTGTGTGAGTGTGCAAGTGAATATGCGTTTTAGTCTAGTGATATTAAATAAAAAAGTACAAGGTTTTTCATATGCTCCCCTGTCTTTGCCACATATTATCCCACATGTGGAAATGTTTCCTGCCCTCCCCTCTCTCTCTCTCTCTCTCTCTCTCTCTCTCTCTCTCTCGTATTTCTTTCTTTTTCTTTATCTTGCTCATTACAAGTCCTTGCCACACACACACTCCCCCCCTCCTCGCTCTCTCTCTCCCTCTGTTTCGCTCGTATCCCCCCCCCCCCCCCCCCCAATCACATACACACAAGGATAGTACAGAAAAAGTAGCACTCATTGGAGCAAACAGGTAGATCAGCTCCAGAGTGTGCTGGCCTGTGGAGAGCATCATTAAAAGAGACACACCTCACTCCCCCGTGCCCCACGCCCTACCCCGCCTCCCCTTACTCAAGGGGTCCTAGAGCAGCTGCAGACAGGAGAAGCACACATAGGTGCCCCATCATTCGCCTGGAAAAACAACCCCACCCCACCGCTGAGCTGGTCGGAGCGTGGAGCCTCTCTGGAGGCTCAGAAACTCTTCCAGAAGGTTCCAAGCCTCCATCTCTGTTCCTCCCTGTCAGTACACCCCCCACCCGCCCTACTGCCCACCAGCGAGCTCTGTCTGTTCTGAAATCAGAGCAGCTGCCCACGGCCAAAGGAGCTGTGACCCCTGCCATTCCCACTCAAGGGCTCTCAGAAAGAGGACGGGAGTGTGCC
Source organism: Clupea harengus (assembly GCF_900700415.2). Lineage (NCBI taxonomy): Eukaryota > Metazoa > Chordata > Actinopteri > Clupeiformes > Clupeidae > Clupea > Clupea harengus. The sequence goes on from NC_045173.1 coordinate 11,305,275, forward strand.
TCTGTCATCTGCCGCTTACATTTGGCTCTGGCCTTCCTGTATAATTGAGTGCGTGAGGCGACTGGCTCCGGAGCAGGACGTGAGCAGTGCTTTCCCCTCCGCACAGCTGCCAGGGCACTTCCCTGTAGGATTTAATGTGCAGCAGGTTCACAGACTGCTAAACACACCGCCCATAAACACTTTAGAGCAAGGTCAGGACAGGACATGTCAGAATGGCAGAGCTGTCCCAATGCAGACTCATGCTGCGTGTGTGTGTGTGTGTGAGAGTGTGTTCCTGTCCCTGTAGGTGTCTCCAAGGCTCTGAAGAAGACCAGAGCTAGACCTGAACACACCATACTCATTTCACAAATAGAGGCAGGGCAGACACTGTCTGTGTGTGTGTGTGTGTGTGTGTGTGTGTGTGTGTGTGTGTGTGTGCCTGTCTGTGTCTGGGTATGTGTGTGGTTTTCCTTTGGATCCTATCCAGTGAAAACAGACCTTACCTCACCCTGTCCTTAAACACTGTGTAAATGAGATCCAAGGACAATGTGTTTGTTTTGTGTGTGTGTGTGTGTGTGTGTGTGTGTGTGTGTGTGTGTGTGTGTGTGTGTGTGTGTGCGTGTGTGAGTGTGAGTGTGCGTGTGTGTGTGTGTGCGTGTGTGTGTGTGTGTGTCTGTCTGTGTGTGTGTGTTTAAGAATTACAAGACTCTCTCTATGGCTACGTGGGCAGATTCTGACCTTTTGCCAGTATGGGACAAACCACATCTTGTTTAGATAATAAAAGTGCTGGAGCTCTCAGCGTCGGTACTTTTGTTTGTATAGTTGCTTTTTTGTTTAGCCAGACAGTTGCTTCCTTTAGGCAGTGAGGAGATCCATCCCGACACACAATAAATGACCCTGTATCGAGCAAATTGAATAGAGCACAGCCGCACAATGTATTAAGCTCTGGAAGTAAAGGATTCTTCTTCATCAGTGTCACACTTAAGTGCAGAGAGTGAGCCTCAGAGTGTGTGTGTGTCTGTACGTTGCGGGGAGTAGGTGGCCTTGTGTGTGTGTGTGAGAGAGTGTATGTGTGTTTGCATTCCTATGTGTATGAGTTCATCTTTATACATACCTCTATGTGTGTGTGTGTGTGTGTGTGATGTGTGCTTGTGACCTTATCTGGGCTGATCTCTTCATATCTTGTTGTGCTTCCCCCTCAGGTGCGTCTGGAGTGGCCCACGGACCTGGCCATCAACCCCATGGACAACTCCATCTACGTGCTAGACAACAACGTGGTGCTGCAGATCACCGAGAACCGGCAGGTGCGCATTGTGGCCGGGCGGCCCATGCATTGCCAAGTGCCGGGCATCGAGTACACCATGGGCAAGCGTGCCGTGCAGACCACGCTGGAGGGCGCCACGGCCGTCGCGCTCTCCTACAGCGGCGTGCTCTACATCTCTGAGACAGACGAGAAGAAGATCCACCGCATTCGCCAGGTGTCCACCGACGGTGAGATATCCCCGCTGGCCGGCGCGCTGTCGGACTGCGACTGCAAGAACGATGCCAACTGCGACTGCTACCAGACAGGCGAGGGCTACGCCAAGGACGCGCGGCTCAACTCGCCATCCTCTCTAGTGGTGTCGCCGGACGGAACACTCTTCGTAGCCGACCTGGGGAACATCCGCATCAGGGCCATCCGGCGCAACCGGCCACCTATGGGCTCGTCAGGCCTCTACGAGGTGGCGTCGCCGGCCGAGCAGGAGTTGTACGTGTTCGACGCCAACGGCACGCACCAGTACACCATGAGCCTGGTCACCGGCGACTACAAATACAACTTCACCTACAGCAACGAGGATGACATCACCGCCATCACCGACAGCAATGGCAACACGCTGCGCGTTCGTCGCGACCCCAATGGCATGCCCGTGCGGGTGGTTGCCCCCGACAACCAGGTCATCTGGCTGTCCATTGGCACCAACGGTGGCCTGAAGACGCTCACAGCACAGGGGCAGGAGCTCGTGCTCTTCACCTACCATGGCAACAGCGGTCTCCTGGCAACAAAGAGCATTCAGATTGGCTGGACCACCTTCTACGAGTGAGTGTTGCTTTGGCAGAGAGTACGAATGGGGTTTCTTTTCGTTATTGTTAGTCTGGGAGATGCTTTTGTTGATCCAGTCAGACTGCAGACGGGCGTTTGTGGGAAACCCGAGCCTGCTCTCTGACTGTCTGGTCAGCAGGGCCAGTGAATAGCGCAGCACTCAGCAGAAGCAGAGACCCCACGCTCTGCAGTTGGATCAAAGCCGCAATTTCATCTCCCATCTTTGATCAGATAGAGGCAGCACCGGTAGCGCGCTCACTGCTCCTCCAGGGTCACGGTCTGTGCCAGACACATTTTTTCCCAAGCGGCACACACACACACCCACACACATACACACAGAGAGCCACACACATGCGCGAGCACACACACACAAACACACAAACACATACGCACACACAAATAGGCACAGACAGACACACACACACACACACACACACAGACACACATGGCCACACACGTGCACGCACACACACACACACACACACAGATTATGACAGACTGCTGGGACAGTATGTCTGTCTGCAAGACCCCACACGGCTATTGCCGCAGAGACTGTCAGGAAGTATGTTGTTGCAAGGGCACAGTTTGAGCCATGTCACACTGTGAGGCTGTCACCAAGACTGTGTCACTGTAACAGGGGGACATGCATGTCTTTGTGCTGGGGCCAAACCACTGGCAACACACACACACACACACACACACACACACACACACACACACACACTGAGAGCTGAAGCCCAGAAGGCCTGCTTTCAATCTGACATAAGAAGGTCTATCTTCCTGTGCGCTGTTCTGATTTATTCAACACTTCAGCGTTCAATTTAACAGCTTGCTCATTCTCCAACGCCTTTCTCTGCTCAATTCAGACTGAAATCCGCATAGATTTTCCCAACTGCTCATTTTCACTTTGTGTTCAATCATTTCAACTTGACAAGCCCTCTCCAAGCTGCCTTTCTTTTCATTTACCAAGCACAGTCTCTCACCTGTTCCGCAATAAAGCCTCAGACTCCACTCTCTTCATTGCATTCCCTCCACATTTACCTGCAACATATTCACCGTCAACACAATGCTACATTCAGCAAAAGAATGATTCTGCATCTCCCACTTACCTCTCAGATTCCACTCCAGAGAGAAATGCCGCTTTAACAGATATTCTGTGTTCAAGGACTGCTGCACATCTTGGCCTCCTTCAACACTAAACAGCCATTGAGCACTCCGGCAGGAAACTTGCCCAGACTCCATACTAATCCCCCCCCACACACACACACACACACACACACACACACACACACACACACATATATTCCCCCAGTGGCCCATAATGCATCGGGTCAGAGGAAAACCATCACATCCACCTCTTTCAGTGTGAGCTCAGGAGAGAGAGACAGAGAGAGAAAGAGAGAAAGAGAGAGAGAGAGAGGCGCAGGAGTCTCTTAACGCAGCCCTGTCTATCTGTTTACGTAGCTTTGGACACAGGGTAATGTATGCAGCATGGAGGTGAAGGAGGGCCAACGCTGAGAGGAGAGAGAGAGACCTATAATTAGAGAGTGGCCCCTCACCTGACAGCTGATCCCAGAACATTCTACTTGCACTGTAGTTTTTTTTCAAGAGTGGCAAAGCACAGCTTCTGATGTGTGTGTGTGTGTGTGTGTGCATGTCCGTGTGCTTCACAGCTACGACAGCGAGGGACGCCTGACCAATGTCACCTTCCCCACTGGCGTCATCACCAGTCTCCATGGCGACATGAAGCCTGCGCTGACGGTGGACATCGAGACGTCTGGCCGTGAGGATGACGTCAGCATCACCACCAACCTCTCCTCCATAGACTCTTTCTATACACTGGTGCAAGGTGAGCGTGATTAAACACACACACATTGTTATTTACGGCCAAAATGTCATCCTTTAAATATCGCATTTCCCTTCAATCTCCATCTCACTCTGTCTCCATCACTTATTTATTTCCAAAGACCAACTGAGGAACAGTTACCAGGTGGGCTATGATAACTCCCTGCGTGTCATCTACGCTAATGGGATGGACACACACTACCAGACGGAGCCACATATCCTGGCGGGGGCCGCCAACCCTACGGTGGCCCGGAGGAACATGACCCTTCCCGGGGAGAGCGGGCAGAACCTGGTGGAATGGCGATTCCGTAAAGAGCAGACGCGAGGGAAGGTCATCGTGTTCGGACGAAAGCTGAGGGTAGGTTTGAGCAAACACGAAGGGATCTGTTCATTTCAGTGCAGCAGTACGTCCCGTACAGCACTGGGTAACGCTAAAGGAATTAGCACAAGCAAAGCGCTCTATCATTTATCACGGCCAAGCTTTGTAGTGTGATAGATGGTTTAATATATGTTGGCCAATTCCTGCGGTATGTTTGGTCAGTCGCAAGTGCTTAAGGAGCGTCTTTGTCCTTACTGCTTACAAATGGAGAAAAAATCCACTTTCCATTCGCGAGTCTAAATTGTGTGCCTACCACAATATTACAGCTCCACTTTTATGTGCTCTGTGCATAATTCTATGCGCATTACTATGTATTATTCATATAGACAATATAAGAGGGTGTCTCTTGCTTTAAAGGCTCCTTGTTAACTTGTCAAGTTTGCCATGGCGAATCAGGAAAAATGGCTGTCAGTTGATTCACCTCTGAAACTAAGACTTAAGAAGTAGACTGTATATGCCGTTTCTCAAAGCCTAATGTTGTTATGTACAGCTGTTTTTCTAACATGAGTCCTGTCGTGGAAGGCCGCTGAGGGAGTTGTCAGATATGCCACATCCATATGCTAATGGCTCAGGAGCGCTTGTTTATTTCTGGGCAAAGTAGTGGCTGTCAGCTGTGGAACTGACACCGGTGAGGCGGCCCTGCCCATCAGAGGAAGGAGGCCGTTTCCATTTCAAACGGCCCTCAGCGCCACTCCACAAAACACACATTTTCATTTCTCGCGTTTGCTACAGGCACAGATTAGTGTCACCCAGGTGGTGATTAGGGAAATGGGTGTGATTTTTGTTATTTATCTTTTTATTTCTTTTTTTTTTTGTACTTTCTACTCTCTCTCTCCCCTATCGTCTTGGACCGTCTGATCGTTTTGTCTCGTGTACATCAAAGGAGCACTTGAAGTGTTTGGTTATTGTTTTCACCGGTAGTCTGAGGGAGATGAAGGTATGATGAGGGACGTCTCCGGTGCCCTCTAGAGAGGTTCATTTCCATACTGTGTCTCCCCCACTGTCTGCCGCCAAGATGGAGAAGGAGTGGTGTTTGTGTTTCTCCAACACTCACACACACACACAGAGAACTGTCTTCTTATCAGATCTGCCGCAGTCCAGTGTAGTGTAGCCCACCCTGTCATTGCTCAGGATTGATTGATTGTTTTTGTCCCACTTAGTTTCCATCCACTATTCGCCTCACATAAATGAGAAAGCACAGTGGTGTTTATTGAACTGAGAATACCTGAGGGGCAGCGGCAGCCTCTGATTGGTCGACAGAAGCTTCAAGTCTGCTGTGTATATTCGCCTTGTATGTCATATGTATATTAGCCTCATATGTAATATGTATATTCGCCTCGTATGTGATGCTCCAGAAAGAGAGAGAGAGAGGAAAGACAGAGACGGCAAGTTTTGAACAAGCACCAGGGACGCTCTCTGTGAAATAAACACCCTTCAGAAGAACAGCTAATCAGACCCCCCCTACACTCACATCAAGGTTTCTCTAAATTAATTTAGTGTCGTGGTTGAGAATCCATCAGAGCGGGCGTCTTAAACAAACAGGCCGTCACGGCCCTGCTGACTAATCGCACTTGGTCTGACTGATTGACTCTAAGGGCCCTGTGGTAATGATTCTCCACATTCATTTTGTGCTATTTATTCTCGTGTCATTCATTCTGTTCACTTTGTTTTTTCCCCGTTCTTCTTCGTCTGCTTTAAAAGGTCAATGGGAGGAACCTGCTATCGGTGGACTACGACCGAACGCTGCGGACGGAGAAGATCTACGATGACCACCGCAAGTTCCTGCTGAAGATCGTCTACGACTCGTCAGGCCACCCCACACTGTGGGTGCCCAGCAGCAAGCTGATGTCCGTCAACATCACCTACTCCAGCACGGGCCAGGTCACCTGCATCCAGCGCGGCCCGACCTCTGAACGCGTGGAGTACGACAGCCAAGGACGCATCGTCACCCGCACCTTTGCCGACGGCAAGACCTGGAGCTACACCTACCTGGATAAGGTGAGTTAGCCAAGGAGGAGGTTCTTGTAGGTGGGCTTTAGATGTCCAGTGCAAACAGAGCAAGACACATGGGATGAGAGATCTGGCTTGAGCTCGATAGAATTCATCTCTGACTGAGCTTGTTGCGAAATGTATGTAATGGGCTTTCAGTGCACCACTTTCTCAGGCTTTAGCTCTCCAGCACATTTACACACGTTTACCACTCTGTCTGTCTGTCCGTCTGTCCAGTGTAACTGAGAGACTCACATGAGAAGGTGACAAGCGGGTTCAGATGTTGACAAATTGGATCATATTCAGGGGAACTTTGGTTCTGGAGCACCGCTTAGCACCAGAGAAATGCAACTAGTCTTCCTTTTTTTTTATACACCTCATACGGCAGAAACATAAGCTCTTAAGCAGCCCTTTCAGCAAGATGAAGCTTTTACACCGCCGCCCCCCCCCCCCCCCATCCCCCATAGACCTTGGACAAAGTCTTATTTTCCTAGGCCAACTGTAATTTAACAAAATATGATCCTAATATTGTGCCTGTCCAAGTTTGTAAAGCTAGAAAATGCCTCAGCGGTGCTGACTGCAGGCTGACCTTTGGGAAAGCCCCTGTGGAACTGACTGGCCAAGCGCACAGCTGTGTCTCTGGTTCGCAATAACCGCCTCTGCTCCGGGTCCGACTCTTTATGGGACAGCTTCGCTGAGACTTCCCAGTCCAGCCCTGGAACCGGCGAGCTCTTGGCAATACGGTGTCTGGATTTATTTGTGGAGTGTAAGCAAGTGTATATTATTAATGACGGTGAGGAAAAGAGGCAAGTTATTTTGTAAAAGAAAAACAACAAATAATTGAGAATCCCCTGAAAGCAGTGAGTGTCAAAAGGTTGCCATGAATTATGGGGAGGAGGACCTGAAAGAGCAGAGAGAGCGCACACTGAAATATGACTCTTTGTGTGTGTGTGTGTGTGTGTGTGTGGGATGACTAAAAGTTATGGCTGCAGAAATGGGACTCAGGGGAGCGAGAGACTGGGCCTGAAGTTTACAGTCCTGCAAAGAGCACAAGAGAAGTACCTACATAAAAGAGAGATCAGAAAGCAATAAATACAGCCAATTAACACGATTAACACAGTGCCTCAGGCCTTGAACTCAGATTCATTGGAGTAGTCCTCAAAACATGTTGGCTGTGCGTCTGTTCTTTGGAAGTTCTGTGATCTGTGTAGTTCAGAGATGAACACCTGAGGTACTTATATTATATTTTATATATATATATATTTATACATATTTATATATATAAATGGTGTCCGTTGTCTGAGTCTGAAAGTAAACTTTTCCCTCCACACATCAGAACTCCTGAGAGAGAGAATAGAGGCTTGTTTACTTGCAGTGAAGAGCAGGCAAATAAAATAAAGTCCCCCGTGTGGATTAAATATGCATGCGGCCGGCGCTCAGCACTGCCACACACCCAGGTAGCGTGACCAGGAGGAGCGGAGTCAACGCACAAACACATGCCACCCAGCACAGGGGGGAGGAGAGGAGTCAACGCACAAACACATGCCACCCAGCACAGGGGGGAGGAGAGGGGGAGGAACACTGAGGCTGTTCACCAAGGGATGACAGAGATCAGGCAGAGAGAGTCAGAAACACACACAACACACAAGCACAGAGACATGAACACACACAAACACACACACACACACACACACACACACACACACACACACACACATTCACACACAGACACACATTCACATATACATACTGTCACAGACAATCACAGGCAAACCACTCACATACAGACACACACATATGCACACAAACACACACAGAAAACTGTACCACATACAATCTCTCACATACAAACGTTAGTGTCACACACACACACTCCATAAATGCATAAGTAAATAGTTGTTCCCACCCTCTTGAGAGGGGGTTGGTTGTGAGAAAGATAAATAAATGCAGGATGTGGAGGCAGTGCAGCGGGACCACACACACACACACACACGCACACACACACACACACACACTCCTCCATCCCACCTCACCCAGGTCTCTGGCTATTCAGATGTTTATTGATTTATTTGCTCATTTATTTATTAGCCCCCACATTTATTATTGATAACTCTGCCACCTCCTGGGCTGTCACTTAGAATCAAACAGAGCCAGTCTGACAAGCAAGATACTTTCCCTTTTCTATGGCACACAATCACTATGAGGCCAGGATCCCTCCTATCTCACCAAGGCACATACACTCAGTGTACATTATCCACTTATCTGCTAGGATTTGCGTTTTCTTTTTTTTCTTTTTACTCGTCTTTATCCTCTGCTTGTTTCATGTTCCTCATAACTCCTTCCTCTACCTTTAGGTGATAATGCAAAGCAGGTAATTACCTGTTGTTTGCCTAAGTGATTGTGACTTTCAGTGGAGCTTAGCTTATGAGATAAGTACAGACACGGCATGGGGCCGGAGCCAATAATTGCAGCTCACTTTAGAATTACGCATCCGAGTGCATTAAACAGGTCTGCGCTTAGACATGCTGGGGTCAAGGAGAACTCAATTAAAGGAAGAAATCATTTCCCAAATGGAATGTTAATACCTGCATTTACAGCCCATTTGCATTTTAAATGCTTGTTAGTGTAATTAATTGTTCTACCCCCCCCCCCCCCCCTTCCCCTTTCTCTGCATTTCTTTCTCTCTTCCATCCCCTTCTCCGTTTCCTTTTTGGCTCTCCCCATCTCTCCAGTCCATGGTCCTCCTGCTGCACAGCCAGCGGCAGTACATCTTCGACTACGACACGCAGGACCGCCTGTCAGCCATCACCATGCCCAGTGTGGCGCGGCACACCATGCAGACCATCCGCTCCGTGGGCTACTACCGCAACATCTACAACCCGCCCGAGAGCAACGCCTCGGTGACGGTGGACTACAGCGAGGACGGGCAGCTGTTGCGCGTGGCCCACCTGGGCACGGGCCGCCGCGTGCTCTACAAGTACCGCCGGCAGAACAAGCTGTCGGAGATCCTGTACGACAGCACGCGCGTCAGCTTTACCTACGACGAGACGGCCGGCGTGCTGAAGACGGTCAACCTCCAGAGCGAGGGCTTCATCTGCTCCATCCGCTACCGGCAGGTTGGCCCGCTGGTGGACCGGCAGATCTTCCGCTTCAGCGAGGACGGCATGGTGAACGCCCGCTTCGACTACACCTACGACAACAGCTTCCGGGTCACCAGCATGCAGGGGGTCATCAACGAGACGCCACTGCCCATCGACCTGTACCAGTTCGACGACATCTCGGGGAAAGTGGAGCAGTTCGGCAAGTTCGGGGTCATCTACTACGACATCAACCAGATCATCTCCACGGCGGTGATGACCTACACCAAACATTTTGATGCACATGGGCGCATCAAGGAGATCCAGTACGAGATCTTCCGCTCGCTCCTGTACTGGATCACCATCCAGTACGACAACGTGGGCCGCGTCACCAAACGCGAGATCAAGATTGGACCCTTCGCCAACACCACCAAGTACGGCTACGAGTACGACGTGGACGGACAACTAACGACCGTCTACCTCAACGAGAAGATCATGTGGCGCTACAACTACGACCTCAACGGCAACCTGCACCTGCTCAACCCCGGCAGCAGCGCCCGCCTCACCCCACTGCGCTACGACCTGCGCGACCGCATCACACGCCTGGGCGACATTCAGTACCGCCTGGACGAGGACGGCTTCCTGCGTCAGCGTGGCACCGAGATCTTCGAGTACAACTCCAAGGGCCTGCTGGTGCGTGTGCACAGCAAGGGCGGCGGCTGGACCATCCAGTACCGCTACGACGGGTTGGGCCGGCGGTTGGCTTCACGCAACAGCCTCGGCCAGCATCTGCAGTTCTTCTACGCCGATCTCAACTACCCCACTCGTATCACCCACGTCTACAACCACTCCAGCTCGGAGATCACCTCCCTCTACTATGACCTGCAGGGCCACCTGTTCGCCATGGAGATCAGCAGTGGCGAGGAGTTCTACATCGCCTGCGACAACACCGGAACTCCTCTGGCAGTCTTCAGCAGCAACGGGCGCCTGCTCAAGCAGGTGCACTACACGGCCTTCGGCGAGATCTACTTCGATTCCAACCCGGCCTTCCAGCTGGTCATCGGCTTCCATGGCGGCCTCTACGACCCCCTGACCCGGCTGCTGCACTTCGGCGAGCGGGACTACGACATCCCGGCCGGACGCTGGACCACCCCAGACATCGCCACCTGGAAGCGAGTGGGCAAGGATCCCGCCCCTTTTAATCAGTACATGTTCCGCAACAACAACCCCGTCAGCAAGGTGCACGAGGTCAAGGAGTACGTCACAGGTGAGGTCACGCAAGGAGAGAACAAGGTGTTTTTAATTAATTTTGTGGAGAGGTTTAGATATGCAGTCTGGCTACATATGAAAGCACATTCTTGGGCAAATAGCAAGCTTTATCCGAAACGAGACAGCATTTTGGAAAGTGGGATGTAATAAGAGGATGTGATATGAAAACATTCATCCTTAATCAAAGGATTAGGGAATTTACTGTGCACGGTATAATTGAGTTCACATATGTCAGCCATTTTTTTGGTATGGGATCGCCTTTGTTTACGCTGGCAGAGCTGTGAAGGTTTGGATGTTTGCCCTCGGGCTTGCTGTGAAGTTAGGTCAAGTTAACAGAAATGTCACACTGCCAAACCCTGTAAGGATTTGGAATTCATGGTCTTGTTATTGGAATGGTGTTAAGAGAATTTTCTGGAATTATGCTAATTTTCTATGTTGGTTATTCCTCCCTCTCCTACTGTACGTAGATATCAACATCTGGCTGGTGACGTTTGGGTTCCACCTTCACAATGCCATCCCAGGATTCCCCATCCCAAAGTTCGACCTGACGCAGCCCTCGCTGGAGATGAGGAAGAGTCAGCTGTGGGATGACCTACCGGTGCGTATCTCCAGCTGTCTTTTACTCAGACTTCCTTTCTCCTCCATCCTTCCACTCTTGCCCTTTATTATCCTACGTCCACAGTGTTTATCCTCTGTCTCTCGTTTCCTGTCTTTCCTCTTCTCTCCATTTCCTTAGCCAGGGGTCTTAAAGCCACTAAGTGGCTGGACGTGTGTTGTTCTACCCTCTTAAGGCACACATCGAAAAGAAGCAAACAAAGTCAGGGTGGCCCTTAGTTCAGCCAACAAAGATGAGACCAATTATCCAACTCTGAATCATTACCAGTTTTGCTGGAAATAGGGTCATTATCTGCAAGCATTTGAAGTGCAAATGAGTCCCCCTCTCTCCTTAATTGTCCTAGCGTGACAGTCATTAAATTAACAAGCTGTACTCAAAGCTCAACATTTTTAAATTTTTTCAAAGTATGCATTGGTTTTTATTACCCTTCACAACTTCTGTTGTTGTTTTTGCCGAATTTGTTTTGTCAGACAATTCCTTTGTTAAGCAAGTTCTGTCAACTTTTATTTTCTGCCACCTTCAAGTTAACGCTAAGAAGATTAAAAGATGGACATTTTCCAAGTCGTGCCTTTGTTCGGCATTGCAAAATATTTTGTCTTTAAAGTAGACCATTATCCGACACCCCGCTGCCCATTCTGAACGCCTGCTCATTCTTTGCTCACTCTGTTTCTCTCTCTCTCCCTCTTTCTCTTCCCCCTTCACAGTCCATCTCTGGGGTGCAGCAGGCTGTGACACATCAGGCCAAGGCGTTCTTGTCGTTTGAGCGCATGCCCGAGATCCAGCTGAGCCGGTGGAAGACCGGCACTGAGAGGCCGTGGCTGTGGTTCGCCACCGTCAAGTCGCTCATCGGCAAGGGCGTGATGATGGCCATCAGCCAGGGCCGCGTGATCACCAGCGCGCTCAACATCGCCAACGAGGACTGCATCAAGGTGGCGACAGTGCTCAACCATGCCTACTACCTGGAGGACCTGCACTTCACGGTGGAGGGCCGTGACACGCACTACTTCATCAAAACCACGCTGCCCGAGAACGACCTGGGCGCCTTGCGGCTCACCAGCGGCCGCAAGGCGCTGGACAACGGCGTCAACGTGACGGTGTCGCAGTCCACCACGGTTGTGAACGGGCGCTCGCGGCGCTTCGCCGACGTGGAGCTGCAGCACGGCGCCCTGGCGCTGCACGTGCGCTACGGCATGACGCTGGACGAGGAGAAGGCACGCGTGCTGGAGCAGGCGCGCCAGCGGGCGCTCTCCAGCGCATGGGCGCGCGAGCAGCAGCGGGTGCGCGAGGGCGAGGAGGGCGCGCGGCTCTGGACGGAGGGCGAGAAGCGGCAGCTGCTGAGCAACGGCAAGGTGCAGGGCTACGACGGTTACTATGTGCTGTCGGTGGAGCAGTACCCCGAGCTGGCCGACAGTGCCAACAACATCCAGTTCCTGCGGCAGAGCGAGATCGGGAAGAGGTAACACGACTGCACAGCCCAGCACCACTCCATGCCAGATGGCACGCCGGACTCCCTCGCCCTTCCCCCCATTGCCTCTCACACGTCCACCCGCCAAAGAGACTGTAGAGCTCTCCCTCCCCAAGTCTGTGTCCTGTAAACAAATATGTTTAAATACACACACACATGCAATGACATCCAAATACACACATATACATACAGATACATATACAGATATATATGGAGCCTCCCTGTTTCTGAAGACTATAGGAGGCTTCAGGCTAGAGCCTCACGTAGAGTTGTCTCAGTTTAACGCAGTTACCGTGTAGAAAATGACTCAATTTTAAAGCAGTAAAATGACCACTACATGGTCTGGATTAGAATGGTCCAGACCCATGGTGACAGTTCATGTTTGGCCCACTTCACTACGTTGAAGTAACTCTGGACTTCTCCTCAGAAGAACAAGTCAAGACTCACTTTGTAAAAGTTGCAAAACAAAAAAAAACTCTTGTCTTTCTTTCTTCTTTTCTTTCTTTTTTTTACTATCAACCTGAGAGGTGACCTTCTACAAACACGAAAAAAAGGAGGAGAAAAAACAAACAACGGAAGACTTGAAGTGTTTACATACAGTAACACATACCACTGCGCTTCTCTGGAGTGAGACCCTCTGTGCGTCCTGATTGGCTGACCTAATAGGAAGAGAGTTTAGAAGGGAAAAAAAGCGAATCACTTGATTGGTCGGGTCAGCTCTGGGGTGTACAGCTGTGAGCTACAGAAGTGAAAGCGTGTGGTTCTCTGTGGGAAGGACACTCCTGAGAGTGACGTTCACACTCCCACGACTGCGCCAGGGACCCGTGCTCCGACCCAGCGTGCTTAGGGCCACATCCATGTGCGGCCAGACCAGGAGACGCGGGAGAGGCGGAAAGTTAAATAAAATAAATGTGCGACACATGAAAGAATAAAATAATCATATCCAACCAAGCTTTTAACTGAAACATGAGAATAATCTTTATGGATTTTTTTTAAAGATGAAAGAAAGTAAATCCACTTATCCGTATTTCAATATTAGTCTCAGAGAAAGTAATTTATGTACAGTGTTTCTACTTAAAAAAAAATAAAATCTTAAAAATAGAGATTTCCTCTTGTCATGCATTACTGTTTATACTTTAAATATTTTATCCTGTTAGAATTTATGGTAATGCTATCCAAGATAAGTAACATACTCTACTTTGTCATTCATTTCTGCATTCAGGCTGGAAGTTTTTCTTTTCTTTTCCTTTCTGTATCTTCCTTTTTTCTCTCTTTTCCTAAAACTTTGTTTGGCACTTACTGTTTTTGGAAATTGTCCATAAAGTCTTTTCAAGCTCTGTATGCCTTTATAGGAAATCGTTTGTGATAGATACTGCGAACCAGCTCTTTAGAAGATGCAAATAAACTTTACACACGCAGGTCGATATCTAGCCTGATGACCGACGTGTTCGATGAGCAGACAGTGTTGTTCTCTTCGGGCTGGATTTGTGTTGTTTTCAATGCTTTATCTTGCTCCTTGGCTTCACACGTCGGGAAGCCTACAGCAAAGATTTCCTGTGAGTGTCAGAGTGCTTTGCCTTGTGTGTGAGCGGGAAAGCGTGAGCTGATGCGACCAGCCAGTAAGCTGCTTGCCCATAGGCACAAGTTGAACAAGCGAATGCACGAACATCGTGAACATCTTCAAACAGGCCACTTAACGCATTCATAACAAATCATGACTAATGGAGCCCAACAAGCCCCCAAAGCCCAGTTATCACAGCGAGTCGCGTGCAGACACAATCGTGTCAAACGCATGATTAGCCCTAGTGTGGGCATGATCAGAAGAAGAGCAGGGGGGAGAGGAGGAGGAAGGAGAGGTGACCCCTTCCACACTTTAGTTAAGCCAGTGGAAGGTGGCTGGGCAAAAACGAAACAATGTGCATTAGACTGGATATTTTTTGGACATAACCTAAATAGCAAGTGAGTGTAATGTGAGGAGGTTGCCATGCGATGTGCAGGAGGATCACCAAGCAACAGAAGTGTTCTTGTTTTTACAGTGTTTAACTCAACACTTTCTCGCTCTCTCACTCTCCTTCTTTCTCTTTTCTTTGTATTCTCTCTCTCTCTCTCTCTTCAAGAACCTGAGGGAAAACACACAAGTAGGAAGAGAGGGAGAGTTATAGAGAGAGGAAATCAAACTTTTCGCCCCTCGAGTTTTACTTCAACCAACCATGATTAATTTTTTTTGGAGGTAGAGAGTTAATGCTTGTGAAGAGAATTTCGTCAGTTCACACGGTGTGAAGTCAGTAATTCTGACAGCAAGCCTCTCATCTCTGAAAAGTCAGGACTATAGTTCTGCCTGTAAACAAATACATCCCTCCTTTTTAACAGGTCATTATGGAATGGCTCATAGTACAGACATTGTTTTGTTTTTTTTGTTTTTCATAAACACTCTTTAAGATTGTACCAGTTTAAAAAAAAAATGTATGGACTAACGAATGAGAAAGTATTGTTTCTGTTTTTGTTTCATGTTTTTTTTGTATCTGTTTGAGTTTCATCTTTTTTTTTTAACGAGTCATTGAATTGTATTTTTCTATTCATGTGTGACCAGTTTGACTGGGTCTTTGAGAAGGAAGCAATCTTAGGTTATTGCGCTTGTGTGATTATTTTTGTTCTCTCTATCTGTGTGTCTGATTCTCTGTGGTGTTACTGGCTGGACCCAGCCTGGGCCATGCGCTGTGTTTGAACAGAAAGGACTAAAGCTATTCTCCTCCTGACCCGCCTCCGGCCCTCTCATGCCTTGCCTGTGTATGTATTTGAGGGTGGCATCACAATCAGTATTCACCATGGGATTTTGGTTCTCCATGGCTGTCCCTCATTTTGACCCCTACCAGAAAGTTCAAAGGTTATTTTTTCAAAACAATTTTGTTTTATTCAGGCATTTGACTGCATGTCAATCATTTCATCTTAAGGCTCACAGTAAGCCACACCAGATCTTTGCTGGAGAAAAAGGAGTTTATAACTAAAAATGCAGTCGAGTCCAGTAAGAGTCCCTGCGCTCCTGTCCCATAGGAGGGGGGGGCTAGGGAGGAGGAGGAGCAGGGCTGAGCAGTCAGACAGGGGAGAGCAGATCACCAGGGAGGAGTGAGAGTGAGGTCCGCTTTTGTTTGACTGTCGTTTGCATGCCTACAATGTAAAATGCCCATCGCCGCTCCGTCAGAGAAGAAATGTGCATCTCATGACTTTGATCCCTCATGTCAGCACACAAAAAAATATGTAGGTTAGAACAGGGTGGGGGGGGGTACATTCTGTAAATGAAATATTGCACTATAATGTCCATAGTGTAATTGCGTCGCATTGTTTGATTTATTTACCTTTAAGTGCTAGTCAGGTCATGGATCCAAGTGAAAACAGGGCTTGTACTGTCATTTGTAATGGCAGATAAGGACATGGGAAGGTCCTCGGTAAGGATGGACCCTAAATGAGAGGGGGGATGTTTGTCATGCATCATTTGTTGGAAGCAGGCACATTTTCGTTGACATAGGAAGAATTGGTACAAAATGGCTGCCATTCACCATCCCAGATACGAGCACTATTCATACAGTAAGCAACCACTAGGATGGAGATAGTTTGTGTGTGTGCCAGAGATGGAAAACCCTGATCCTTGGACATTATGTGGTGATTGAGATGTGTTTGTTTTAAACATGCTTTTAGTCGTCCCATCACTCCACACTGGCTAGACAAGGCGTTTATTTTCAGAGATGGTTCTTTTGTATTTTTATGTGGCAAAGAAAAGTGATTCTCTCTTTTTTTGTGTGAAGCAGGGATGCAAACACCTGGAGTAAAACTGATCTGAACTGTAAATCCAATAAAAAAAATGTATCAGTCTTTTTCTGTGTGATGAAGGTACAGAACTCTTTTATTTATTCAAACTTGTTTTTTTTGTTAAGTTTTTTTTTTATTTGTCCTTTCTTCAGTCAGCATCCTCTGCAGGTTCATGTTATTGTTTATATACACGTTGCCGTTTAGAGTGCGAATAAAGTGCAATTTTAATGTAATCTGGGAAGAGGTCATTTCTGGGACTCCAGTCCTTTTTATCTTCATGTCAATGCTCCACAGAGATCAATCATACTAATAAAATGGAATACTGTAAAGGTTTCTGAATGCTGCAAGCCCGACTGTTGTTTTCTTTACATATGCATACATGGCTTGTGCAGGAATAAAGAGTGTTTTGTTTGAAAAGGCGCCACAGCCAAGGTCGTGCTTGCACACCTAAATGGGTTTGTGCAACACAGCTGTGCAGAGGAGACGGCCTTTGTGTTTTACATGTACCCATAATCAAGTAAGTGTGTGTGTGTGAATTGAATCACAAATCAACAAGAAAGGTTAAGATTGTAACATGAATAACACAGACTTTAACAGTCCCCAAACACACACACACACACACATGCACATATATACACGTGTGTGCAGAAACACAAACACACACACACTCACACACACACATAAAGATCCACCAGAACAAAGCTGCTTTCCAAAAAAAAAGAAAAGAAAGTAAAAAAAAAAATTCTGCCTGTTCACAAGGTTCCAGCTGCTTTCCAGGAGGATGAATGAGGAGGTCCAGCAGTCATGCCTGGGAGTCTCTATCCCCAGCCAGCCCGCCTGACTGCCTGGAAATGGCTAGTCCAGACGCCTCCATCCCCTCCATCCCAGCCCAGACATCCCCTCACAGCTCCACCACATCCATCCATCCATCCCATCACGGAGAGCCTTTCCAGAGGACGGGCGGGCGGGTGTGTGCTGCAAGCCATGCTGGCATGGGCAGGCAGTGGATGTGGGGGGGTTCTTTTCTCTGTGCTCTGCTACTGGCTCTCCTGCAGCTGGTTTACAGGGTCCCCACTTTTACACGGTCCAGCTCACACAGCCCACTCTCCTGGGGTTACCTTGAAAGATCTGAACACACAAACTCAGCAGGGTGTGAGTGTGTGTCTGCCCAAAATATAAGTAATGTTGCAGTCATACTGACTTTCTACTATGGTCATTTGTGTGTGTGTGTGTATGTGTGCATTTTAGAATGTATGGACTTCGTTTATATTATCCCTCATGGCCTTCGTTGTCTTGTAGTATTTATATCTTTGGTTTGTGTGTGTGTTTTTTGTACTTGGCTGCCCAACAGTGATAGTTATGAATTGATAGATAATAACACTTGCATGCCATAAAGCACCTAATGTTGCAGTTACATGTTAGAGAGACTGGTGTACATGGTAAATGTGATCACTAAGTCCTGTGTTGTCACTCATGGCTGCTGTGTGTGAGTGTATGTGTGTGGGTGTGACCGCTGCTATGCTTGACTGGCCTTGAGAGATTAAGGGCTCGGTCAGGTCCCCGCTCCTCCTCCTCCTCCTCCTCGGCCTCACACAGTGATGCTGCGGTGTTGAGGTGACTTGGCTTGGCTGCTGCTCCACAGACTCCTGTGACTAAGCGCCCAAAGGCATCGTGCAAAGAAGTCTTCTGTGTGTGTTTGGTTTTGCTTGGTTGTTTCTGTGTGGGTACATGCATGATGTGTGGGTGGGTGGGTGTGTATTTTTCAATGACTATGCAGTCACAACTGGCAAACTGGTTGGTTCTGTGCCATCACTGATTATGTCACCTGCTTCCCTAGACTACACATCTCCCATGTTCAACCATGTCTATATGTACACCTGTAAGTGTGTGGTATGTGTGAGGGCATACAGGCGTGCATGTGTGTGCATGTGTGTGTGTGTGCATGTGTGTGGGCGTGCGTGAATGTGTGTGCGTGTGTGTGTGTTCTGAAGCATGTGTGCTCTCCCATGTATTATTCAGGTAAGTGCATAAGTTCTGTGAGTGAGTGTGGGCTTTGGGGCATTCAAATATAAAACACTTGAATTCATTCCCCATCTCTTAGCTTTTATGCTCACATAATCTTTTTTTCTTTACCTTTTTTACTAGACATCTGCTTGCTTTGATGGGCCTCCAGACAAAGTTCTGAGCATTTCCACCGACATGGACAATCTTTGAAGTAAAAAATCAGCTTTGGAATTGAAAAAAATCTTCCCTGCACACATTTCCAACATACTATGCTCAAGGGCAAACTCCAGCTCAGTGTTCAAGAATGGCAACAGCATCACCGTATGTCCAAGACCAGATGCACACAAACAGGCCGGATCCATCTCTCTTCAAGGGCTTTCACTGCAGGCACAGCAACAGGCAACATATGCTGTGTCCAAAATTTGGACCGAAGAGTAAATCTCTCAAGGTCATTCATTCCTAAAACTCTCAAGTTCATTACTGCATTCTCTATCCATCTGAATAGACAGATGTTGTGCTATACATTACCACCATTACAGTCGTGGGGCCACCAAACTTAAAGAATACAATTAACTTGTCGAATTGGAGCTCCTTTGTTACTCATATTGCATGATGAGAAACAAGATTGACAGTAGAACAGCACACCTGGTGGCTTCATCTCCTTCTAAAGCCCTGTATCCATTACCAAACGATCCACTTGCACGAGCCCCATCTGCTGATGTAAAACCCCATAAGGAGCATGCAGAGAGAGGGGAGTTTGTGTTGCAACGTCGCCCAGGTGTATGGAACACGTGTGCTCTTAGACTGTAATTACACGGATTAGGTTCACTCAATCAAAATCTTTGCATACACTTCTCACCAGTGGCATAACCAACTACAATATGGGCAAAATAAACCTAATGTTACATAAATTAACCCTTCAGGATGGCACAAGAAAATCATCTCATGTTAGGTAAAAACAACACACACACAGATTCATTGGACTCATACATTCACTGCACAGGGTTGTCGAACATGCCGCTCGTAGCCTCGTTCACTTCAGCAATGCAGATTGTCATACGATGATGTTGACTTGATGATAAAGATTCCAAATAATAACTGAAACAGTTCACTTGCTCTGCAGTGCAAGAGCATGACTGGTCCACACTGTTAAGTTGGTTGTGTCCTGTGTTTTAGGATGACTTCAGGGGGTTTTGCGTTCTTCGATTGGGACCTGTTCACTCTTCCCAGCTCAGTTATAGTCGTGTCCCCTTCGGTGGTCATTTTTTACATTTATTTTTTAAATGATGTATCCCTCCTCTTCTCTATTGTGCATAGTGTGAGCCCTTCTGCCATCCATAGGATGATATTAAGAATGAATGATTCCATCATTGATCATCATCATTGATTTTCTCTGGCAATGCACTGCTGTTTGTGTGTTTACCGGTGTCTACTATTACTGTTGGTAACAACGCTATACATTCTGATGTCGGTCACTGCCAGATTACCCTAACCTCAAATTGGTGGGCGTGACTAAATCTGGCAAAAGGTCAGTTCTCGCCAACATTGCATTTTTGCTCACTAAATTGGGTAGTCTGTATCAGGAATAACCATCCAATATATTGTTAATAATAGCTTACATGGTAGCTACGTGTGTATGTGTGTGCATTTTTAATTTACGGGTAAAATGGTGCCCACAGAAGAGGATGTATGAGCCTCTGTGTCTCACAGGTTGATGGAGATAATTTCCAAACACTGTTAATGACTTAAGAATACAATAATCAAGTGCCTTGTATTATTAATTACCTTATATGAATCATGTACTTATGTAAGCAGGAACATGGCTTTTCTGTGTTTCTGCGTGTGTGTAACTTAGAATATTAGGTGCCACTTAGTCTGCACATGTACAAGAGCATGTTTAGACCAGAAGTGATAAGAAGGGTCGAACTGTGCTTCTTCCGACCTTGCAAAACTTCCATCCTTGCCTCGGACATCAGAAATCCACCACGTGGTTTTCCCTGCTGAATGCTCAACTTCTGTCTATATAAACCTTGTGCGATGTGTTTATCATTGCTTCACTTTCAGCCTTGTGCTGGGAGTGAGCCCGATTGCAATTGTTGTTTGTCAAATAAATATACTTATATGCAGCTCCGGAGTCCTGAGGTAACTAGGGTGAATTTTCACCTATCACAGGTGTAAAGGCTTCTGGGCTATTGTAGCTGAGCAGGGTACTTTGCTACACAACATTCTTGTGTTCATGTGAATGCCATCTCCGGACTGCCTCTGACAGACATTTAGCACCACTGTGTTCATCTCTCTCACATTCAGTAGCAGACAGTCTGCAGCGCGATCCATAAAATCCCTCCACTTGGCCTGTCAATGCTGTCGCTAAGTTCCTGTTCAGCCATTTTGCATCTCTATTGAGACTCAGTGGCTTTCTCTCGTGGTCTGTCAATGAGCCGTCAATGGAGAGGAAAAGCTGTCCTCTTTCCTCTGCGCAGGCCGATCATTAGCAGGCAACCCCTAATGACTTCACAGGCCCTTGTCTTCTGACAGCTGGCTGAGGGCCAGAGTCGATGGCGCTCTCGTGGAGGGGGCCCTCTCGTCTCTGACACGCGGGATTAAAATGTTTTCTTTAGAAGCTAAGACAGGCTAAGCTCAATGAGGTTTGCACAGGCACGGATGGCCATTAGCCTGTGAGCAGCGAGCACTTTGTCACAGTATTGTCTTGTCAGGCCACCCCACCTCCCCGGCTCTGACTCTATTTCGCCACCAGTTTGATACTGTCTGGTGGTCAGTTCCATTGAAAGTAATAGATTAGAGTTTCAAATGAGTGCCCATATGTGGGGGAGGGGGGGGGGGGGGGGGTTGGGTTGTCCTTGAGAGTTGCTGTGTGGACTTATGTGCTTGAGGCTGATTTAACTTGTGATGGATGGGCTTCGAAGCTGATGCCCAAAAAACTTCAGAAGGGCTCAGTGCTGCCAGGCTTTCACCATCTTAAACCTTTTTTTTTTGTCTTTTCACAAGAGCAGCTTCACAGAGAAACCTGTGAGACTGTGAGAACCTCTGTAAGAATTAGTCACTAATCAGAAACAAGCAAACAGTTACACAGTTTTTTCACAATTTTTGCTTCTTTAAAATATGTGCAGATGAAAATCAACAGGACCAGCCATATGCTTAATATTCGAATGCAGCTATTCAGAGCTCAAACTTTTTTCCGGTCCCAGCGAAATTTGATGAGGTTTCCGCCAATCCATATGTCAATAACCAGTGACTTTTTGACTTCCTCTTCAACTTGGGATTTAAAGTCCCCGATTTGCCAGCAAGGGTCTGTAATAGTAACTGAATGCAATGAACAAAGTACAGAGTTCATAGAATCAGCCTCCTCCTGTGTATGTGACAGTCGGATATGCTATAGGGCCGGATTTGGATCCGTTGCTAACGGTGATAAATGAGTCGCTCGGGGCAATGTGAGCAGAAAGTGCTGACTAAGGCCATCTCTGTGGGTGCACACTGGGAAAGAGTCCTCAGTATGACCAAAGAAGTTCAAAGACAACTACAAAGACAAAATCTTTAGGATTTTTAATGAGGGAACCCCATTGAGTATCACAGTGCCATACTCCCTCGGCGGACCGACTAGAAACGGAGAGGGCATTGATGGAGAAACATATCACGCAGTTTTCTTCACATACAGAATAAATTGTTAGACTCTGTTAGACTTCAGAGACAGATGTGTTGGGGCCCAGCTTTGCTTCCAGTTGAACCATTTGAGCTATTTAACCATGTACTGGCTCACGGACACTTTGGTTTTGACCCTCTTATTAGTTGTGTAAACTTGCCTCAAGGCTATAACAGTTAACAAGAACTAAAACGAAAACTAGCAGTGGAAAAATGATTTTGTTAATTGAAATCAAAAACAAAAATAATTGCAAGTTAAATCAGCTTGTGGTTGTTACACCACTTTGTCCTGTTCTGGTTGACCTCCTGAGAGACACTGGCCTGATGAAATTGGCTTCAACTCAGAAACTCAAGTTATTAAACATTATTTCGAAACACTGTAGAGGTGAAACTTGAAAACACAAGACAAACTATTTCCTTATTTCACTCAACTTTAAGGACAAACTTCATGAACCTTATCAAACATTTTCATTACTTAACAACAAAGGAGTCATACACATCAAATTATATATCAAATCCCTTGAAGCATTACTTCAAATATGAGATTTGTGGTTAAGGAGGGTCCAACAGAAAAAGTCAGCCTTCAAACCATGTCCGGCCACCATATGCGACAAACAAACAAAAAAAAAACTCCTCTTCTCCTGCCAAAAAAGATGGAAAAATCAAAGTACCGTATATTCCAATGAATTCCACAAGTACTCAAGACAGAGAGGATATATCCCATTTAACTGGCCTCAGGCTCCTTCCAGAATTCCTCCAGTTTTCATGGCACACGCAATGGCTTCTTCACCTGCACTCGAGATCTCAGGTGTCCCACACATGCACTCACTCATGTTTGATGTCATGTATTCTTTCATCCTACCGTTTTCAGCTTTCATAATACCTTAAAATCTTACACTAAAACTAAATAAAAACGTAACTTAAACTAGTCAATTTCTCAAAATGAAAATAAAACTACTTAAACTAACTATAATAACTCATAACTGCTGTGCCTCACCAGCAAAAAGAGTAATTTCTCCTTGTGTGTGTGTGTGTATGCATGTATACATGGTCATGTATGTGTGACCGTGTACAGTCAATGGGTGCCAAGTACGAGGTGCCTGTCCATTTTCACCTGGGAAACATGTCACCATGGTGATAATGAGTTACCAGCAGCTGCGAGCTGCTGCGATTATGGAATGTTTAGTGTTGCCGTGGCAGCCAGGCGTGCAAACTGTGAGCATGTGGGAGTAAGAGTAATGGTCCTGAGTTCAAAACCTAATGGAGCTTAAAACTGTACTCTATTGCCTGCATCCTGTGGTCAATTCACTTCCAGAGTGCTGCAGTGCATTTTAATATTGCTGGAAAGGGACCTTTTCATCGCTACACTTTTTCTTTTTAATGTATGTGAGAGAAGCTGTTAAAAAAATAATGAGAGATTTATTTTCCTCAACTTTATGTGCAAGTTGTAGCTCCAAAACTGATAACTCTACTTCCATGACCTACTGCACTGTAAGACCACAAGAGATTCTGCATTATCCTCGTTTTTCACTTCACCGCTCAAGAGTTAGATTTCAGTTCAAAAGGGTTTTCTGGTTTGCCGGGGTGATTTCAGTGTGTGTCGGTTGTGTGCAAGTGGATGCCTTGTGATGTGTTATTGGAGGCATCTCTTGAATTCGAAGAGGTAGAGAGGGAGAAGCTTTTGTTTGTGTTCAGTTAAGTTAAAGGGGGGGCCTGGGCTGTTTACAGATGTTGAAAACCATTGAAATCCCCATGCTTCAGAGTTCAGCGTGCTTGACTTCATCACTTTCATCTCTCCACCAAAACAAAAAAGTGTGAGGGTCAATTTTTTACGCCCTTCTTGGCCTGCAAGAAGTTATTCTCTCACTTAATTCGCCGCTGTCACGTCAATAGAAACATAACATATATCAGAAAACCCCAGTGCTTTTTGCCCATTTCCAAAAGAAAATAGAAACTCAAGCACACTCGGGTCGCCGGAGACTGTTTTCACTCATTTTCTCTCAAATCTGCTCGGAAAGCAAACACCAAGGGGGAACACACAAACAAGTCGACTTCTCTCTGCCCCTGAGAGGTGCCCGCGGTGCCCCCGGAGCATCAGCTTTTCATTGATGTGCAGAATGTCTGTTATTTCCCCTGTTGCCCAGCCGCCTTGCAGCTGAAACACTCAGATTGAATCAATTCAGCAACGACTTGCATGCAGCGTGTGTTTTTAACACCTCCTGCATATTTCGTTCAGTTTGAGAAAAAAAGATCGTGGGAGGCAGGGAGGGAATGAGAGGGAGAGACGGAGAGATAGATTGATAGAGAGAGAGAGAGAGGGAGAGACGCAGAGATAGATTGATAGAGAGAGAGAGGGAGAGACGGAGAGACAGATTGATAGAGAGAGAGAGGGAAGGATTAGCAGGGAGGGAGGGAGCTATTAGCATTGATCTTTTCTGGATGGGCGAAGGGTGGCCCTGGTGCTCGGAGGTGATCTTTAGTTGCCTGCTCTCCTGCTATGAGTGGAATGGGCCTGTGCATCTGGCAGACTTTATCACCAATACTGATGATGGCCTGCAGTGGCCTAATGAGCACAGCCAATGCCAGAAGCCTCACATTTAGATATTCTCCCTGGCCAGTGGTGTGGATGTGTGTTTGTGTATGCATGTGTGTGTGTGTGTGTGTGTGTGTGTGTGTGTGTGTGTGTGTGTGTGTGTGTGTGTGTGTGTGTGTGTGTGTGTGTGTGTGTGTGTGTGTGTGTGTTTGTGTATGCATGTGTGTGTGTGTGTGTTTGTGTGTGTGTGTGTGTGTGTGTGAGAATGATGTTACCGCTGTGTCTCAACCACACACCTATTTATCATTCTCATCTCCTCAGATGCTCAGCCATAACCTCAAAAAACATCTATCCTTTTAAAATGAAGTCCCCAAGGGCACAGAATCTCTGTGTATTATGCAATGCTAATACATCAAACCATTCTGTACACCATAATTCAGCACTAAAACTTGGATATCCTGTCCGGAATGATGACTTCATTGGCCATAAATCAGAGAATTGTGGGGGAAATGTTTTAAAAATATTTTCATTGTGGACTCTCCGCGTCGATATGAAATCCTTCTGCTTTTTATAGTCATGAGTGCTCACAGGTGCGCTCTGTAGCAATCAGTCTGTTTGTGTCTATAGATCATGTACTTGTGTTGGAAAAATAGTAGCAGTCCCTGGGAACAAAACAAGCTCGGAACACATCATGAGCTGTGGAATGAGAGCTCCATTGAAAAAGCAAACAAGGTGAAAACGAGTTGTTCAGCAGCAAGGTAGAGAGAGAGAGAGAGAGAGTGAGAGTGAGAGAGAGATAGAGAAGGACGGAGGATTTATATGAGCTCTACACCGTCAGTGAAGAGGGCTGGAAGTGTTAATTACCGGTTCCAGGTCCTGTCTGACCCGCTGGGCAGATGCTGGCTAACTCTGCCACTGCTCACCCCACCCTCATGCAAATCAGGAGAGGTGGCCTCACATTAGCCAGGTCGATCATTAGACACATTGCCATGGCAACAGCTGGGCCTCATCATCTGGGCAGCATTATCTCCGAGTAGCTGGCCAGCGCGTCAATCGGCGAAGAGATTTGTCTAGTTCTCGGCGGGTGTCAGCACGCAACACTGTCTACCTGCAATGATGAAGAGCGCTATCTGCATAGACCGAATTGATTTGTGCGGATTCGGGCAATTATCAAACATGAGTTCTTGTCCAAACCGCTTAGATGAAATTGCACTCGACTCCACCACCTAACGGTAAGTGACAGGCCGTATTAATCACATCATCTGCTCCATCACACCCTTGTGGAGCCGTGAATAAAAAATAGTATTTATTTGTTCCACTCTTGTGTTGTTGTTGTCTTTGTTGTAGTTCTCTCTCTCTCTGCACAGGATGCCTGGCTGCTAGGGTGCTCCGAGAGTAAGTTGAGTCTTGAGTATACCTTGTTCACACATAAGCACCACAGCACCTTTCCCCAAAACAAACAGCATGAGCATGAAGATGCACTCCAGACAGCCAAGCTCAGAGGCAGAATCAATCGCTTCCTTGTGTGCGATGGGCTCTTGTCCACAGAGACACGGCAGGCAAAACAGTGTTGACCCAGCTGAGAGAAGAGGCAGTGGGGTGGGTGGGGAGGGCTTGCGGGCCTGGTTAGGGTGGGTCTGCACCTCCCAGAGGGAGAGGTGGGAGGGAAGTAAGGGGGCTGTGGACAGAGACAGGCTGGGGCAGGGTGGCCTCAGCTGGGCCATGTACTCACAGGGAGGCCCAGGCTGCTCATTAGCTAAAGGCCAGTTGTTTCAGAGGCTCTCTTAATTTTGATTGATGGCTCCAGTGAGTAATGGTAGGTGACTGGTGCCGTCGCCATGGTTATCTAGTGAGGTGATGATGCGTGTCATGCAGTGGAGGTGGGTGAGAAAATGTTGCCTGCGGATGTGAGTGTGTGTGTGTGTGTGTGTGTGTGTGTGTGTGTGTGTGTGTGTGTGTGTGTGTGTGTGTGTGTGTGTGTGTGTGTGTGTGTGTGTGTGTGAGCATCCATGTGTGTGTGGTTAGGATGTGTGTGTGTGTGTGTGTGTGTGTGTGAGCATCCATGTGTGTGTGGTTAGGATGTTTGTGTGGATGTGTCTATGTCCTGAATGGGGGGGCGGGGGGGTAGGTGTTAGACATTTGTTGTCTCTAGGGTAAGATGGTAAGAATCGAGGGCAGCCTGCTCCATTAGCCCAGAAAACACTGTCGCCTTCTTCGCCCTTTCCACAGACAGACCTGACCTTACCAGCTGTGTTTAAAACTAAAGGTTCTTCCGCTGTGAAGCAGAGGCGCTTTTCATGAAATCCTACAGATATGAGCGAATAGTCTCACATTAGATTGTAAGAATTGGCCCCCTCCCCTTCCAGGCTTATCACTCTAATTCCAGATGTCACGTTTGATTTGATAATGGCCTCTTCCTCCCAGTTTTTGTTGCCGGTGATGTCAACCACTGCAGATTTAGAATGATAAATCATAGTATTTATCACAAAATGGCCACTCTTCCTAGGGAGGCACTGATTGACTTTGATCATCCATCACAGGATCTTTTTTTCCAGCCACAGATGGGAGACAGGAAGGAAGGATCAATCAAAAACAGACTTTAATGGCTGTTGTAGATACTCGCATCTCATGGAAAGATCAATCCAAGAGTCAGGCAGAGAAAGAGAGAGAGAGAGAGAGAGAGAGAGAGAGAGAAAAAGTGAGGCCGGGAGAAAGACAGACCTAAAAGCGACAGAAAGAGGGTGAGAAAGAGAGACAACAGCCATAAAGTGAAGAGGGGGTGAGACAATAGGAAGCATTGACATTGATAGCATAGGCAGAGCAAAAAAAGACAGAGAGGAAAGCGTTTGTGTACGTGTTCACATTCTGTCCTGGTCTCTACCTCCAAAGGGCATACAGCCCCAGAGGCCATACAGAGAGGAATGAAAGTCAGAGCGGTGTCAGATGAAGACATCCCCAGAAGACAACCGAGACATTCCTCTGAACGCCGCCGCCATGTCCTCTCCGCGGCGGTCCCTTGGGGGCGTTGGTTGGGCTGAGAGCGGCTGAGCACAGGCAGGGACTATGGCAGCTCTGAACTTTGCAACGGGGTAAGGCAGCCCACCCATGCAATCACGATTAACATCTGAAACTGCCAGACTGGCAGAGACAGAAAGAATGAGAGAGAGAGAGAGCAAGGGATGAAAGATGGAAAAGAGACTGAAAGTGGGGGGAAAGAGATGGAGCTACACGAAGATAAGCAAAAAGAATCAAAAAGATAAATGTAAAGAAGGGAGAACCATGCAGACGGAGCAACAGAGGCTGGGCTTTAAGTGTGGCACAGTGATGCCCTTAAGACAGATAGGACTTGGGCCCATGCACAGTGATGCCCTTAAGACAGATAGGACTTGGGCCCATGCACAGTGATGCCCTTAAGACAGATAGGACTTGGGCCCATGCACAGTGATGCCCTTAAGACAGATAGGACTTGGGCCCATGCAAGACCGAACAGGAACAGAACTGAATACAAACGAAACTTTACATTCCTTAATATTGTGCTTTTTAGACTAGTCCTAAAAGTAGATAAGTACTTTTACCAGTTGACTGAATACTTCCTGGTGTTCTAGAACTATTCCAGTGAAACTGTAAGTTCCAGTGGTGAACGATGATAGAATGCTCTACGTATGTCACTGTGTGTGTCTGCTGCCTGCGGTATCCCATCCCTGGCCCCTCGGTGTCTGTGTTTAGGCTATGCAGTGAG
The DNA here is from genome assembly GCF_900700415.2 of Clupea harengus. NCBI lineage: Eukaryota > Metazoa > Chordata > Actinopteri > Clupeiformes > Clupeidae > Clupea > Clupea harengus. Next base: position 11,333,711 of record NC_045173.1, read on the forward strand.
ATCCTACTCATTCTCCTCAATAAACAGTCACAGGCCACGCCCCGCTGACCACAAATATCCAGTTATAACACTGTGTTGATTACTGCCAACAGCAACACTGCACTGTTTGGTAATGTCTGCAAAAACTCTGACCTCCTGCAACCATGGAGACAAGAAGACAGATTAGAGGGAAAAGTAGACGGTGATTCTAGCCAGAAAGGGATTGTGTGCATAAATCATAGACACAGGCAAGCATATAGGCACACACCGTGATCAATATGTAGACTATTTGTGAATTCCTTTATCTATCTATTCTACTGTGCGCTGATATTGAGCAGGGCATATCGTGTTTATTATTTCAAATTCCTCACAGCTTTCCCAGGGACCAGACGTTCAGGTCTCCTGTCAATGGGATTTCACTGTTTTAATTCAACAGCCTTTAGCACTTGGCTTCACTTCTTTGTTGTATTGTTGATTTGAATATCGTTTTTTTTTTTTTATTTCTTCTCTTTTTTTCTGTGGTACATTGAATGTATTTGTCCCTTGAAGGGGTTTCTGTTCTTTAACAAAGACGTGCCTGTGTTTAAGGCGGAGGGATAAAAAAGAACTGCCTCTCTGGCACTTTTCATGCCAAGATGCCTGATTCTCCCAAGTGGAGTTTAGATTTTCACTGAGGTGGAGAGCTGTTTTAGCCTCAAGTACAGAGAGAGAGAGAGGGAGAGCGAGAGAGAAAGAGAGAGGGGAGTGGACAAGAAGTTGGAGACTGGGGAAGGGTGGGAAACAGACAGAAAAAGGGGGGATGGAAGAAGGGCAAGAGGAGACATAGAGTAGAGGTAGAAATGAGACAGATGAAAAAGGGGGAAAGTGCAAGGCAAAGACACAACCAGCGGTGTTAAAAAGGGAGTGTGTAAAAGAGAGTGTGACTGTAAGCGGAGAGAGAGAGAAAGCTCATTAGAGCCTCACTAGGGACACATTACCATTCATAATTGGTACATGGAAACCTGTCTCATTTATATTTCATCAGGTTGTTGAGTGACGGTTTAAGCAATTAAACAGTGTGTGCATTGAGGTGCCCAGAGAAGGGAAATCAAACAGCTCAGCACCCAATAACACAGCCTACTACAGCATGTTACAAAGACTACCCTCTGTCCAATGTTAGCCTGCCAATCATAGAAACACTGCACACAGACAAGACCAAATATAGACTGGGAATGGAACAAAGCCTACACATGTGTGAGCACGCTCATATACGTGGACCTGACAGGTTCCAGTCTATTCTCCTGATTGTGTTTAATGTAATGGCGCTAGTCGTGTAGCATACTGACAGGTTTCTTGTCACAGGTGTTGATTGAACATGCCATTACATTAGCACATAGGCTGTAAACACAATCTGGAAAAGCAGGAGCCCTAAACACACCTTAGGACAGGGAGGGGTCCAGTGGAGCCCTGGCTGGGTGAACTGTGCAGCTCAACCGCTCGCTGTCTCCTGCCTTCCTGAGCTCTCAGGAAAAGAGAAGAAAAATGCTTATTTTGTCAGCACTCAAGATAACAAACCCAGATAAGCTCATGTTTGAAACGATAAAAGAACTATTGAGTTTGTGCCAAAAAGGCCAACGAGTCCGAGGCTCTTATGAGCCCAGACCTGAGAGTGTTGAAAGGAATTTGTCTTTGAAAAGTACAAGCCGCACTTCTTTTTTTCAGCACGGTAACAGCTCAATCCAAAATGTCAAAGTTAATAGATGTGAAACAGCAAGTAAAAACCATGCGTGCCTATTAACTAAGCAGCATACCCTGTTTGAGCCAAATGACTGTCAGACAACCTGGCATGGGTGCAGACATCACTGATGGTCAAACGCATACTCCAGTCTTCAACAGAGATCCTTATCTGCAGTGTAAACCTGCAGATCTCTTGCTCATTTTACATAAGTATATTTATATATATTATATATTATTCATGTAAGTATATTTATATATATACTGTATATATATCTAAATATACTTACATAAATAATGTTATTTATATATACTATATATATATAATAATAACAAAATTCTGGCCCATTCACTCCAAGTCTGTGAAATGGGGTGCATGTCCCTTAGCATTTTACAAGAGAGACCTTCCTACATATACCTTAAGGCTGAAGCCATGTTTCTGGAATCAATTATAGGAATCTGGAATCAACACATAGTTTTGAGCATGTGTTAGATGAGTATGATGGATATGACTCAGATTGGAGTGCAGGTGATTATTGTTAGAAAGAACATTGATACTATGCAAATCAAAATAAGAAAAGGACCCAAACGAGGACGGCTATAGGCTAGACGTTACTCATAGATTTGTATGTCAGGGATTAAAAATGAAGGGCTAATTCATTCACACCGATGTCTTGCTTTTTATTTAATGAAACACAAAATGTAATCTGACACATACCTTTGTTTTACAATGCTGTCAGTGCATACGTCCATACGTCCATCCAGTGCATACCTCCAGACCAACCTTATGAAAGTATGTCTTAAAGACGGTACACCTTAGCTAAGGATGTTCTGTGGAACATTTTTAAACCTTAAGGTACGGCCTAAATTATAATTTACAAATGATGTAACTCTGGGATTTGTGCCACAGAGCCACAGGTCACAAGTTCAAAATAAAAGGGAGAGAGGGTAAAGAGGGAGGAAGGGACAGAGAGGGAAAGAAAGACAAGACGAACAGAGGGAGAGGAAGGGACGGAGAGGGAGAGGAAGACAGGATGAACAGAGGGAGAGGAAGACCTGAATGGTTTTGAAGCTATACAGGTCAAAGACTGAATGGATAAAAGCATCCCTCCGACCAGCCAAAACCTTCTGTCCCTTAAGAGAGATGGCATTCAGGTGAGGGCACACAACAGTGGCGTGATGACTATGTGATGACTGCGTGATGACTGCTGAGGGTTTCTTCAGTGGCATGTGCTGTGTGCTCATGTGAGTCATTAAAAGGCCAACCACAGAAAACTACAGTCGTGCATGAAAAGCACCATGACTAATCAGCTTGTCATGAGTCCTTTTAATGGTTTTTGCCTGTTCTTAAATGCCTTACACATGTACAGGGCTTTGGTCAATCCAGTCATGCTATTGGGTTTCCAGCATCCTGAGTTCTTCCCTGCATGCACAGTCCAACCACTAAGGGGCATGGCAATTGTTTAATTAGTTCAGGCAGGTCTGTCCAGGATGGCCCAGAACAAAAACACTCAAAGCTCACGGCAGAGGCTTTGACGCCAGTGTGATTAGCATGACCTCTGTCACGCTTTTTAAGGCCCCTAGTGAAGCTGGATTGTTGTTGATTTATGAGACTGAGTAAGATGAGTGTTTGTTTTCCGTGCTCCTTCTATTCATGGGGTGTGGTTTCTTTCAAGTGCGTCTTGTCTTTGATCATGCGATTGCCATGGCGATTGCCATGCTGACAGTAGATTTGAGTTCATTTGTCAAACAGGAGACAAAATAAAAACGTAGACTTCATATCGTTCTGGTGCTGTGAAATGTGAGTAATCCAAGCGTGGATGACATCAAAGTGTCACAGTAATGTTCAGAGAATGTTTCCTGGCTTTTAATGAGGGTAAGTGACATCAAATTGAGCAAATAAACTGGAGGTAAAGTGTATCAAAGCCTGATCGTAGTGTGTGTGTGTGTGTTCTTTTGTGATTCTTTAAGATGATTTTGGATGCACATATGTTGGTTCATTTATTTATATATATTCTTTTTATATTTTTCCAGGGTTCCATGGGAAGGATGTGACAACCCATTGGCTGGATTTGCTTTCTCTTGTTTTTGTGCACACAGGCACTGTAGTACAAACACAAACACACACCTTTTCCTGACGTTGAGAAATCAAACCACATGATAACAGCAAAATGCACTATTCAGGATATCCAAACCTTTGCCATTTTAATGTCTGGAACTGGTGTGTGTGTGTGTGTGTGGTGTGTGTGTGTGTGTGTGTGTGTGTGTGTGTGTGTGTGTGTGTGTGTGTGTGTGTGTGTGTGTGTGTGTGTATGCTTGGAGACTAAAGTGTTATTTGTGTGAACTGCTTCAGGGGTAAGCCTCTGCTGAAAATCCTGTCAAATTAAACGGCACAGATGGGGAAACTGCACTGCTGTGTGTCCGCCCAATGAAAACACGCGGTTGTGTTTGTTTTGACATGGTGCCTGGGATGACAGAGCCCTCACGGTGATGTGTGTGGGAATGGACGTTCAGTCGCTCATGACTTTAGCAGCAGAATGCCCTCTGACTCCGGCTGGACTGCGGTGATAATGTCAGCTCCGTGCACTCACGGAATGGCTAATGTCATTCTCACAGCATAGCGAGTAACTCTAGTATCTGGCCACGACAAAGAGCACACAGTGTGTGTGGGTTATTACGGAGTTTCATTACAGGGTAAGCCACTAAAAGAGTAGGGGAGGAAAGAAGAGGTAAGAAATCGCTCTCTTGAAACACGATTCCTTCCAGCTGCGCTGTTGCACAGAGGCAAGCTTTTCCAAACACCACCCTTCGGCAGGAGAGGTCATTACTCCTCCACACCGGCGTCGCTCTGCAGGGGATGGGACCTGGCCGCGGGGTTGGGGGGGGGGGTGGCGAGGGGAGTGAGGGAGTGACTCAGCTAAATGACACGGTCATTTAGCCTTTGGCTAGCGCAGCCCAGCGTGGTTCAGCCCAGCATGGCTCAGATTGGCTTGGCTTAGCTTGGCCTGGCGTGGTGGAGGTGGTCATTGTCCAGATCATGTTCTGTGCCCACTGCGAGCCTCCCTGAGCCGCAGCCAGCTCTCCTTCCCCTCTCCAGCACCCCTTAGCCCCCAAGCCCAACCCACGGCAATTAGACAGCCAAACTGACCAGAGGAGAGCAGGAAACCAAGCCACCAACAGCTCAGGCAGGGGGGAAGATAGAGGAGAGAGGAAGCGAGAACAGAGATGGGGGAAAAAGATAGATGGGAAACAAGAGTGAGAAGAATTGATACAGAGAGAGAGAGAGAGAGAGAGAGAGAGAGGGTAAAAGAGATATCCTGCAACTTGTTAACGGTAAGCGGAGAAGAGGCAGATAGCCTGTACTCCCCGCTCGGCCCTCCCTTACTCATTTCTTTATCGGAAACAGCACTTCTTTGAAGCCCTTGATTTTTTTTCCCTCTCTGTTCACAGATTAAGGGAATCAGTTACACGTGTGGCATCAGTGATGGAAATGAGAGGAAATGAGAGCTCGTTAAGGAGGCTGAATGCTATTTTAAAAACAAGCCCCTTTTTCTTCCTGTTTTGCACTAAGACCAATGAGCATCCTCACGATATTGTCCTCAACACCACCACCGCCGCCAAGCATTGTTCATTTCCTTCCACTCAGGCCCATTCAAACGAGCGAGGCACATTTACTCTGGTATTTAGTCTGCCATGTTGTGAACACACAGGGGTGATTCACTCCTTTGATACAGCTCCCTGATTGAGGCCATTAGCCAGTGAAAGCGGCGTCTAAAGGGTGAATGCTATTGTACTGACAAGGCAGGTTCAGACTGCAGGTTCAATTAATGCTGCTTCCATCCACAGTAAATTGTCGAGAGTCAGCTGCCATGCCAGTGTTGTTTTCTCTAGCATTTGGAACACACATTCTCTCTTTCTCTCTCACTCTCTCACACACACACACACACACACACACACACACACACACACACACACACACACACACACACACACACACACACATTCTCTCTCACTCACTCACATACACACACACACACACACACACACACACATTCACAGTTGACTCCCATCCATCTTTCCAAAATCTAAGATGGCCTCCAGTGCTCAGACCCACAGAGGGAACCATGATTTGTAAACCTCAATGGTATGTCTGCGTTCTTGCCAGAGGACCGCGGCCAAATAATAATCATTAGGGCCTAATCCTTCAGACTCAGGGGCCCAGCGGAGGCTGCACACTGACCGCTGCCCTAAACTTCACCAACCTGGCCACCCTGCAGCTTCAGGCGCACACACAGACCCCACCGCACACCCTACATTCTTCACTACATGAGCACTCTGGGATTGGCTGGTGCTCTGACGGACATCTCCAAATCCCTCTCGGCACCAATCAGAAGCCATGTTCCGTCACGGTCAGGTTATCAATGGGGCCCACAGACCCCTCACAGCCTGACTGTGGGGTGGATTCTTTCTTTTTGTTGTTGTGGTCTCATTTGCACCCCACCCCCCACCACCCACTAACATATCGTCTTATATTCCTCCTGAGCCTCTCAAGGTCATTCCAGACATAGAACGTTGGGTTAGGCCGAGCTGGGAGGGGGAGTTTCTGCTGTAAAAACATCGGCCCTTGCTATTAGCATCTGCGAGGTGCTCTCGTGCGCACCGCTGCTGCCCTGGAATGCAGGCGATGTTTCATCGGTGATGACACAAGCCTGCCGAGAGCCCCGACAGCAGGCTGTGGGATTTATGGCCAAGGGGGGGTGATGAGGGGTGGAAAGCATAACAGAGCGTCCATTAGGGGAGAGTCCCCCCGCTCCGCACTACGCTTGCGATGGACCAAGACCATGTGCTGAGTGAGTCCATACGTCTAGAACATGGACCATGTTGTTTTTTTTAAAGCCAGAATATGGTAGATACATCATTATTAGGCCCCAAGTCCATTTTTTTTACAGAGCAAACATATTGTGTAGGTGGGAAATAGTGGGGGTGAGGTCAGAATATTAAATAAGAGAGAGAGAGAGAGTGAGAGAGAGAGAGAGAGAGAGAGAGGAAGTGAGTGAGAGGGAGAGAGAGAGAGGAAGTGATTGAGAGTGAGCGAGAGGGAGAGAGGGGAAGTGTGTGAGAGAGAGAAACAGGAAAGACAAAGGGGAATGGCCACTGTGTGCATAGTGACACAAGATCAAGTCATCATGGTGAAGTTTGCTCTCACTGAAAATAAAGTGACGAGACAATTTGCTCGGTAATACCCCAGCGATTAAAGGCTGGGCATACCTTCACAGTGTGACTTACCTCCACTGCTATGGGAAGGAAGGCAGAAAGACAAAAGGCATCCGGATAATGACTAAAAGCCAATGAATAAATTTCGGTGTTTCCTTGAGCTCCTGCCTTTGTTCTCTCCGTTCGCATAGGCTTCCGAGCAAGAATGAATGTGGCACATAAAACAAAATAAAAATACAGAGTCCATCTTTATGAAGCTGTCACCTAAGTTGGGTTCCCATGAAATTAAAGCTGTAACTACCAGCAGTGTTTTATAATGACTTGTCAGGGGAAAATATTTGAAAGTCACTGAGAAGCTGTTGGGCTGTCATTTTTTTCTCTCCCTTTGTGAATGTCATCACAGAAGTGTCCATGCTATATCTGCTTCAGGGAGTGTGCGAATCCCACCACACAAGCATCACATTTTCCTTTATTGGCTTCATATATCATATAAGTCCATGCTTTAAAAAAAGATCTTAAGAAAGAGCTCTGACTAGCATTAATATAACTAAAGCCAGGCAGGCTGGTCTATCAGAGAGGGATCTTAAGTGCTATCACACATCCGTTTCCCAAAAGATAGGATTTCCTCCTTATTTTAATCCCTTGTTCCTTCCACTTTTTCGGAGACGGCTTTCGACTGGAGCCTTTTCTCAGCCGTCACACGTTCCTGAGAGGCGAGCGATGTGTCACGCATAACTGTGCGTTAGAATGAGCCACACACACCCGCCAGGAAGACGTGATCTCCCCGTCAGGAGCACATTTCCAGATCTGTCACACATACATGTACACACACATACACCCTATCATCATCATCATCGTTGTCCCCGTCCTCCTCCTCCTCCTCCTCTGCCCACCCTTGTAATGGCCCATGCCTGTTTTGCTTCGGTAATGAGACACAGACAGCAGCCCCTGCTAAGCCACTGTATTGTTCCTTCATTCACTCAGACTGACATTGCAGTGTAATGATAATTTGTGTTCCACATGATGGGCCGTATTAAAAGGAAAAATGCTGGAAGCCACTGGTTTGGCTACAGCTGTCATCGTGATGTAACCTAAAGAAATAGTCGTGTTGGGAAAATTGGAGAAAATGGGCGCCATCACGCATACATCTCTCCTCACTAAGCTTTATGTAGAGATACCCTCGACTCATGTGTTGAATGGCACTGTAACTAAAGCTATCCTGCCTTCTCTCAACAGCTCTCTGATGGTGTCTAAATTGGCGCGATAAAGGGCCACAATTAAGGGGAATCAGAGCTAAAGCCAGGAGACTCTGAGGCTCGGAGGGGTCATGCATGACAGCCACCGATCCATATGGAGATAAAGAACAGACACACACACACACACACACACACACACACACACATTCTCCATATCCACCTCCACATACAAACACCCACAGGACAGAGAGCCCGTCTGTCAGACTGATAAAACAATCAATCCACAACACAGAGCAGTCATCAGTCTCACTTTGCTGGACTGGGAACAGTGACAGCTTCATCCAGTTCAGGAGTTCATTTCATGTGTGGTGGAAATGCACTCCAGTGACCCTACAACATCAAGACGGTCTCATTAAAGGTGTGAATTCCATGGGTTTTCTTTAATGGTGCAATTCTGAAGGAACTGTGAAAATATTTTCCCCAACATTCTTCTGCCTTATGCAGGGCCTGGAGAAGGTAAACAAATGCAATAAAATGCCTGAAACCAAAGGGAAGACACACTGAATGCAAAGGAATGCTGGAATACAAGAATAAATGAGTGCAAGGAATAAAAAAAACATTTTCCTATTTTGACTAAACTGCACCTCTTAAAGTCCCTGTCTAACCCAGGCTTAGTGTATTTTTTATTTCTAAGAACTGAAGTCACTACAATTATGATGTGCTGTAAGTAGAAAATGTGATTGTATGTGTAAAAAGCACTGCATTGCTGCATTGTGATTTTCACACACCTTAAAACATGTAATCTGACATACAGTACTTTCCGATATACTTGGATGAAGGGTTATAATCAGTTTGGGCAGATATTGCAGGGAGGATCATACTGTTACCTGGCAACACGGTGTAAATGGCCATGTTCACTGTGTATATAAATACAGAACACATACTTATGCACAGAACAAATAGGACACTTGACTGTTGGCCATTTCTTCCCTCCTCACCCACTGAATTAACATCCTCATCTGAGCGGTTTGAAATGGGATCTGTGAGTTGGTCCGTGTGTGTGTGAGGAAAGACAGAGGGAGAGAACAGAGAGAGAGAGAAAGAGAGAGTATTTTGGACAGCCGACAGACAAAAAGAGCAAAAGGCTGGCCGCATGAGAGCCGCCCAGTTTCCATTCTGAGCTTTGAGTGACTCACCTGTCTTCCCACCTGGGAGCCATAACACTCAGTCTACAGCTCCGGCCATATTTCACACACCCTTGCTTGCAAGTGTAAGTGTGTGTGTGTGTGTGTGTGTGTGTGTGTGTGTGTGTGTGTGTGTGTGTGTGTGTGTGTACGTGTGTGTGTGTGTGTGCAAGGGTCTGTTTTATTTTTTATTGTAAGTGCAGACATAACTCACGTAGGACAGCGGACTGGAAACATTTCTTCACGGCAGAATCAGACCAAAGGCAAATCGAGCAGAGAGACAGAACTGATGATAGCATCCAGACAGATCTCTCCGCAGCATGTGTCTGCCTGTCTGTCTGTCTGCTCTAACGACTGGCTCCCCAGTGCCACAAGCGCATGTATGTCATCTGTACGGGGATGACACAGTCATTCCTGAAAGGCAGTGTGTCAGTGGAACACTCCTGAGAGAAACCCCACCCATAAGAGATCAAGTTACCCGCAGTGCGAGGTATTCCTCCGATGGAGAGAACAGCAGAAGACTCAGTCCATGTCAAATCACCAGAGCTCAGCGGCACCTCAGAACCTGCAGCTGCGAGACCAAAAGAGTTAACACGTTGTCTGTTTAGTTAAGAGGACCCCTCGCTCTGATCATAGCCAGGCTGAAGAGACAGCTCTGATTCAGCTCTTGATTCTATTAATGACAAAGGAATGAAGGAACAAGTTCGCGATTTCTAAATCCAACTACGCATTTCACTACGACATAAAGTTGCACATACTAATGTGAATAGGTCAACAGAGAGACCAAACTCTCCCTGCCTGTAACCACTAGAACAACAGTGTGGCCATGGTGGTATGAAACCACTTAAGACTGAGCAGAACCACAAAGCAGTGGCTTGAAAAACACTCCTCTCTCCAATGTAACACCTCCTCTCTGTGTCTCTGTGAGTGTGTGTGTGTGTGTGTGTGTGTGTGTGTGCGTGTGTGCTCCACACCTCCACGATCTTCCGGTCCCACTTCGCTCACCCCAGCCCCTCACGCGCCCTGGGCAAACTTTCCCAAGCAGCCGGGTCGAGGAGCAGGATAAGTGTCGGAAGCGTCCCTCAAAGCATGTCCCGGACGCCCATTTCCACCCCCTCCCTTTGCGCAGACCCTCGCGCCTTTAATCCACACACTTCTGAGGAGCCCATGCCCAGAGAACAGAGTGAAGGACATCATGTGAAGACAAAGGGAGAAGGTGGAGGGGGGTAGGGGGGGTTGACGAAAAAAAAAGAGAAGAATAAAGGTCAGGTGGGAAGAAAGCGAGGAGGAGAAAGAGAATTCCCAGAGGGCTCTTCTCTCCCTCGCCGGCTCAGTCCTGAGACGGTTCTGTATTAACACCCTGAAGATGAGACGCCGCGGAATCAATTACCCACCTCATCCCCTAGCCTCTGTTCTCAGCCACTTGTTCCAGGGCTGTGGAGAATGGAAATGTCAGGTTCCCTTTCATTATCAGCAGGAGCCCCCCCCGTACACACTCTCACTCACACTCACACACACACACACACACACACACACACACACACACACACACACAGACACAGACACACAGACACACACAAACACACAGGCCTACACAGAAAGAGACAGATGTGACCAAGTTATTTCAAATCTGGTGTGTGTGTGAGAGAGAAAGATGAATATGAAAGTAGATAGGTGAAGATGAAAGAAGATAGGTGGGTAAGTAGGCATGTAGGCAACTCTAAGATTCCCCTCCATACAAAATTCTCTCAAAGACAATTGAGTTTTCATGTGATGCCCCTGAAAAGGTAGTGTCCCTGCTATAGGCAAAAGTCTTTGAACATGTTAATTGTTAAAATGCTTGAACATTAGCCTACACATCACATGCATACCAGGCAAGAAACGTCCATGTTTAACTAGCTAATGTTAGAAAGATAACAATGTTATAGGTTCAATTTAATGTTCAGGCCTCGTCTATGGGGCAAAAAGCTAATGCTAGCCAGCATTTAAGTTTGTGTGTCAGATTAACATATACTGTCCGTTGAAGGGCTGGCTTACACATCAGTCTCTCCTGTTTCACATGTAACTTTAGTGTCTCATCTGATCTGTCATTCCTCAATGTATAGCATGACTTGCAGCACTCCTGAACTCAACAAAGACACAGCTCCATTTTGTTTAGTGCCATATTCACTGGACATTCTTTTGTAGAAGCCAATCACTTCAACTAGGTCCCAACCATACAGTCAAAAACCAGTCCAACCATTTATCATCTTGGTAAAAAATATATGAGAATGTAGCCTAGGTCTAATATAAATATACATATAACACAACAACTAATGAATACATCATCAACAGCATCAAGTTAGTAATATTGCTTTTTAAGTGAATATTTAAAAAAAGATACATAGTAAGCAACAGATCTAAGGATGAGCAAAATGTGTTAAAATATGTTATCTACCATCTCAATTGAATAAAGAAGAGAATATCTGTATAGCCTGTAATGTATAGGCCTTTGATTTGCTTTAGTTATTTGCGTTAACATTTGTGAATCATTTTGGTGTCATTGGTTTATATTAATTATGCTAAGAGATTCACATTTATAATATAATTATAATAACTGGCAAACAAGGCAAGGGGCCTGGAACAAGAACATACTGACTAAATTACCTGAATCTTATAAACACCAACTTCCAACACACATAAAATCTGGCAGAACTGTGTCCTTGGTAGCGCTCAAAATGAGTGAGTGTGTGGTTTTAAAGTGTGACCCATGCTGACTATGAGGACATTCTAAATCACAGCATTTTCCCAAAGATTCAAGCTTATACTACATGTTACATGGAGCCTGCACCAACGGTGTGTGCCAATAACTGTCATGAGTTTGCCCAAACTTTGCCAACAACAACACCATGACCTACCAACATGATTATAGATAATATTAGATTGCAGCACTTATAACCTCTTACAAAACATCAAAAGCCTTTTCATCTAAACGTTTCAAAATGTGAATATGACAATGACAACATGATTCAAGCAGATGTCCTAACACCTTTGTACTGTAAGCACACACACAGAGAATAGTCGCTGTATTGTTTGGTACCTTGGTTCAGGCGTTCGCTGGTAAGTGGGAGACAGAATTAAAGTGCAGCACCACTGTGCCACAGTAAGCATGTAATCATGATGTAATCATTCAATGACTAACGCCAGCCTGCAATGCAAAGGAGCAAGGACCCATTTCGCCCAAACTGACGCAATTCAGAGCACAATTCAACATCATTTCATGTGCCAAGGCTCTGGGCAGCCATTTACCAGACACTGGACACTACATTACAGCTGGTATTGATGTACCCGAGTCCTTTCAGGTGAGAAAAGGGACTGGTCACCCAAACCACAAAAAGTACAATGTAGTTCAGTACAATGCTATTGACTTGAGAGATATTCCCACTGATCACTCAATAATAATTTCACACAAAAAAAAACTGTGATTTGGTTTAGTTTATTTCATAACAGCTGCAATGTCCCACTGAAGATATATTTTGTGAGTGAGTATGTTGGATTTACAATCAGATATGCAATATGTGAGGTCTGAATGAGAATCATCATTTACATCAATGCATTCATAGTGGACAAAAGAAAGGTTTTTCAATGTACATCTGAACTTGGCTGTTAGGAGTTGAAAGTAACAATTTAAAAAAATACAGTAGTTCAGCGATAAACCTGGAAGAAGATTATATGTAATCACATTATACCTACCGTTATAAAAATGTAGTCCAAGAGCCTAAAAACAGACACAAACCCATTCATTTACAATGTAACTGAGGTGGACAAACTGTGTGCTACTGACAGCTTTACTTAGGTTTACAGCAATGTTGACACTTATTACATTTCAAGGCTTTAAAAAAAAAAAGTCTTAAAAAGTTTCTTTAAAAGTAAAAAAAAAAAAAGAAGTAAAATCCGACTCCAATGCCACCTCCCAATTCCCACTTGTTTATTTACAGCTGGTGTCAGAAGTTCAGGCACACACACACACGCACACACACACACACACACACACACACACACACCCCAGAACCAATTAGCATACAAAAAAAGCAGCGGCGTGTTAAAAGGAAAATATCAAAACATTCCACGCCGTCTCAAAGTCAGAGGTGCTTCTTCAGATGCGGTGCTTGTGTGCGGTGTGGTTGTGGTGACGCTGGGACAGGGCCGCCGCGGAGAGGGCCATCAAAGAGGTGCCGGTGCCGCCGCCGCCGCCACCCGCTCAAGGAGACCACGCTCACCCATTCAGGCTCTTCTCTCCCGAGTGGTTAATTGAATTAAAATCAATGACAATCTTGGTGCAACGCGGCACAAATTGTCTGAAACACAAACACACAGAGATGCACACACACACACACACACACACACACACACACACAAAGAGGACAAAAAAGTGTTTCTGTTAAAGAAAAAGTTTTCCTAAACTTTTCTCTAATAATGCTTTCATTTAAACTCACCAAAACCTGTGTGAAACAAAGAGCACGAAGAAGGGGTGGGCAACAGAAAGTGACCGGGGTGGGGGGAGGGACACTAGCAGTGGTTTAAAAAAAAAAAAAAAAAGCTTTCAAATTCACACCCCATCACTATAATCTCCCCCAGCAAGCGGAGCACTTTGAAGGAGCCAATTACCCAGAAGTCCACAGGGGAGAGGCTGAGGAGTGGTAGCACCTCCAGGAAGTAATGACCAGGGCCCGGAACCTTAGGCCCCGTGCTCCAGACCCCCCACTGAGACCGAGCCGCCCAGCAGGGGGGCAAACTCTCCTCTCAACCCCCTCCTTTCATCTCTCCTTCTCAGCATATCCCTCTCTCTATCCCTCTTTCTCTCTCCGTTCTCTCTTTCGATCCTTCACAGCACTCCTTCCACTGCATTTTGCCATTTTCCTTCACCAGCGTCCTTTTGTATGTGTGCTTTCTCTACATCCTTCCTCTGGGTTTTTCTACTCTTTCTTTGCTCATTTAACTCACTGTCATTTCATGCCCTTTCCCTTTCCTCCTTCTCCATGTGTGATGATCACTTCCCATGATCCTCTCTGTGCCGCACCTCCTCTCCTCTCCTCACCATCACTTCCCCCTCCTCTTCATTCTGTTCCTTCAGCTTAGAGATCCATCTTCCACTACTCTTTTCCAAATTCATTCTCTCCCCCACTACCATGACCTCTTTGTCATCCCTTGAAATACTCTCCATTACTCTGCATACCCTCCACCTCTCTCTTGTTTTGTCTTTTGTTTTCTCTTTCTGTTTCCGAGCGCTGGTTTTAACATTAGGGTTAGAACACTAAGGTAAGAGAGGACTCATTTACTGGGGTCTTAATTCTGTTCTCTCAGAGCACTTCATCCACAAACTTAGGTAAGGCCATAAGCAGCTCAGAACTCTTACACTGCTGTCAGCATTACTGTATGCCTTCAACACAAACACATGTCAGTATGCGGTCACACACACTTCCTCCAGACCCCCCCCCCAATACACACACACACACACACACACACACACACACACACACCTTTTCCAAGGGACTTAAGTGAATGGCCCATCTCACCTATATGAAAGGTCTGGAGATAAAGTGTAATGTGCAAATGTTTTTGTTTCTGGAGACTGTGAGGCACTGATGAATGATACATTCAGATGCACACAAAAAAAGGACATACTAGCACACCTGCCTGTTTTCATTAAATGGTGAATAGTGTTTTGGTGAATAAAAATAAAGCCCTCTAACAGTCTAATGACTGGGTCCGGTTTGGATTTGGCTGTACTCTGGGCACACACGTGTTGATTCATCGCTTTATGTTGTGGACGAGGAGAAACAAGAGCTCAAATGAAAGCCCTTCAATGTCAGTTCCAAGACGCCCTTATGATTTGTTGTTTGGCTTTCATTTCTTCTTTGTAGGTCAGGTGCCACCGGGTTAAAGAGGTGACTTTAAACCCACCACTGCGAGGAGGCCCTATTAAACGTGTGAATTACAGCTACTGCATAGCCTCGGGCTCGGCCAAAAATGGATCAAGAAACACAGGCAGGGGAGGGAGGCTGTGTGGGGGGGGCGGGACATACATGGGAGAGATTAAAGGATAGTTGTGGATGGGAAACGAACAGCACGTGTTCTCAGTGGTTCCCACATACAGGGCGACATTGAGAGAGAAATCGGAGAGGGTGTTGACCTCCAGAACCCCAGCTGACAGAATTCCCAATCTCAATTGGATTCTGCTTCCCTGTCTCGGTCTAGAGCCTCTGCATCATACTCCTCAGAGCCTAGCAATCATCTTCACTTACAACCTTTAATGGATTTCCGAGGCCTGTGTTTGCTTCGTTGCTATCCGACATATTCCTGAACCGTTAAACTTCCACATCTGCATTCACTTACATGTTTAAAATTTAACATCTGTCATTGAAAAGATTATTATTTATATAAATATTGCTATTTATATGTAATATATATCACCTTAAATTGGCCTTGGAGGGTAACCTCACCAACAACTTTTTTTTTATGCTTACAGAAAATTGATATACTGTATGACATTGTCAACTATTTCCTTTTTCTGAAGGTGTAAACAATGAGGACCTCTGCTATTATATTAACAGCCATTAGTAAGTACAGCATGTTTTTTTTAAGCTGGTGAGAGGGGAACTTGAAGCTGTGTGTGTGTGGGGGGAGGGGGGCTTATGAGGAGGAGCCTACATTATCAGTGGTGGGATATTCAATGCAACTCATTAGAAAACATGGGTACAATCTGTATCACTTTCCTAGTGGTCAGTTTATCAGTACAGTAGTGATGGGAAGTTCGGATCGGTTCTTTGAATCTCGTTCAGTAAAATTCCTGCATTAAAATATTGTGACACTAACACTAACAACATAACACTGTATCATGACAGTCTGGATGATTTGAAGTGGTCATTTATTATCACACTAGCATTCAATTATCACGGCAAACTATTACGCTGAACCCTAAGTAAAGCACAAAAAAGTTAAAATAAAGAAACCTGTAATTATTACTTGTGAAGGAATATCATTCACGTCTTACTAAACCTAGCCACGCAAAAGTGAACGAGGTAAACAAATCCTTTCTGTTTCCTCTTCTGAGCCTATGCAGGTCACGTGAAAAATTATCCTAAGATCCGTATCCGAAGACCCAGTCAAAATGAACGAATCATTTCTGTTTTCTCTAGCTACCAGTGCTGAGCCTATGCAGGTCACGTGGAAAATGAACGATGAACGAGATCTGATCTGTATCCGGCAGATGAACGAGTCGTTCACCTCCCGACCGTGTCTTCGGGTCAATGAACGATCCGGCAGATGAACGAGTTGTTCACCTCCCGACCGTGTCTTCGGGTAAATGAACGATCGGGAGGTGAACGATTCGTTCATCTGCCGGATACAGATCTTCGGGTCAATGTTTCGTTCTTCTGCCAACCGAGTCTTCGGATCAATGATTCGTTCATCTGCCGGATACGGATCTTTGGATCATTTTTCACGTGACCTGCATAGGCTCAGTACTGGTAGCTAGAGGAAACAGAAATGATTCGTTCATTTTTCGACACGGTCTTCGGATACGGATCTTTGGATCATTTCCCACGTGACCTGCATTCAACGAATCATTTCTGTTTCCTTGGCTGAGCTTATGCAAGTCCCGATGCGTGGCCACGAGAAAATGAACGAATCTTTTTTTGAGAGGACTCGTTACTCTCGAGTCCTTGTAAGGATTCGTTCAAAATGAACGAATCGTTCACGAACGACACATCACTACAGTACAGCAAGGCAATTTTCATCAGCACCTCCAACCCTCATATTGCAGGCAAGGCAGATATTAAAGAAACCCTCTGGCCAGTTATAGATCTGACAGAGAATCTACAAATAACTTTGACCTAGACGTCAATTCTCATAATACTTTTATGTAACTGCATTCTGTATATTTCCTTAGGGCTTCCCTTCAACCCTGTTCTCCGCCGATTTTTCACTCTGATTTCATTCCCTTTATTTCCAATATTTGACTTTACGCTCTGCATGCGCTTTGTAAAGCACTCTGGATACAGATCCGATTTTGAGGGACGTTCCCAAGATTTTATAATGAATTAGGCCCAGCTCAAGCTGGACAGTGTGAAAGCACTGTGACGCACTCCGAGTGCCGCAGCAAGGGCTAGGGGGGGCAAAACGCCTCAATCTATATGTGTGTGTGGGGGGGGGGGGGGGGTCCTTAGGTGTTGTGTGAAGGCCTCTACTCCAGCCAACATCAGCAGAGATGTGGGAAAGGGGCCAGTGGTCTGGGAGAAGATTAATACACTTCTAACTCCTTATCATGACCCTCCCATGCTTACACACACACACACACACACACACACACACACACACACACACACACACACACACACACACACACACTCTGACAATCATGTCAAAGCCAAATATTGCTGCTCCCAAAGAACACGGCGCTTGGCCGGGGGAGCCGTTCAGGAGTCCAATACAAACACAGATCATCATTTTTTTTTTTCTCCCTCTCCTCTCCTCATTTTTGAACAGCAGGTAGTTAGTGGCCACAGAGGCCTCCCACCACTGCTCACTACCCCCACTGATCCCAGTAGAGGTCATTAGCAGGGCCATGTTGCACCCCTGAAACAACCACCCCCTGCTGTACAGCCCAAAACAACACACTCACACACACTACCACATCACACACAGTGGTTTGTGGAGACACTGTTTTCCCAGTTCTGTGTTCCAATGGCATGTTGTGTTTGCTAATGCAAGTTTATCATTTTAAAAGGCTAACTGATCATTAGAATTTTCACAATTATGTTAGCACAGCTGAAAACTGGCCTTCTATAGACAAGTTGAGTATCTGGAGCATCAGCACTTGTGGGTTCAATTACAGGCTCAAAATGACCACAAACAAAGAACCTTCTTCAGAAACTCGTCAGTCTATTCTTGTTCTGAGGAATAAGGGCTATTACATGCGAGAAATTGCCAAGAAACTGAAGATCTCGTACAACGATGTGTACTACTCCCTTCACAGAGTAGTGTGAACTGGCTCTTACCAGAATAGAAAGAGGAGTGGGAGGCCCCAGTGCACAGCTGAGCACGAGGACAAATACATTAGAGTGTCTAGTTTAAAAAAAAAAGACGCCTCACAGGTCCTCAGCTGGCAGCTTCATTAAATAGTACCCGCAAAACACCAGCCTCAATGTCAACAGTGAAGAAGAGCCTGCGGAAATCTGGCCTTCTAGGCAGAGTTGCTAAGGTAATGCCATGTCTCAGCCTGGCCAATAAAAGGGAAAGATTCAGATGGGCAAAAGAAAACAGACACTGGAAAGAGGAAGACTGAAAAAAATGAGACATCACAGAGTTCGGATCACAGAGAAGAACCTTCATGAGACATAGACCAAATGAATTGATACTGGAGGAGTGCTTGACGCTGTCTGTGAAGCATGCCGGAGGCAATGACATGGTCTGGGGCCGCTTTGGTGGTGGTCAGGTGGGAGATTTTCACAGGGTAAAAAGGATCTTGAAAAAGGAAGGCTACCACTCCATTTTGTAACACCTGCGGACAGCACTTGATTGGAGCTAATCTCCTCTGACAACAGGGCAATGACCCACAGCACAGCTCCAAACTATGCAAGAACCGTTTAGAAAAGAAGCGGTTAGCTGATATTCTGTCACTATGATGGAGGGGTCAGCACAGTCTCTGGATCTCAACCCCATTGAGCTGTAGTGGGAGCAGCTTGACCGTATGGTAGGTAAGAAATGCCCATCAGGTCAATGCAACTTGTGGGAGGTGGTTCAGGAAGCATGGGGTGAAATCTCTTTAGATAACCTCAACAAACTGACAACTAGAATGCCAAAGGTCTGCGAGGCTGTAAATGCTTTTGTCAAAGAATCCTCCATTTGCAGCCATACATTATTTTTAACCCCGTCAGTGACTATATTTCCAATTAATTTGGCTATATTGCCTATTCAAACTCATTTCATGCATGTTTTAATGGAAATCAAGGACATTTCTAAGTGACCCCATGTCCATGAAGTCATCTCTCCCTCCCCCTCTCCCTTCCCCTCTCCCTCTCCCTCTAGTAGAGGAGTAAAGGCAAGATAAGGTGCTCTGGAGACTCACTTGTATTTGATTCCCGCCAAGTTAAGGAGTCGTCTGGAGGCAGTCATTTCTGGTGAGCTGTGGTACTTGTCGGACAAATAAATCACATCCTTTATACCTGTGGGTAACAGAGAGGGATTGAGGGAGGGAGGGGGGAGAGAAAGGGAGGGAGAAAGAGAGAAAGGAAGTCAATTATCTGTAAGACAGGCGGAGGAGGTAGTGACCAACTAGGCCCACCCAGACGCGCCTGCAGTGAGAGAGGGGAGGGTGGGGGGATGGAATAGAGATGAAGGTGTGCGCTACTCCTGGGAGCGGTCAGCGGGTCGATAAGCAGCACCGGCAGGCTCTGGCCAATATCAAAAGCACAGAATCTGCCAGAAATCTGCAGTCTCCTCTGACATCCTTAAAACATGATGTGAGAAACCTCCCCTGCTCTCTCTCTCTTACACACACACACACACACACACACACACACACACACACACACACACACACACACACACAGAGGAATACACTGAAAGAGAAATCACGTGTGTTGTAGGCTGGCTTCAACGCCCCCATGGTAATTCCAAGGTCAGCCCATCGCAACAAATCTCTGACAAATGTGCTGAATGAAGCATGCTCCTGGGGACCCCCCAGGGTCAGCTTACTGAACACCCCTCTTCTCCCCCCGTTTCCAGCACACACACACTGACCCCACTATCACCACATTACACTACCTCAGCAGCCACTGCCAGACCAGCATATATATATATATATATATATATATATATATATATACACATATACACACACACACATCTCTCTCTCTCTCTCTCTCTCTCACACACACACTGAATGTCTCTAATCAGGGGTTTTCATCACAGACAGAGACCGTGGTTACATGGATTCGAATAACTGCCTTAGTCGGACTGAAATCGCATTATCCGTTTCATGTAAGCACCTTAGTCGGATCGTAGTCGGACCGCACAGTCGGACTTACACCCCTGGATAACTCGATCCGATCCAGTTGATAGTTCGACTATTGCGGGATGTAACGGTGAATTGGATAAGGAACTGGACTTTGCGTCTTTGCGCATGCTCCCTCTCTCCCTGCCAGGTCGTGACCCGGAAGATGAAAGAGGGATAAGTTGTCTCAACTGTTCATACTAATGACACGGTTTTTTATGAATATCCTGCAGACTGTCTCACAAGCTTATTCTTGTTGATTATGAACAAACATAACAGAAGAGGTCCGAAGATATGAGCACCTTTACAACCCCTCCTTAAACACGTATAAGGACGTTCCACATTTTATTTGCTTAAAACAACAGCAGTACTGTCAAATCAGCTGTCACTCGGCAATTACCTGACCAAGGTTCCATGGCAATGTTCCGAAAACCCATTTTTCCGACAGCCCGCTGTTCCGAAATTGTGAGTACAGCAACGTGAACCACTATTGCCCACATGCACATCCCAATGAATCACACAATCATAAACATATAAATGCCTTTATTTCACAAGCATTAACTTGAATTCAGAATATTATTATACACACATGCATTTGCATCGCGATGATACAAAAATATTTGTATGATTGCCAACGCATGCATGCTTTGTCAGTGCTTGACAAGATCTGCGTAATGTCCTGCGACAATCTGCCGGTGATTTCCTTCGCATGAGTGGTAGCCTACCCCATATTCAAAACCAGAGTAGGCTAAGTTAACAAATATTGCCTAGGAAAAGTTATATGCGTGATAGCCCGGTGAGCGTCTCCGCTCTGCTGTGCAAACGAAATGCTTTGAGTGTTTTGTGCCACTTAAAATATTTCAAAATTTTGCCAGGGGGACTATTTTTCGGAATATTGAGATTTCGGAATATCGGGCTTTCGGAACACTGGACCGTCTCCCCTGAGAAAAAACCATGAATAAGTACTGTCAAATCAGAAAGCAAATCAGCTGTCACTCGGCTATTACCTGACCAATACCTATCAAACTTGGTGATACTATTCACAACTAATATGTCCTTCATTCTATCAAATATGATGAAATTTGGTATTGTGGCCCCGAGGCACGCGTGAGTTTAGTTGTGTTCGGTTATTTGGCGCTGCCCTCTAAAGACAGAGACGTGACAGGTGGATCGAGATATTTTCCCGTAAATACCTTTACCTAAATACCTTTATAGACAACATCGATCATACACTCCCATTGCACTTAAACAACCACACTCAAACGAGGAGATATTGTATCAATTAGCCTATTATGTATTGTATTAATTGCACAGAGTTCCAGTGGCGCATGCAGCCGTACGCACTGTGCGTACCTTCTGCTACGCGAGAAGAAAAAAAATATATCATGAACGCATATTTATTAAAATGGGGAAACTATAAAATCGGAGTACAGACAACTAATGCCCAGCGTTGACGATGCAGATACAGAGCTGGAAACAGCTAAATGAGTTACGCAGTGAACTTTATCAAGCCCTGGAAAGTTCGGCAAATTTCTACCCAAACATTCATTGCGTCCTGAAGGTCTTGTATCTATCTACGAAAAGACTGACTGGACTTGCTCTCATGAATATTCACACAGATTTGGAAATCGACAGCGAAGAAGTACTAAAACAATTTGATGCAACTGGCAGAAGGGCAATGCGTTTAGGCTGTAACCCATTATTTGCGTGCGTGTGTGAATGTGCGTGCGTTTCTCTCGCCTTTTATCTTTCACCTTTGAATAATGTAACTTATAAACACATCTGCCCGGCAGAAACAAACAAACAAACAACCCAAGAGGCAACACGCATTTCTGGACCGATGAACAGACGCGATTCATGCTCAATCAACTGTTGTTGTTATTGGTAGTGGTGAAGAGGTCAAGCGGAAAGGGCTGTATCACCACTAGTTGTAATGAAAACAGCGCCACCTATCGTATCGGATATGACATGCTTTCGGCCAATGATTCGATTTATTCACTGCCATGTATATTGGGATAATAGCACCTACCCTCGAAAGAAAGCATAGTCCGACTAAGCAAAGATTCGAATTATACCATCATGTAAACACACTGAGAGAGAGAGAGAGAGCGCAGGAGGGAGAGAGACAAAGGCAGAGAGAGCGAGTGCTAGTTGGGGGCGGAGATGGAATAATGGGAGGTGCAAACATCCTCTGATCTGGCGATAGAACATGCGGAGAGGATTTCAGCTCTCCCCAGAGCTCGGTGTGAAACAGAGATGGGGGGGGGTTGTCGAGATGAAGACCGTGATTGCTGGCTCTGCACCTCCATTCGCTGTAGATGTACCTGTGATAACACCTCACACCTTCACCTTTGAGGACCCAGAGCTGGAGCTCCGCTACCTGAGCAAGCAGAGATACAGAGCCGTGATAGTGAACCTCCAACTGACAATCTTAGCACACCTTCGCACTTTAAAAATGGGCGCACAGGATCAATCTAGAAGTGAGCAACGTGGTTAAAAAAAGACATGATGCCGTGATTAGTGTGGCTCACATAATAAATTGGCTCACATAATAAAGTCTATATTACATCCATAATGTGACAATACTAGACACTATCACTAGAAAACCACAAGGGATGCACACTAATTAAAGTCACTAATGAAAACATGACTGAAGATCACAGGTTATGAGTATCAATCAATATCTCCGATTCATTGTTTTCTTTAATAATTCCAGAGATTGTGGAACTGGTTGGTCTTATAAATACACTAGATAAAACACCTGCAAAAAGAAAGAGAAAAAAAGAAGAAAAAGAATCATGACATCATTCAAAATCACCCATACCATTACCACTTTATACAAGCAACACATGCATAACGGCTAAAACCCAAGAGCTGTCCAACTACAGTTGCCAGGGGATACCACTGCAATCAAAACAATGCAGAGAAAAGCAACAGCTCCACCACAATGGCTGGTCACCAGTCTCCAGCCGTTCTACCAGGGTGGCACAAACGTAATAATATATTTAATTATGTCCTGGATGCTTGCTTACTGTGGTGATGTGCCGCATGTGCAGAGAGAGGTAGACAGGGAAAAAAAAAAAAGAGAAAGATGGAGAAAGATGGAGGAAGATAAAAGTGGGAGAGACAGAGAGAAAGAGAGCCAAGCAGAGGAGGAAGAGAACATAACTTGGGGGGGGGGGGGGGGGGGGGGGGGGGGGGAAGAGTAAAGGACATGGGATGATTGACAGCTAGAAACCAGAGCAACCACAGGAACACAGGCTTCCTCTCTGTAGCAGATCATGAAGCACCCACTACTCAACCCACTACACAAATTACATAAAGTAGTATTTAAAAGAACAAAGATATAAACTATTAAAACTAGAGTACATATTTAAAAGATAGGTAATATAATTAAATTAAATTAAATTAAATTAAATTAAATTAAATTAAATTAAATTAAATTAAATTAAATTAAGCACAGTAAGAATTAAGTGCAGTGTTTAGAGTTAAATCATAGGCACGTCAAAATATTTTTTTGTTCGCAGTTTGTTCCATTTGCAAGCAGCATAACTGCTAAATGCTGCTTCACCATATTGGTTTGCACTCTACTAACTGAGTCCATGGATCCAGGAGCCCTAAACAGTTTATATTCTTTAAACATGTCAGAGATGTGTCCTGGGCCCAAACCATAGAGTGATTTACAGACTAGTAGCAGCACTTTAAAATATATTCTGCAACTAACAGGAAGCCTGTATTTAGATTTTAGAATTGGAGTGAAGTGCTCTGTTCGCTTGGTCCTGAATAAAACTGTAGCCTTTTGAATGAGCTGCAGCTAAGTGGTCTTTTTGAGAAGAGCAGTTAAGAGACCATTGCTGTAGTGAAGGTGTTTGCTAACGTCGATTCTCTTCTCTTTGCTGCCCAAACATAATAATCTCTGTTTGTCCTTTAATTGAAGGAAATTTTGGCTAATCCAGTTATTTGTTTCCTCTGCATATTGACACAGTGAGTCTACTGGGCTGTAGTCATCTGGTGGGAAAGCCAGATATATCTGTGTATCATCTGCTAACCATGGTAATCAATGTTGTTGTTCTGTAGAATTTGTCCTAATGCCAGCATATTGAGATTGAACAGAAGAGGTCCAACAACTGATCCCTGGGGGACTTCATACATCATAGCCATCCTATCAGATTCATAACTGCCAATGGTGACAAAGTAACGCCAGCCTTCTAAATAAGACCAATTGAGAACTGCTCTGGAAAGTCCTACCCAATTTTCCAACTTGCCCCGCAGCATTATATGATCCTCCATGTCAAATGCAGCACTGAGATCAAGTAAAACCAGAACTGATATTTTACCTGAATCAGTATTCAGCCATATATAATTTAACACTTTTTTTAAAGAGCTGTTTCAGTACTGTGATGGGGTTGGAAGCCTGATTGAAACTTGTCAAACTGATCGCTTGAGTGAACGAAAAACTGCTGAGTTGATTGAAAACAGTTTGACCCATAAAAGGAAGATTTAAGACAGGTTGTTTAACACAGAGGCATCCAGAGTTCTCTTTTTAAGATTGGCTTAATGTCAGCTGTTTTTAGTGGCTTTGGGCAAGTGCCTGATAGCAGTGAGCCATTTGCTATTTGCAGTGGTGGAATGTAACGAAGTATTTTTACTACTTACTTAAGTAAAAATAATAGTGCATACTTTTTACTTTTACTCCATTACATTTTTTAGCTATTATCTATACTTTTACTCCGCTACATTTCTACAATATGTGTTGTTACTCGTTACATTTTATGAACATAGTTTCGCCAAAATGTTGCCTACACAAAACTATGGATTGCATTGCTGTTTTGGAAGTTTAAACCAATCAGGTGGCTCTATCAACTCCAGTGATATCAGAGTGCGCGTTTGGCAGCAGCACTAGCGGTAGCTTTGCCCGTTATACCTGAACATTCCAGACAGCATGACTACTGCCTAGTCAACATGGATCCAGAATCGGCCTGAACTGAGCCCTCTGATATGAGCCACCCTTGGCCCTATTTAAAAGATATGTTCGAGTTCAAAGGCCCCAAGAATGACTCCTGGAGGTTTCAATGCGTTTCCTGTCTCCCTCAAAAAAAAAAAGGAGTTGCTAGCCTTCAATAATTCGCCCTCAAATTTAAAGTAGCATATCAAGGTAAGCAGGGTGATTGCTATGCTAAGTTAATGTCCCTGACTTTTGAATATTGATATATGTATTTAATTCGTTTACTGACATGATATTATAATGTTATCTAGCGAAATGCATGTTGACATACAGCAATAGCATCAAAAAAACATGATTGGGACCTTCATTATATATTTAACGTGGTGGTAAGATAAAGCTGGTAGGTTAGCTATGTCAAGCTAGCGTGCCTTGTTCTGTCCAGTTTTACAATCACATTTGTTTTTCATGTTCCATGTTTCCCTTTTTTACACGTTTACAATTAAATAAAAGATTTAAAGATATCACATGGTGTCTTTATTGGTTTGGCTTAATGGTATTAACTTTGCAAATAATCCCTGGTAGATAACTTGTCATCCGCAGAATTGTAAGATATAGTGTGAACAGTATTACAGATGGTAGGCACAATAAGTACACCAACCTTTCCAATTAACAAATGTTGTTGCTTATAATTATTACTAGTAGTTACATCTGTAGAGGCATTTATTACCAGTAGCTATTTCTTTATCAAAATGGCACAGCCTAGACATTGAGAGACAACCCATTGCGTGAGTACTTTTACTTTTAATACTTAAAGTAAATTTAAAAGTAAGTACTTTTTACTTTTACCTAAGTAGGATTGTTGATGTAGTACTTTTACTTTTATCTTCCTGGGTACTTGTACTTTTACTTAAGTACTAAACTTCAGTACTTCCTCCACCACTGGCTATTTGTTGCAAATACGTAAAAAAATGAAAAATGTCAGACGGCAGTGTGTTGAGGCAAACTAATTGTGATAGTAGTCAAATTATTTGTTAGGTGGTCGTAGAAATGGCATAGTTTGATTGTTTGGTGTTGATTTTCTTCACTAAAAATGCAAGCAAATTAATTACATCTCTCTGTGGAAAGGAGTTCAGGGACTATATGTTTTGGGGGATTTGTATGCATTTCAACCATTACAAAGAGTGCAGGTATTGATCATGTTCCTGTTTATCATCCCTGAATAACTCACAGTTAAAACTACAAAGACTTTGTTTATAGAGGTCATAGTGGAAGTGAAGTTTAGTTTTTTTTTCTCCATTTGCGTTTAGCTTTCCTGCATTCTCTTTTAAAGGCTTTTACTGTCATGGTGTTTCTCCATGGTGCTTTCTGTTCGCTCAACTTCTACCGGTGCAGCTACTCTTCCTCCTTTCTTGCCAGTTTTGCACATATTCATAAAACTGAACTTTACTGGTGCAGTCTCGTTAAGAACAGTAGCACAGCTGCCTTCTGTTAACCAGGTCTCAGTAAGAAACAGAAAATCTAAATTTTTGGATATTATAATGTCATTCACTAAAAATGATTAGTTGGTTAGAGATCTAATATTAAGTAGAGCTAGCTTTGTAGAGATAACAGGAGCCCCTGGTGCAGTCTGCAGTTGATGTGATACAGGTAACAGACTAGACTAGTTTACCCCATAAGCTGAATGCACTCGATTCCTTCCATCAACACCAGAATAAAGATCAATCTAGGCATACTGGGTCCCACCTTGTTCTCAGAACAGCTGTCAGTACCATCTCTACTATAGAAGGGGCCGTGAAACCATCACACAATCCAATCAATGTTTTGTACAGTGCCACTGCCATCAGCAGCGCTCAAAGAACATTCTGTGCTCTGTGCTGCCAGGTGTGTGTGTGTGTGTGTGTGTGTGTGTGTGTGTGTGTGTGTGTGTGTGTGTGCTGCCAGGGGAGCTGAAGGACAAGACTGCTGCTGGCTGTGCTGAGGTGGCCTCGGTGCCTTGTGCTTTTTGGGTGAACTCTTTTTGGGTAGGACTTGTGGCCTGGCTGAGTTACAGAGTAAGAGTTTAGTCCCAGTACAGTAGTCCCAATGGTAGATAATGCAGGTCATCATAATTCTCGTCCAGTGTCAGAAACTCTGCCAGAGTCATGTTCTCCAGTGGTCGGGATAGTTGCTCTGTGGGGCCTGTATTCTCTGTCTACCTGTGGTGAGGTGTTTGATGGTTCTTCATCATCATGATAAGGGGCAGTCGGGGGACGCTGTGGCTGCACCTGTAGTGTTCAATCTGTGCAAGGGGCAGAAGGGCGGAGAAGAGCAAATAAGTTGTTTCTTGGTGCTTTAATTCCAGCCCTGCACCATCAGGCCTAAAGAAATAGATCAAAATTGTCAATATAATTTAGACCTCTATGGCTGCAGGTTCTGCTCAGCCATGTGGTGAGGCTGAGCAGTCAGGAAAACGTATTAGTTCCTCAGGCTGGAAGAGGTCCACTGATGAACTATTGAGCCATCAGCTTCTCAAGTGTATTACACAGTTCAGTTAAGTTTAGTTTTTTAGGATTTCTGCCTCATCTGCGAATGTCATTTTTTGGCCACATGCAGAATAATTTGATCGACTACCCAGTGTTGGGAGAATGTTGGGAAGCTCATTGTTTAATTTCAAGACTGTTGTGTTAGCACTGATCTGCTGCCTACATTTGAGTCCTTTTCTTTGAGTCTCTTTGAGTCATCTTCATTATCGTTACCACTTGGAATATACTTGCCTAGTTTCATTAGCGGTTTGAAACAGCTGCATTATTGTCCTTTTTCGTGAAGTACAGTAGCATTAGCAGTTAGCTTTCCAGTCAAGTGTAGGGGATGTTTAGAACGCAACCGGTTGCTTTTGGTTTCGCTCCAAATTCTGCCGCTGGCTTATACTCACATCTTGGTCGGTTCTGGTCACTGATTTTGAGTGAGCTCCGCTGAGCTTTAGGGGAATCCGTTCAGTTCTCTGACCTTAGCATCGCTTGTTGTGTTGTGTTGTTAGTGCAAGTTTGCTTTTGTTGTCGTCTCATCCTCGAGTGGAATAACTCAGGAACCATTTCTCCAGTCTTCTCTTGTTAAGGGTTCTGGCAGAATGGTGAGTATTTTTGTCTTTAGCACAGCAATTTTCCACAGTAGTTTTTAACAGTTGGAGCAACACCGAGACTACGCTAGGGTAAAAATAGTTGTATATAGTAGTCCTGAGTCCTGTCCTTCTGTTTGTGGACAGATCCGATAAAAGTGTCCGATTCTATAGCAATGTGCCTCTCCAGCAGATTTATTGTTAAAAAGATGTCAATGTCTGCTGTTTGAGCTCTAAGAAAAAAGGGGGGAGTGGGGGCTAAAAAACTTGCAGGCAGAAAGCATGCATTTAGGAGGAAAGCGGTGAAACTAGGACAAAAGGACAAAAATGTGTAAGTCTATGGGTGTGTGTGTGTACTGAACACATGCACAGTATACACATCTACCCACGACCCTCTCCGGGGATCTGTCAATGCAATTTCAATCTTATGACAGACACTCAATCAGATACCTGGGCTTACGCGAGTGGGAGAAATGTCCCTCCATATAAACCCCTTTAAGTCCCCCTCACAGCCTGTAACTCTGGACTCTATACACAGATGAACAGAGATAAGATGGCCAAGCTGAGGCCCAAGTCTCAGTCAGCCTCAGAAGCACCGCATCAGAGCTAAACTGAAGTTTTGTCCTGTAAGACACCAGAATGAATGTATGGGTGGATTCCACTTACAACAATTCAAACATGGCTTGGCAGAATGTGTGTGTGTGTGTGTGTGTGTGTATATGGAGAGAACGCTGGAGGAAGGAATTATATTTAATGTATTCAATAGTTTTTTCAATATAAAGACAGCTTAACTTCTTGATAAAGTACTCTGGGACAGCACTGAAGGAAATAAATTGTTACGGTGCCTCTAGGTTACAGCAGTTGGTCACTGTCATCCCTTCTTCCTTATAAACACGTATTAGACTTTCATGTATTCATGTTGGACTGAGCAAGCCGGAAAGTTCCAGAACGTCAAGCTGTCTCCGGAGTAGAGTGGATAGCAGTGAAGGGGCGTCCGAGCGATGAGGGAGGTGGTGAGGGGGCGTGTGTGTGTGTGTGTGTGTGTGTGTGGGGGGGGGGGGGGGGGGAGGTTAGATGTTTGGGGACTGTGAAACTTCAGAACTTCGGAGACAGCGATTTCCGACCGCTGGTGCTCTCGAGACGGTCTGGTGACAGACACGGTCAGAGCAGGAGAAGATGGCGTTTGGGAGTGACAGCGTGGCAGACAGCAGGGAGTCCTAGACACCCTCCCACCCTCACCCACACAGAGACATATCACAGATTTACAGCACACCAAAATAAGAATCACTCAAGGCTCTGTGCAGATGGAGCAGAGAGGAAGCTGTGAGAGGGGATGACAAGTCACAGGATGGTGGGGATGTAAGCTGTGCTTTCAGAGGAAAAAGAGAGGAGAAGACTGGAGAGTGAGAGACGAGAGAACAATTTGCAAAACAGCCTGATGTTTGTGAAAGGCAGTACATGCCTAATACAGTATTATCCTGACCATAATAGTCATAGTAATTATCATAAACTATAGTGGTTATTATTATTATTATTATTATTATTATTATTATTATTATTCTGTGTCCATGGAGAATGAAGACTAAAACAACGGTCAGGTTTGATAGAAAGTTAACAGCCAAGGCTTTCAATCCGTGCATGTTTATCTCATCAAAACTACAGACGAGAAGGGTCTTGAAAGAGTCTTGAAAAGAGTGTTGAGTTTTTAAAGTTTCATCAATAAGAACAAGACAAAATCAGTATATATCAACAGCATTGACAACAACAATATTCAGCATTGAGAGGGCGATTTCCCAGAGTTCATTTTGAGTGTGTGCACCCTGGAGTGCCCCCTGTTCATTTGGGTCAACATGAAGACAACACTGGCATGGCATCTGGGTCAGAACCAGAATAACCAGTGCACATCCCTGCAAATACAGGATCAAAGGACCCAAACCATTACACAATTTCTAATGCAAAAGTCTTGAGTTACAAGAGTACACAGTTACAATATAGGCAACGTGAGTCTCCTGCTTAACCCAACACTTCAGCTTCTGAGGAGCAGTATGTAAATAAAAGCTCTGATCTAGGGATGTCACGAGAACCGATACTTACGATACCTTTCGGTACTAAAATAACAAAACGCCGACGATACCCATTTTTTTGAAGTACCGTAAGTACCGTGAGCGCTGATACCAGCTGTTTTCCACATGCAGATGTCATTTACTATTGTAAACGATGCAACTAGTGGAGGCGGCCAGGTGCGCAGTGTTGCCAGACTGGAAATGGCGAATCGTATCAAAAGGCTCAGTTTGGAGGATAATTATCATATCTGGCAACACTGGGAAGGCGGTCGACCAATGACAGTCCTCTCTACAGTCAGAGGTCGCGCAAAAAGGTGGAATGTAATGGAGATACCCTTTCCAAAACTACGTAATAATTAGTTTGTGAAAGATCCAGAGAAACACAAATATCCGACGAGGCAAAACCCCGGACGCTTTTGGAATCCCTGCCGGACGCATTTTTTAGGTCTCGAAAATAGGACATGTGCGGGTAAAAGAGGACGTCTGGTCACCCTACTTATGCAAACAATGCTACCGTGTTCCTCAGACCAAAGGAGGTAATACTTCCAATTTAGCTAAGCACCTGAAAGACTGTCATCCGGATTTGTTTAAAGAATTCAAGGAGAGTTTTGATTCATATTAACAACATCCAAAGAATGCACTTTTTCAGTTTTTTGAATCTGTCATACTGAAATACACGTTACATGATGTTTAAGATGGTGGGCACGTGTGTTAAGCCATTGTATGTTATGTACGTAGTTTAGGTTAGCTATGCTGTAGTTTTAACGTTAGCCTATAGTCTAACTTGGTTAGGAGGAGAGAGAGAGAGAGAAAGAGAGCATGTATCTTGCAAGTATCATGTCAAAACTAGCGAAATTCACTGAATGTCCTAGTTTAATATAATTACAACTGAATATGCAATTGGTTTGAAAAAACACGATTACCCAATTTATTTATTGTTTTCGATGCATTAGACACAATGTAGCCTAAAAGACGATTTGCGAGTGACAGCTGGAATTTCGCCGCGACCACACTGAACATTGATTTATTTTTGTATTTAATACGTCCTTTAAGAAGCTTTAGGGCTTTAGGGCTTTAGGGCTGTGAAATGCTGTGAAAAATTATGCAATTTTGCCCAAACTCATGTTCATCTTGTTAGCTGAATGGCTGCACTGTTATATCCACTGTTCTGTTTTGCACTGTTGTTGTTTTTGCACAGTACCTTTTGAAAAGATGCCTGGAAGTCTGGAATGTGTCTGGGGACACTAGTTGTTGCACTATGACCATACATTTCACTTTATTATGTTGTGATATGCTCTATTGCACATGTTTTGTATGTCTTATGACATTTTGCTATCAAATATTTTAATAAAGAAGTTCAAGTTTCAAGTTTTAGTACATGGAATCATGGAAAATCCTTTTTTTTTACCCCGTGGTATCGAAATTGGTATCGAGAATCGTGTTATTTTACTGGTATTGGTACCGACTACTGAATTCTTGGTATCGTGACACCCCTACTCTGATCAGAGTGTATTGTATTCTAGGCTACTGACAGCAGAGCAAATGCATTAACATTTTGTTATCTGTGTTCAATGATCGTTTTTCAGATCGAATGTATTGTGCATTTTGCTTTCCAAGGGCCTGTAATAACGACAACATAGGCTATAAAAGATAAAAGAATGTATAAACTAAGCTATCTTTTATTTAACCTGAAATAAGATAGTCCAAATCAATACCAACAGCCTAATATAAGTTGTAATTCCACAACTCCAATACTGTTAAGCAAGACCTTCTGGTCGATGGCCTAAAACATGTAGCCATGGGGATAAGCAACATCACTGATTTTTTTTCTGAGGGTAGAGCCAATATGCCTAGGTTACTGCTGGAGCTGGCGAGAGAGGAGAGAAGGATGAGCGAGAGGGGTTGGGAAAAACACGCATTACAAGGAATATGAAAGCACAGGGCCGACAGGTATGACAGAGTATGATAAATACTTGTGAACGAAGCAAGAGTGAGAGGGAGATAGAGGAAAAAGAGGAGGAGGCAGAAGAGGGGGGGGGGCGTAAATCAGGGTAAGCTTTGCTTTTGAGTGAGAGATAAGACCACAGTGCCCTCTAAAGACTGAAGCAGAAGCATTCAGTCTCCACTCAAATGTTCCTCTTCCTCCAACTCGCTGGCTTTGCACTTCATCACTGGGATCAGGTGGCCGGAGGGCAACACAGGTACAGGTTCAGAGTCTCCCAAAGGCTTTCATTTAAGAATGACACAAAGAAGGATGAGAATGGGAGAAATCAAGAGAGATTAAGAAGCACGTTGGGCCTCATATGTTTACCCAGGTGTACACTTCAAGCCAGGCCGGGTACCTGAGTGCATAAAGAGACCTGGTTGTCTCACACACATGCAGTCAGACATACACACACAACCACACACACACACAGACTTCACTCCCTCACACAGAGTTAACGTAAAAGCAACACCTTGTTTGCATCACAGCAGCTCCACTGGAGGGGAGATCTATAATTCATGGCCACTCCTGTTGCCCTTCCCCTACCTGTCACCTGTGTCTCTCACACACACACACACACACACACCTCCAGCAGATGTGGGTTTCCTCAAGCATAGCAGGGCGTGTTGAGGAACCAGGGGTTGTGTCTGTAAAACAAGCTCTCGTACCCTCTTGCTCGCCGTCACCCTTAAACAGCATTTATAATGAAACTAGAGGGTGGTTTTGATTACTCAACAACCCCCCCCCCCTTCTGTTTCATCCTTCAAGGTGTGAGTGAGGCAGCAAGATAGAAATAGATGGATGGAGGGAAGGTTAGGAGAGAGGGAGAGAGAGATAGAGGAAAGACATGTGCGAGAGAGAGAGGTAGGAGGAGAGTGAGAGAAAGATGCAAAATGCTTGCTAATGAAGAGGGAGCGTTGAGGGAGTGCATACACCCCACTGAGCAACTCAGGGAGACGAGAAAGCTCTGCCTATGATCAGAGAGAAAGCAAGTGAGAGTGTCTGTGTGTGTGTGTGTGTGTGTGTGTGTGTATGTATGGATCGTGCTCCGGAATGCAGCTACAGGAGGCCTACGCTTCGGGACCAACAGCAGGGGATCCTGGGAAGTAAACTAGAGTGCAGAAAAAAAAAAACGTTTGAAAGAGTGAGAGCGTGTTGTGGTGACAGAGGCGTGATAGATGGAGATACAGGGAGGGAAAGGAAGTAAAAAGGGGACTCAGTTCCACGGAACAGTGTGTGTGTGCCTGTATGCATGCATGTATGTATGTATTTTTATGTGTATCTTTGATTCCCATTCCTGTCCTATTCACTTCATAAATCTTGCTGCTATGACACCGGAATTTCCCTAACGGGATTAATAAAAGTTTATCTTATCTGATGTGTGTATGTGTGTGTGTGTGTGCATGT
The DNA here is from genome assembly GCF_900700415.2 of Clupea harengus. Lineage (NCBI taxonomy): Eukaryota > Metazoa > Chordata > Actinopteri > Clupeiformes > Clupeidae > Clupea > Clupea harengus. The sequence goes on from NC_045173.1 coordinate 11,367,525, forward strand.
ATATGTATGTGTGTGTGTTTGCCTGTGTGGTGTGGTGTGGTGTGGTGTGTGCCCCCCCTGATCAGTAGGAGTTTCAGTAGGGCCCTACTTTCCTTGCAATGCACTGAACTCGACGAGGGCTTTTTTTTTTTTTTCAAACACACACACACACACACACACACACACACACACACACACACACACACACACACACACACACACACACACAGAGATAATGACATGCAGAGAGCACCTCACACACTGTGTGCTACCTGCTGTAACAGCGTGACAACAATTAACCACAAGAATCACTTCACTGCTGTGAAGGAGCGAAAGGGACACAACATGACCCAAGAGTAAGTGTGTGTGTGTGTCTATAAGAAGGCAGTAATATGGAGAGGAATGAATCCCTAAGTTCACGAGTGTGTGTGTGTGTATGGGGGGGGGGGGACTGGCCTGGCACAGAGGGCCTTTTGTTCACATTTCTTTCAATCGCATCCTTCTGATTTCATTTCTCTCTCCTTTTGTCCTGGCCTCAGTCGCTCCACCTCTCGTTGCTCTTACCTGCTTGGATGATGAGCTTGGCACACTCGTTGCAGGGGAACAGGGCCACATACATGCTGCAGCCCTTCACATCCGCTGAGTTCTTGTTCATGATGGCGTTCAGCTCCGCGTGGCACACTGCAGCCCAGGGATGGAGAGGAACAGCAGTTAGAGAAGCCACACACACTGAAATATGGTTTTGCAAATGCTGCCTTAGCAATTTCAGCAAATAAACGGAATTCTATAGTCACTTTGTTGCCTTCTCCTGAGCCACGGTTGTGACAACTCACACACACACTTCCTATGACAGCAGAGCTGAAGCAGGTAGAGCGTCAGGCAGTTGTTGTGAACAGATGTCTGCTCTTCACCGCATCAGCCACTGCTGCCTGCCTAATCAGTCAGCTTGCACGTTAATTACGCTAAATTAATTAGCCCATCATCGATGGCACCATACAACGTAACCGCTCCTGCGCCCGGATGCCTACAGCTCCCACTTCCCATTTCACCTTGCCACAGCCATCGAGCAGGAGAAGGGAGGGGTTGGGCGATGGAGAGAGAGAGGAAGGAGAGTGAGAGATGCAAACGAGAAGATTGTGAAAGAGAAGAGAAATCAATAATGTGGCTGAGAAGAGAGTGTGGAGATGTAGCTTTGACTGGCAGGTGTGATTGGACCAGAAGGTGTAGGGACACATGTTGACTACAGTGGTAGAGCACACACACACACACACACACACACACTCTCTAATAACATTCATTAGCCAAAAGGCGGGCAGTTAGCGATGGCATCTCATGTTGCGATGCCTTGCGCTAACAAATGAGTGCCGCACTAATTTCCCTCTGCAGGCTAATGCTCCTCTTAAAGTTCAAATCAAGTTTAAAAAGTAACAAGTGCCATTTGCCAAACTGGCACTGCCAGTGCGAAAGCTTCTCAAACAGAAGTCTAAAAAGGGTTGATGTGCGTCTTCAGGTCGACCCCAACTATGCCACCTTAGGTTTAGATATGGCATATTATTAAAAACGTTGATTTTATCATGATTTATAAGTGCCGCTGTCACATCCCTCCTTCACAGGTGGCGAGAGGGAGCACTTAGTTATACACAGTAATCCAATCCTTCCACAAGAGCACTTCAGGACACAATGCAGGCTAACTAGGTTATGACCGTAATTGTGTATTATACCCTATTATTATTCGGCTTTGAAGAGGAGTAGCTCACAGCCACTCAGAAGGGGGCAGGCTCTGATCATACCCCCCTCCTGCCTGACCGACTGCAGCGTGCGTCTTGCCATACGGGGCCCTGGTATCGATAGCAGTGCAGATCTGCATGGTTGGCTGTTGCGGGGTTAGCGCGAGTCTAGGGCAGATCATTAGAGTAAACCCAGAGACACCCCATTTGTCCCCTTGTTATGGTTTTCCCAATGGGGGAGTGACAAGGACAGGCAAGCAACCCCTGCCGGTGACAGATACTAAGTATACCATTATGGCTTTAATGAGAGAAGAGACGGGGGTACACAACACAGGGTGACTGAGTTGGGGAGGAAAAGAGAGAGAGGGAAAGAAAGATGGAGACAGAGAGGGGTTTGCAGGATGTGACTTTGTACTGTCTCCACTAACAGCGTGAGAGGAATTTTCGGCTTGGCGGAAAAACTGCCGGCAAAACACAACATGGGAAATGTATTCCATCTGTGAAAACATTAACTCGTCGTTTGAAAGAGAAAAAAAAGATGGTGAGACAGGAGGAGGCCAGACAGAGAGAGAGAGGGAAAAAGAGAGAAAATGGATGAAACTTAAGTTTTCCTCAAAACTAAAACCCAAATTAGTCTGCAGGGGAAGAACAACCCCCCCCCCTTCAGCACCAACCCCCCCCCCCTACACTTTTTCATGAAATGAGAAGAGGTTGGCTATGCAGGAGAGAAAGCTTTGTCCGTCGCCCTGCTGATCAACATTAATCAGCCATTTTTCCTTTGTTCTTGGTATACAAATGCCTCAGCCTTACCCACCAACATAATAACCCTTCTAAAAAATCCATCACGATCCAAAACATCTATTCGCTTCATTTTGTCTTTTTTGACACAAATAAAAAAAAAGGGTGGGGAAAAAATGTATAATGTTGCCCTTCCATACTACGAGCTATTCATTTTCCACCAGCCATCAGCCCAGAGCGATTAATAGACGCCACGCTAAAACGGAAACACAGCGAGAGAGGGGGTACCATGCCATTGGAACGGGGCGCGTCCACCTGTGGCCAATTACACGCGGACATGGAATCCACACAGCTGTTCTTCTTGCCGAGCCTCAGGCAAAGCCACATCTATGTGCTACTGCCAACAGGAGGCAGGGTGTTTCTCTTTCACCACAGCCTGTGTGTGTGTGTGTGTGTGTGTGTGTGTGTGTGTGTGTGTGTGTGTGTGTGTGTGTGGTGCCCCCTTTCCACAAATGCGAACTAGGTGCTAGTTCTGGGCTGGTGCTAGTGCCAGAGCTGGTTCAACTTGCAAACCGGTCAGCTTTTCCACAGGATAGAGAGCCACGTCACTGAGTCACTGTATACTTCTCAGCTTTCCCAGCAACGCTAGCCATGGCGGACTATCAAGCAAGCATAGCTACTGATTTGTCACATCAATGTGATATTAATACAACATTAATATTACAAATGCAACATTGATGTGAGAAATTAGTAGCTATGCTTGATTGGGGAATGTTAGCTAACCAACAGCTAGCTAGCTAGCCACCCATCAGTGTTTGTAATATTGACGTGAAAAATGAGTAGCTCGCGAAACAGCTTTTTTTTTTTTTGGTTCTAGATCAGCAAAGTGTTCGTGAGCAAAGTGCAAGTGAGATATGGCAACATGCAGCTGAGTGATGTGGAAAACATACATATGCTTGAATCAACATGAATCTGTTACATGCTCTACACCAGTGGTCCCCAACCACCGGGCCGCGGCCCGGTACCGGTCCGGGAGGCATTTCCTACCGGGCCGCAAAGAAAGAATAAATAATTTATATAATTTCCGTTGTATTAATTATTAGAGTCTGAGAGGTGTTTTATTTTGAAAAACGATCGGATTTTCCCCGACGTAACATTCGCCTGTGCCTCTTGACACGTCAAGACGCTTGTCTCGGTCACGTGATACGTTACTCAAAAAATAAACCTGCAAACTAGCGAAAATGAGTAAGAAACAAACGTCCTTGGAGAGCTTCTTTGCGAAGGGGAAAGGGCCTGAAGAGACGTGTGCACAATCCACAGACTCCACAGCAACGCGAAATCAACTTCAGACTGATCAAAATCATGTCAAAGCGGACCTAACTTCACCAGTGCAGAGGTGGAGGTATACTGTAATGTAGATGTGTCCATTCTATTCCAATATGGCTATATCCACGCGATTGAGTTTAATGCTTATTTAGTTATTCACTTACATTTGCAGTGTTCGTGTAGTGCTTTTTTATAACATTAGAATCATGAATTTAAATGTGAAACGTAATTGTTAATGATTCAAATATTCTCATATTTTTTTTTTTTATAATTATTTAAATCCAAGGATTTCTGTAGAATCGACGTGAACGCAATCGCCAACGGTTTCTCACAAATTAAGCCCTTAAGAACAATCTGGCTGATTCACCACTGCTATTTAGCGTTCTTAAATTCTGGTCCAAGTTAAAAAGGAATCCCAGATGAGATAACTGCAGGGACAATTCTGGCATTCATGAAAGTTACTTTTATACACGGAGGCGTAATTGCAACTCGCGTTCAAATGATAACTCCGTTTTAATTTGTGGATCAGGAATGAAACTGTGTATTTGATTTGTTTGTGTCAGTCCAACCCTTTGTATTTCGCCACAGAGGGAGCTTTCACTAAACAGTCATAGGTCCCCGACGTTTTTTTTTTCTCCCTCTGTCACATTGCGCGCCCCCCGCCCCCCACTTTGAGAACCACTGCTTTATAGCATAAAGTACAAGTCAGTACAATGGTGAGTTGTATTTTTCATGCACTTTAAACATTCGTTTTTATGCCGGTCGCGTTATTTTATTTTTGCTGTATTTATCTGCCGGTCCGTGAAAATAATGCCTACATTAAACCGGTCCGTGGTGCAAAAAAGGTTGGGGACCCCTGCTCTACACTTATGCATAACTCAGACGTGTGCATTGCAATGCGTTGATCCGTTATCGTTACCGAACTGTGGCTCCGTTCCGTTTTGTTGCGTTGCTTGCCTTTCATACAAATACGAAAGCACAGGCGCTAGCCAATCAGATCGCGTTTATTCTCACGTCTTAAGAGCGCGAAGCTCCAAAAAAAAGATGGCAGACCAAACTCCGTAGATGGTTGTATTTGTATCTAAAAGTAGTTTGTTTGACTTTTTTTTGCTTACATTTTTAAAAAGTTGGATTTAAGGCTTAACTCAGACGTGTGCGTTACAATGAGTTGATCCAACCGATGACGGAGGAGGAGTCTGGAGCATTGGGTTGCGTTGATAACTGAGATGTTATAGTGAGATTGACAGATCAACAAACCAGCACGCCACTAGCGAGTTTACCTTGTGGGTAGTAGCATGGTAGCATTAGATAGCAACGGCAACGCCGCAAGCAACGCAACGGAACCCAACGTAGCCACTATTCAGTTTGGCAACGGATGACGTCACCCCATTCAAAGTGAATGGGGATCCGTCAACGATAACGGATCAAGTCTGATCAAGTCTGAGTTATGCCTTACTTATAAGTGCCTAAAAACAGATGCTTTAAAGCCCCTATTTAAAAACAATAATCTAGTGGCTCAGATCTTACTTACAAGACAGGAGCTTCTTTGTTGCCATTGGAAACTATACCTCAACACCAACATCCTTGACCCGTGGTGGTATCCAAATGAGTAAGATTTAAGAATGCTACTCATCTAAGAATGTTACTCATCTACTTATCAAAAGGTCTTAAAGTGAAGGACCTTGGTGTCTTCGTTATTGCTTTGGCATGGTTGTTAACTGAGATCGCAATCAATTAAGTCAGCTTATTACCATCTCAAAAACATAGCAAAACTTAGAGGGCTTATGTCAATGCAATGGTCTTTTCACAGGCCTTCCTGAAAAGAGCATCAAACAGCTTCAGCTTGTACAAAATGTAGCTGCTAGAGTTCTTATGAAAACCAAAAGAATTCACCATATTACTCCAATACTTAAGTCCTTACACTGAATTCCAGCCAGACTTCATTTACTTTAAAGCACTGCTGCTTATTTATAAAAAGACCAAATTACCTCTCAGATATGTCTCAGCAGTATACACCTGCTAGATCACTGAGATCACTGGAGAGAAATCTGTTGGTAATACCTACTGTCAGAACTAAACATGGTGAAGAAAAACATTTGTGATGACATCAAATGTACTGTAACCAGTTTCAAATCTAGACTTAAGACCTAACTGTTCTCAGATGCTTTTTCTTAACTGCTGTGAATGCACTGTACATTTTATTCATTCACTTTATTTATTCATCTTTTCTAGGTTCCTTTAGCTTCATTATTAATCTTTTTTTTAAATAAATGTAATGTTCTATTATAAAAGGTACTTTACTGTTTTAACCTCTTATTTTTCTATGTTCTTTTATCTGCTCATTTGTAAAGCACTTTGAATTACCAATGTGTATGAATTGTGCTATATAAATACACTTGCTTTGCCTAGGGAAGCACCTCAACAGCGATAATAATACGGAGGAGGGAGGAAAATATTGTACAGTCTGTCATCTGGACAAGATGGATTAGTATATTTTCTGTCCGTCTTTTATTGCTGGATTAATAAAATGCCCAATGACGAAAAACATTTATCCCAAATATTGCAATAGGAGATTGTTATCGGTACTGTATTTGGCATCAAGAGCGTTGCTGATGTCTGCGAAGGCTTACGCCTACTCCTGGCCTTACGCTTCCTCTACATGGCTGCTCCATAACCAAGATGAAGACTGCAAGTGTTATCTTTGTGGCAGCGTTCTGCAGCATCAGATTTCAATCCAAAACGGCCTCAAATTATACATGCGCCAGTTCTCCTGGGAGTCACATTTTCTCAATATGTTGTTTTTGTTCCACTTACATCCTCATGAATGCTCATTAGTCTGAGTGGCTGTCCACGTTTTAAAGCTAAGCAAAGTCAGATATATCAAAAAAAACTCACTCTGATAGATAGGCAGGCAAAGAGACTGAAAGATCATTATATGTAGTTAAAACCACTGGCATCTTACACCATTTTAAGTTGGCAATGATGCTGCAGTGAATCCATCAAGACTACCTTACCAAAGTTAAAAGTTAACACTCCAAAATGGAAACCACTGAAATGTCAATACCGATGAATGATTCTCTTAGCACCCAGCACTAGAGTTGTTTTTGTCCAGCACCTTTGAGTCGCTTGGACCTTTGAGAGTGGGTGCCTGTTGAAGGTCAGATAGATCTGAAGGACATGGGGGCTCTTTTAAAGCTTTCTGAGCCGTGTACTATTATGTCAGCATGGGGACGAATGCACAGCATTCAAAAGTGGAGCCACAGAGGGATTGAATACAGAAGAGCTAATGGGAAGAGGCTGCAGCCATTCCTCACTTTAACCACAATATACATGTGTGTGTGTGTGTGTGTGTGTGAGAGGGAGAAAGTGAGTGTGTGTGTGAGAGGGAGAAAGTGAGTGTGTGTGAGAGAGAGAGAGAAAGTGTGTGTGTGCGTGCGCGTGTGTGTGTGTGTGTGTATATGTGAGAAAGTGAGTGTGTGTGTGTGTGTGTGTGTGTGTGTTGCTCTTGTTAGTGCAGACAGATGGCCGGTGAGGTGCACTCTGTCCTTCTCAGCACCGTCCAGCTAATGAGACAGACCCGGCACGAGACAGAGGGAAGAGGACGGCAAGCTTCACACTGCCCACAGAGCAGAAGGTGCAGGAGCCTCACACACACACACACGCGCACGCACGCACATGCACAGGTTTTGGTGACTGTGGCAAACGTGTGTACATCTGAAATTGAGGCATTGAAGTTTTCATTACTGTGAATCCACAAACATTTAGAAACAGAAATATGGTGCAGAGCTGATGCCGTGATCCCAGTGAATGAATCACATGATTCTATGTGTGTGAGAGAGAGAGAGAGAGAGAGAGAGAGAGAGAGAGAGAGAGAGGTGGTGTTAGGACAATCTGTGTTGGCCAGCCTGTGCACTAGCGATCACTGGCACCCAGTCAGTGTTGGAGGTGGGCTGTGGGCAGCACCTGTGGCCCTTCATCTCTCTGGCCTCCAGCACATGCCGCCCTCCCCACGTGGCCGTCCAATTGCTTGGCACTTGCTTGGAAATAAATGACAGCGTTTTGGGAGATTGGTCAGAACGGGCAGTTACCTTTTTTTATTATTATTCCACTGCACAATGGCAGCTCTGCCAGCCAAAGCCACAACACTATGGCCAGATCACAAAAAAAAGAAAGAATTTTTTTTTATGCTGCCCTCTTCCTACAGCATTGAAAATCTACTCTATTTCAAACCCAACGTTACTTGCGCTATAATTGTTCCGCATTCCAGGGCTTAGGAGATTACAAAGTAAGGGAGCGAGACAAAGGAGAGAAACAGTGTCTGTGTGTGTATAGAAACAGGGACTCTCTTTAGGAATGGCTGCTAAATGGTAATTACGTGGGACTGAATGCTTCCAGTTGGGGGCTAATGGTGGTTCAGGGAAATTAATTTGCGGCTAGTTCTAGCTACGTGGTAATCTTCCTGGAGCCCTTCTGACAGTGTAGCCACCTACTCACATACACCTATATAAACACACACACACAAATACGCATCCAGTTTGAGGTCTTTCATGTACACTGTCCATACCCTGTAAACGTGCGTGTTACTACAGCATGAAATAACTGTTGGCATTAAAAGGACTTATTGGAGGCAGACAGGGTCGCAAAGAGTTCAAGATATCAACCAAGTACAGGACTGACAAATCCTATTACAATGTTCACCCCACCCCCTACCTCTATCTCTCGCAGTCTTTTGCACACCCCAACCTTTTCACCACATTACCTCACTCTCTCCACCATGGCACCTGCTACCCTCAGCCCTTGCTCTCTCATTCGCTCTTTTGTCAGACTTATCTGCTGACAGTGTCACCTTGTGCGTTACAGGTGGAACATTAATTTGTTTTCCCAATTCACTGCTATCTCCCCCCTGAGTGCTATTTTAAATAATGTACACACAAGGTTTCGCCCCCATGGAGACCCGTGTCCTTCCGTGACCAGTGTTGGGAAGTAACAGAATACATGTAACAGCGTTACGTATTTAGAATACATAATATCAGAAACTGTATTCAGATACAGTTACAGTTTAAACTGATGGCAATCAGAATACAGTTACATTGATCACACCATGGGACTACTTTATAAAGTCATGTGTAGGCTATTCGCCTCGACAGTAGTTCTTTTTGCTTCATAACATTTTATTCCTGCTAGCGGAGTTATTGCGTTATTAAGTCATGGCGTGTTCAAAGCAAGCAATCAAGTCTGGATGCCTTTAAGGCAACGGGCAGCAGCTATGCAAATTTTAACAAAGAATCAAAGGAAAGGAACATTGCCTGTTTACTCATAATTACTAATATTAAATGACCATTTTATTTCCAGTGATAGCGTCCTTCCAAAGCCAGTGTGTCATCTGCCAAAACATGCTGAGCCACGAAGCAATGAAACCAATCTCAAAAATGAGAAACGTGCAAAAACGTTACTGAAATATTATTTCACACCACATTTCAAAATGCAAGAATAGGCTTGTCTCCGGAAAAAAAAACTTTTAGAGTCCATATCATAATATCTTTCTCATTTATCAATTGCGAAAAAGCAGGTGCACCCATCACGACAGAATTTAGGCCAGTCATGTGCCTGTTACCACCTCCTCCTCCTCCTCCTTCTATCTATCTTTACTTCAAAGGGGGATTGTGGGTTGTTGTTGGCAGTGGGTGTGTGGGGTTGGTGTTGGGCCTTACAACCTCAGCGTCTGACATAACTGTTTAATCCACACAGCTAATAAATTGTAACACAATGCTAAAGTAGTCCATTTTTAAATTCGTTACTTACCTTCAGTAATTTAACAGAAGTTATTACAAATTACATTTTAGGAGACGTATTTTGTAATCTGTTTTAAATGTAACCCTCCCAACATTGTCCGTGACACCTCCTTTAGATCAGCCTTATATGTGGTTGTTACATCAAGGGTCTACTGCCTTGAATTGTGTATTTCTCTGCACCAGTTATTGTCCATCGCACAGGCTTGAGGATGACAAATTAGTCTGGGAGACAAATTAACGGCACATTTTTCTGACTAGGCATGTATTGTCTAAGAAGTATAACAAAGAAAATAGCTTATATTTGATTAAATTGCTCCGAGTGATTGAGAGCGGCTGCAGTGGGCAAATTGCTGCAGGCCTTCTTTTTTGTTTTGTTTATAGCAATCTTTAAAAACGTGCCATTCTTGGTTACTGGATGGTCGACTTGATTCATTAATTGCACGAGGCAGAGAGGACAGCAGAAGAGACCCCAGAGGATTGCTCATTGACAAGGCTCACCGCTCGGCTTGCCTGCTCCTTGCGCACACTCACTGAAAGTGTTAGCCGCCAGCACCATCTACAGGTCAAACGCAGCCACAGTCGCTCACCTCGGCCAGCAGCAGTGTGCAATTACGATCGGAAGAACAGCAGAGGGGAATGGGGAAGAGGAGTAGAGGGGGAAAATGGTTTGCTAAAAGACGGTTATTTTTCAGGCATCTAATTCCACCTCAGAGTGCTCTGAATGCCTCGGACTCCCACCAACCTCCCAAGTCGTTTCCTTTTCACCACTCCTTCAGAGTGCTCTTCCTTTACTTCACCAACATCCACCTGTGCCACTGCACTGCCCTTACTGGCCACTGTAGCCATGTTCTGTCTCTTCTTCTTCTGCTACTGGTTATCTTGCAACACAGATCATACTCTCACTCTAGGAGCCATACTCCCCTCCATTAGTCACAACCTTCTGCCTTGACAACATCACCTGCTCCTCTCAGATCCTGCTAGCATCAGCAGCACTTTCAGGCTCGTCACATCTGCCCCTCACATCTCTATGGTGGTGCGGCTGCCGTGAAACAAGCGATGGCCAGATAAGATGAGAGGGAAAGAGATTTGAGGGAAAGAGTGTGAGTGAGGGAAGCTCTCCCTTGAGAGATAAGCTTGGCCTGAATCTGGCTCTCACATGGAGCAGCAGCAGCACAGCTGTGCAGACCAGCAGGGGGCGGCAGCGCAGAGTGGGGGGGGTGGGGGTGTGCATGGCAGGTGGGAGCACACCGTATGGGAGCTCGCTCTGGGGGGGCTCGGAGGTTGCGGCTGCCTGTACAGCTGCACGGGCTATATTAAGCATAACGCTTGCAGTTCACTCACTCTCCTGTTTTTGCCAACATTTCACTGTGGTGCGGAAACTGGTCGCACAAACTTGAGTGGGTAATTACAGAGCAGGTGCTGGTTTTCTTCCCTCGTTTAAAGTGCTTAGGTATTCGCTGATTGATCACAAACTGTGCTCTATGTGCAATTATCCACTCGAGCCACGTAGGCAACTGCATAACTGCATATGTCGGCCTGCAAGCACTTGACCAACTTTAGAGAAAGTAACTACTATGTATCCAAGATATCACACACACGCATAGATTATACTGCATAGATTATATAAAAAAATGCAGTTTTACCGCATTTACTGTACTGTGAATTAATCGAATTAGTTATGATAAAAGGTTGAATTAGGTCTGTTGACACCAACCATAGGGATATTTGGTGTCCAATCGATCAGCAGCCGAGCGAGCCCAGGGCAGCAGGTCATCATTGCAGCCGTTGGGCATTCCATTGTACCCGATGCCCACAATCTTATTCTCCGGGTTCACGATGCAGGCACCAACCTTAGACAGAAGGAAAGTCAACAGGTGAGTTGAGTTTATGAGAGGGATATTTCAGCAAAAACAAAACCAATGGCCACAAAGGCAGGTGGAACTGTAGAATGCTCTTCAACTTGAGAACAATTCTCGGCCGCGACAGTTCAGTTGACTACAGCTCCAGCCACAGAGGCCGAGAGGCAGCAAAAGCCAGAGACTTCAGTCTTTCACGAAGACAGAAGACAGAAAGGAAGAGACACACGGGACAGGAGCGAGCCAAGGAGGAGGTCACTTTTTACGAGAGGGCGCTGTCGTTCATCTGCCATCTTCACTCCATTGTGGGCGACCCTTCCACTTCGTCAGCGTTGGCCATCCAAACAAATGAATGGATGTCACAGGGACCACCGCTTAGCTGAAGGCAGCCCACTTCACAGCCAACAAAAGCCAGCACTTGATAGGAGCACTTTGAAATATGCCTCCCATTCCCTTTCTTCCCCACCCCGTCTCCTACCAAATTTGCATTAAGGGTTTCAACTGCGTACAAATGGAGCGCAGCAGTGGATTGAAAGTTTTGAATCAATCGTGTGTGTGTGTGTGTGTGTTTGTGTTTGTGTGTGTTTGTGCGTGCGCGCGCCTCTGTGTAAGTAGGGGGTTAAGTTATTCAGGTTAGCCGATTTAGGGAGTGCACAGAAGCAGAAGACAATTCCAGCTGGGAACAACTTCTGAGGGATGCCAATTAGAGGGAGCCAAATGGCGTTAAGACGCCACCAAGCTGCAGCGGCGCGACTGAAATCAAACGCACAATGCCACCGACATGGAATTGGTATGCCACGCAGACGTCATGCCAAGAACGAGACGCGATAAAGCCGCTTCGCCTCTCATCTGCGACAAACCACAACCATTAGAAATCAGCAGAAACAGAGATTTTAAAAAAAAAAGATGAGGGAAAAAACACATATCTAAACATCAAAGCGAGCTTACAAACCTACGGTGACAGGTTACGCACACCTATATATATATATATATATATATATATATATATATATATATATATATACACATATATACACTACACACACACACACACACACACACACACACAAAAAACACTCTCTCTCAATCACATACGCAAGATTACAAATTTTGGTGAGGAAATCTCATGCTCGGCCTTGAGACATGTATCTAGTTCTCCAGCACCACTGTCATACAACATCAAATAGCGGCAGAGCGCACAGCTCTTCGGGGGGTTGCGCCTTTGATCCGGGCAGCTCCGGCATCAGCTCGCCCCGCTCACCCTCAGCGCAGTTTCAGCCCTGGCTGTTTCTACCGAGCATCAACCCCTCGAACACCACCTCTTGCTCCGGCCCAGCGGGAGGTGCGGCCGACGCACAGCTGCGCCCACGTCTCCCCACTCACCAGACTGAGAGATCACGCGTACGGACATGAGTGAAGACATAAATCAATCACGCACTCCCGTCTCCTCACAGTGCAGCATTAAGTGATTCACCATTAGACAGCGATTCGCCATAACAACAGTGTGTGCGGTCCGGGTATTTACCCAGGCTCAGAGGAAACATGGAAAAAAGTGACAGAGATGTGAAACAGGGAGAGAGAGAGAGAGAGAGAGAGACTCGTTCTATGTAGTTTAGTGCAGGGTGGGTTTCAAAGGAAAAGCGTTCACTGTGTTGCTCTCTCTCCACCTCATTATCTACATACAATGACAATATACTCTGAGTGCCACACACACACACACAAAAAGATTTCCCACACACAGATGGCAACACAGGAGAAAACACACCCTCCGTTTTATCCTTTTTCCCCTCACTGTGTTCCTCTGTTTCTTCCATCTCTTTCTGTGCTTTTTCCTCCCCATTCCCTCCATCCTGGCCTGATGTTCCCCCTAACTCCCTGCAGCAGGTGTGCTTAAGTGAGCTCCGGCAGAGGTGCATGCTGGGAGGGTTGTGAGGGGTTAGTGGGACAGAAGAAGCCCTGCTGAGTACCCGCTGTACCCTGGCCCCTGACTCTCCCATAGGCCCCACTTATCGGGGGGTGGGGCGGGGGTGTAGTACAGCCACATTCACAGGTGCACACACCCTCACATTCATAGTTTCACAGATACATACATTCAGGGAAAAATGCTTTAATGTGCATATGGTGAGGAGCTTGGAGGGGGAATGAGAGGAGGAATGTAGTATTATAAAAGGGCTGAATCTATACTGGATGGCTCAGAGATTAATTTAGGCTACAACACATCATCCTGGCCGTTCAATGAGATGAGCCAAGCTTACAGACGTCTATTGTGCTCCTGAGCACAATTTAAACAACATGAGAAATTACGATTCACGAAAACACGACAGAAAGATCACCACACACACACACACACACACACACACACAAATAAATAAATAAATAAACAGTTTCCTTTTCTTGATGTGTCCTACTTTTCTACTCTTCCCAACTCTAACAAGTCTCCTCACAAAATCATGTCAAAGGTCATGTGCATCAAGTGAGAAACCTCTACTACAAAACTCAACTTCAAGTCAATCAAACCTGACAACCTGAGAAGGGAATCCGTGTGTATACAAACAAGAACCAAATTCCAGGTACAGCCATCCCACAATCCCTCACTGTGCAGCACCCCTCTGCGTGCTGGACAGAGCCTAGTTTGGCTGAGGCCCGACAGAACATGTTCAAAGGCCCACCAAAGACCTGCTGGGCACCGGGGTCTCTGCCCCTGGACTTCGGCCGGCAGTAGGCTGTGATGAGCCTGGCAGGCCAGTTAAATTTTCATGACAAAACCGCTGCCTGGAACAGGCTTCACACTGAGAGTTGCAGGGAGAGAGACGGCGGGTTTGCATCAGCTCCCAGTTGGAGGTAGGAGAGGAAGACAGAGACACACACACACACACACACACACACACACACACAGATTGGGATTGAGAGACATGACGGGCATCCAAAGAGAAACCGACAGAAGATAGCAGGAACAAAAACTGCAAGAGACAGAACTGTAGGCAGTGATACCTGGGAGCTAGGGTCCTTACTCCTCTGGGCAGAGAGGAAGGCCACTGCCATAAAATACTCAGGCCACTCCAGGTAGTCGTCTCTCTTCCCCAACAGCACTTCATTCTGTGTCCTATGTGACGAGAGAGAGAAAAACAAATACAGGGATGTGAGACAGCCTGAGGTGGGAACATGAGAGGTAAATCCATGCAGTTACATTAACAGAAGGAGTCAGTCAAAATCGCATTAAGAATACCGTAAAGGCAACACAGAGAGGATAAGAACAAGAGGGAGATAGCAGATTCAATAACCTTTAGAGAGACCGAGAAAGAGAGAGAGAGAGAGAGAGAGAAATGTTAAAGCTGTTATGCAGGGGACTTGGGAGCACAGAAGGATAGAGAAAAAAAGAAAAAGGGAGTCTTCAGTCAGGATGAGGCTTTTCAAAACACAGCACACTCTTCTTCTCTGGGGGGCACTGCCCACTTCCGTGCCTCTGCCTAAAAGTAGCCCCAATGCTGATTGCAAGGAAACAAACACTTCACCCAGCTGTGATTTTGGCCACTACCTGTGCCCCTTCTTAAGTAAAAAAAAAAAAAAACAGACTCTCTTCGTGGTAATTACAGCCTGAACTGTGTGTGTGTGTGTGTGTGCGCGTGTGCACTTGCTCTGCAGTGCGTCCGTCCTCGGCAGTGCATCAGGTTTTTGAAGGGAATCATTATTTAGCGCGTCACCACTGGGCTCTTGGCCTTTCATCCATCATTAGCGAGGTGGCTGGCTCTGACACAGGACATGAATTTTGCAGCGCCCCGTCAAGGCCCTGCTTTCTGTGGCAGGTCTGGGCTGGAGTAGGCGATTAAAAGAAAACCACCTGTGATGAAAAGTGCCTGGACAGTCTGGCGCCTCTGCCACGTCTACCCGTCTGGGCCTGCCAGGTCCCTCCAAAAGGGACGAGGCGGACGTGCAGCCGTTTCATCCCTCACGCCCTGGGAGGCTGCGAGGGGTAAAAATCAAACGCCTGTGTGGGAGTGCGGGCCTCGTTAAGGCTTTGAAACTCCACTTCTAACCCGCCGCGGCCGGGCCTTGGGTGCGATAAAGCGGTCTAACGGCGTCTCTTTTGCTGCTTTAAACCGCGGCACAGAACAAAAGGATACAGCTTCGTATGAGTGTTACGGAGGCAACTCAGTCGTCTGTGAGACGAGCCAAAGGTTTCTCTGAGCCTCCTTAGCGCTACATCATTCGTAAATTACACCTAAAGATTTCCAGGTGTTCCCAGACTGTTCTTACCTAGGTATACCTTCTATAAGAGACATCATACTTTCGTTAAGGCTGGTCTGGACCACTCATAGCTATACCTCAACACAGTTTTCAGGTAAAACAAATAGTCAGAAAATGTTGTGTTAGTGTCTAGACATATGCACTGACTACAATGCAGGCAAGATATTATGTGTTGCATTACATTTTGTGCTTCATTAAATAAAAAACATCAGTATAAATTAATTAGCTGTTCATTTTGAATCCCTTGCAAATACAAATCTATGAGTAACATCTAGTATTTCTTGTTGATGTTCTTTCTGATAATGATCCCCTGAAAGGATCACCACAACTGGATACCAGAAACATGGATTTGCCTCTTTTTCATAGGGTGTATACGTAGGAAGGTTCCGGTTAGGGGATCTCTTTAGAGATGGTTTGGGAAACACGCAGAGAAAAATAAACAACTTTAGTAAATTATACCTTTCCAGTCTTCGTAAAGCTCTAAGAGACACCGTTATCGGGAAACCCAACCCTGAGTATCCATTACTTCTGATGATTTAGTTAGATTCACAGGTTTATATTTGTGACATAAAACGTTTGGATTACGTAAATTGAGCAATCAGTGGGCTGGCTGAATCCATTTAACAGGGCGGATTCCACTTAGCGGTCTCGCCACGTGTGGGATGGAAACCCTCTCACTGACGTCCCTTTCAGAACCGCGGCACTGGCACCGTCTGGCACTGACAGCCATACTGAGCCACATACGGCCCATTATGTCTCGTCATGCCCACAGAAGCCCCTTAATGAGATGCGGGTGGCCGCATTAGTCCCTGGGCTCCCATTGGTGCTGCTGGGAGGGATGAAAGCTGGGATAATGCGGCTCTGTCTCTCCAGGGAATTCACTTGAGGAATCCTACTCCTCGTCGCATCCGCAAGCCGCATGGATTATCGCTTTCGCCAGCAGTCCGCCTGGTGCTTCAATATACATCCTTTTCTTTGTCCTTTTTTTTGGCAGAGAGCCTCGATTGCAGAGGAAGAAAATTACCTGCCTGTGGTTAAAAAAAAAAACATGAAGCAAGCCTCACAGGTGTGCTGAAGACTTGCACAGGTGGACATTTTGCAGAGCAAAAAAACAGCAGCAAACATGAAAAAAAAAACACTGTTAGTGTGCCAAAATCGGAAATGGTTTTGCACACATATTTTACCTTTGGCTGAAAAACGTAAGATTTAGTCCAAGTGAGTAGCATGCAAACATCTAAATACATGGCACTCATTGACAGAAACTACTATGCCTCTGCAACTGTGCAAAACATTCTAGCTGTGTGTGTGTGTGTGTGTGTGTGTGTGTGTGTGTGTCCGTCTCAAGGATTCATTTTAAAAGGCAAGCATCCTCAAAACTGAGATTACGCTCCTCGTTATTCAAATCTCCCTGTACTCACAGAGTCAGTCAGGAGTGCCTTTGAGTGTTGCTTAATTTCAGCCTCTCAAACACAAATGTAATAACCAGACAGACATTTCCCTTGGCATATTCCCTCGCTGTCAGAAGCGAGACACGGACATGGGCTGAATTTACGAGAGGAGCTGGATGAGTACAGACCCTGAGACAGAGGGTGCTAAAGGTTCCTCTTGGCGAGGCACACGGGGGTTAAGGGTGCACTCTTGAGTGCCACCCCAGGGTGATGTGGGCACCTCTTCATGCCTGCGTGGGTGAAGAGGAGGCTCAGGATGGCACCATTTACACCTCTCCTCTGCCACCAATGCCCCCCTTCAGGGACTGCATGAGTAGGCACGGGTAGGAAGTACAAAGTTAGAGCTCCCTCTAGGCTGACAATTGTTTAGTGTGTGTGTGCGTTATCTCATTAACCTTAACCCCCTGCATGTGCCACTCACACCTGAAGAGGTGTTAGAGTTATAATAAGGGCCAAATAAGGGCATCTCTAAAAGAGCACAATCATCAGTGCTTTACTGTACAGTCACACCCGGGAATCATTTTTGATGTTCACACATGCTATCTCAGTGTCCCATAATGGTAGCTTTCACTGGAATTGTGGCCAAGGTGTCATTTCTATTTCATCTATTGAAATACAAGAGAGCAAAGAGTGGAGTGACTAATGTTAACGTCTGGTGCTATACTGTACTGTGGTGTTCCAGAAAGTCGCTATAGAAGACAAATGTGTTAGAAAAGAATACTGGTCTACAGTCGCTCTCAGATCGCACTGTGCAGAGTTGTTACCAGTCGGCTACATCATTATTTAGACGTGTTTTACCGCAGTTTCCTAACATATTACTGCACTCTTATCTTGCCCGTTCTAGGTACAGAGTAGATAAATACAGCAAGTTTTGTCGCTAGTTAACGGATGTCACATGCCGCCTTTCCATGAAGTATCGATAACCATTTCCCCAAGGGATTATTCCATTACACACCCACTTTGCTATTGACGTAATGCCTGGTCATAGAAGTAAAGCACAATATCGATGTATAACTGTGTAACTTAACGTTAAAATCCCACTTCAACGAACACCCAATGTGAAGAACCCGTCCCACACCATGTCAGTAGTTGTTTCTGATGTATCTTATATTTGTTTAAAAGCAACATATACTTGAATTACCCATTTAAGTGAGATGTCTCCTCATTCGTGTCCTCACTCATCGTTAGCAAATTCTATTCAGTCTAAGGTCGATGATAGAATGCGTGCGTTGAGTCTTGAACACAGCCTGTGTACAGACAGAAGATAACAGGAAGCTGAAAGTCCCGCGAAAATTTTGCCGGGGAAGTGTGTTGGCCTACGTACGTCATTTTTAGCCATCATAAAGATTGCGGAAGTTGCGTGGTATCGAGCAGTTTGCAAAGATATGCTTAAAATAGGCTAAGCACACAATTAAACGCTTCATTGCAGGGTTGGTATTCCTGTACAAATAAATAAACTAGGCCATGTAAATTTACGCAAAGTGGTAGGTTATTGACCATTTTGTCTTGCAAAATGGCTAACAAACAAAAAATGAAGAGATGTTGAAACAATATGTAAAATAAATTAAACTTGAGTAATAGAACAAAAATGTGAACAAAATGCAAACAATGCAGCGCAAATGACATCTTACAAACTGCAATACTCTCCTTGTCCACCGCGTGGCAGTGAAGTGGTTTGTCAATGTTAATAAAGACGTGCCATCGGCCCGAATCAATGACATAAAATGACAAGTATCTGTAAACTTTAGTCACCATGACAAGTATCTGTAAACTTTAGTCACCATGTCCTCTTTCTCTTACACAGATTTTCCCTAACATACGTATGGGCGAGGCCTAATAGAGTCTATTTTGGAAGAAATCTTGTGGTATTGTAATTTGTCCCTCTGTTGAGCCAAATCATGTTTAAGAGAACCCTACCTCTGGAACGAACAGCACAACAATCACCCACCTTTATCCCCTCTTACGTCCTATCTCACTCCCTGCACCACTTGTTAAACTTCAAATGTCACTCACAAACATAAGACGCAAAATGTATCTACCCGTGTCAAGCCAACACCTCGGTCTAAGCAACTTCTTTTACTGTATTTATACAATCTAGTGAGGGTAACCAGTCAGCGTGGAGCGCATGGTTTTGCCACATGGCATAATGACATCTCAGGGGAGCCAATTATGGCACAAGATTCTCATGACATTCAGTGGGCTTATTCCCTTGGTGTAGCCAACATTGAGAGGTAGACTGTATGGTTTGCAGATTGCATTTTTTATTTTGTTTATCATATTTGTTCGTGGAACACCTATCCATTTTATTTAAAGAGCCAATCAAATATACCCCTCCCGCAGTGCTCTTGCAGCACCATTGCTGATTGGCTGGATAGTGTAAGGTTCGGACTCGGAATCACTTTGTTTACAGAGAAGAACTGTTCCACCAGAGTTTTGGAGTAGCTACCTTTGTTGTTCGGATGACCTATTAATATTTGGTAGATCAGAGGAAGAGAGTTTGCAGCCCTTGCATATAGTGTTTGATCGGTTGAAGAAATACACCCTGAAGCTGTCTCCTGCTAAGTGCAAGCATTTTAGGAGATCTGTAAAGTTTTGGGGACATTCAATTTCTCAGGAGGGCATCGCAAGTAATCCAGATAAAGTGGAGGCTATTGTGTCTTGCATTTAGATATGATGGAGTCTGTTGGTGTGTCACACCATCTATGAGTAATATTCACTCCTTTCTTGGTACGGTGTTTTTTATTGACAGCTGTTCTGTTCTCTCAAAGCCATTTTTTTGCACTTACATGTGGTTCTAAATGGCCATGCAAACGTAAGAGTGTCAGCAGGCCTGTGCATAAGAGAAAGCGCTGTCCTCAGGACCGGTCCCCTGAGTGTACAGAGGCTTTTCAGAATCTTAAGTTTGCATAGGTAAATAGTGTGCCTTTAGCTCACCCAGATTTCAGTTAGCCTTTTGTCTTTTGATGCGTCCACTAATGGTCTTGGGGCTGTCTCAGATACTAATGAGGACAAAGCTCGGCCTATTACTTTTGCGAGTTAGTCTTTGAGTCATGCTCAGTCAAAATATCTTGCTCATCTGCTTGAGTTCTTTGCTATGAAGTGGGCTATTTGTGAGAAGTTTAGTCATTGGTTGCAGGGCAACAGGTTCACTGTGTGGACAAACAACAACTCTCTGAAGTATGTCTTGGCTTTGACATCTTGTATATTCCAAGTCCCAAAAATGTGGTGGCTTGAGTAGAAAACCTTTTGCCCAAAATGAACCGCCTGACAAGGAGTCTGTTTAAAGAGGCAGAAAGCTTACAGGTACATTAATGTTTTTCCTGTCTTCTGAGCTTTCTAAAGGGTACAGCATGGGCTTCCATGTCTGACAGGGTTTGTGGAGGCCACACGTGTCATTCAGAGTGAGACAGGAGGCAGAGTCTTTCGAGAAGAAGTTTCATTAGTGTTGCAATTCTCTCGTCACTAGGGGAAAGTGTGAAACCATCTTTCATGCTCAGTAAGAGTATTTATAGTTTCTATCTGTTGTTTTAGGCTTTTTATTTGAGTGTCCATTTTAATGGGGTGTAGGCTATGGCCCTATGTCCTATGGTTTGCTTGGGGAGTAGCTAGCGCCTCACCTTCCTAGTCCATCACTGGACAGCTTCTTTTGGCTGGTGGACTTTTGGTCCTTTTGGGTTGCACTCGCTTGCAATTTGTTTGTTAATGAGGGTTTCCTGTATTTTCTTGCTTTTGTTTTATCTTCATTTTTATGATTGTATTTTATTGAGCTCAATTGCTTGCACCGTTTATTAGGTTTTTTTTAGCTGGATGAAATGTAGTGAAATCAGTGAGGATGAGTGTAGCAGGTTTGGATGAGTTTTTCTGAATTTTCCCACTACAGTTTTGTTTCCCTGAATTTCTCTCTGTGTGGTTTGCATTTCCCCATGCCTATTTCTTTGATGTCAATCAGAGCAATAGAAACAGTCTGATTGTGGTGTCCGTCAATTTCTACACAACACAGCGCAGAGAAGGAGAGCAAACTCATGTTACACACACACACACTGTACTGAGAAACATAAATTGTTCAAACATGGTATATTTTCCAAGATTATCAGTTTTTATTTTTAATAATGCATAGTGCTCATTGTGTATCCTTGTTGCAGGTTGCAGATCATTTTAATTAGCCTGGCACTGCCAGCTCACATTCTTGAAAAGAGGTGTAGGTAGGAATGGTGATCCAAATCAATAATGGAAAGTGATAGCTTACATTGTGAATGCTAAATGAAGGCTAAATACCCAATGGGGAGATGAGCCAAACGTCCTGCACCAAATGTACAGTAACTTTCTGCTACAGTGTTTCATGACTCCATAACCTCTGGAAAAATGGATTCAGCATATTTTTAGCCCACTCAAAACAGCCATGTTGTTGTATTTCTATCAAATGAAAGTGCTATTTGTTAACACTTAGGTCCAAAAATGTTATCTCACACACTCTTCTGAATTGACTACAATAGATACAATAACCTAAGCAATATCTAAGATGAGACAGTCAGTTGTCAGTTCCAGGCTAAATTTGAGTAAGAAGGATGAGAGTGATGGCTGCTGTTGTACACAGAACACAGAAAACAGAAAAAAAGATGAGATGCCTTTCTCAGAGGTAATTTAATTAGGGCTGCTAAGTTAATGTTGAATTGGATGGGAAGATATTTTGTAATGAATGTACAAGACGAAAATGGACCACAAGGGGAGCAGAGGGTGTGTGATCTCAGTCCACAAAATTGCTTTGAACCACAGGAAATCATTGTGGACTGAATTTGAAGCATGAATTATCATTCTAAACATTGCGATTAAATTAAAGATTCACTGTTTTAAAAAGCTCATTATAGGAGGAAAGGGAGGACATAAGTGGCAGATTTAATGCTCTTCTCTCCTCCCAACTAAAAACTCTTTTGAAACGAGGTGCAGGCCTACCTCGGGTGACCTTAGAGTATTTTATCCACGGCTACAGTTTTAAAAATATCCCCTTTTACGACGAGATGACAACCCTCAATGAGACAACAAGCAAGCCGTTCCGCAGGAAAGACACCATCTCACCAGCCCCAAGCAACCATTCATCAAAGATGACAAGAAGAATGGGAAAAAGCGGAACTTTCCTATTTCTAAATTCAACTCCAGCTTGTTCAGCAGATGCAAGACAAAGGTAGGAAATGTCTGTCAACCACCAAATTGAGTTTGGAGTCAGAAGAAAAGTCAGATGTTTACTGGAGATGTGTGAATGATTTATTTCATCTTGCTCTCTCAGCAGAAATATAACTGTGTGTGTGTGTGCGTGTGTGTGTGTGTGAGAGAGAGAGAGAGAGGAAGAGAGAGACACACAGAGAGAGATGCACTTTCCTCAGTTCTGCTGCTGAAGCCTTCCTGCCCATATATCCTCATTTCTGAATTTTTCTCTCCTCTCAATTTTTCCAGATGGTTATGTGACTTTTCAGTTGAGATAATGCTCTGCTTCTGCTTACATCCTAATACCACTCTCTCTCTCCTAGTACCTAACTACTACCTAATTAGGTATGTCATTATTTCTTTCTGCCTGAAAGACAGAACTTCATGGAGAGAATATATAAGTGGAATGACTTAGAAGACCAACAGGCTGTAATTACCCCTTTTTTAAATGAAACATCTCCAAACGTGACATTGTATGTATTAATATAAAGTCCATTGTGTCCATTCATTTGAGCCAATGACCAAGAACTCAAGATAAAAAAAACGTCCCATTTTCTCTGATGGGATACATCTGATTGGCATCGCTTGTCAAAAATGGGAAACAAGTCTACAAACAAACAAATCAGTATCACTGCTTTATTTTTTGGAGTTGCCTATTTCTGTGTGTGTGTGTGTGTGTGTGTGTGTGTGTGTGTGTGTGTGTGTGTGTGTGTGTGTGTGTGTGTGTGTGTGTGTGTGTGTGTGTATGTGATTGAGAGAGAACGAGAGAGAGAGAGAGAGAGAGAGAGAGAGAGAGAGAGAGAGATTACATATGAGAGAGATGTGTTGAAAAAAAGGTTGCTGAGTTCACCTAAGGCGAGGAGCTATGAAGTTCCGGTAGGATTAAGGCTGACTTTTATATACATGAGCAAACTATGATGGGATTTTTGATTTAACACCAAAAACAATAGCCTACAGTCCTTATTGTGGAATTAAGAGTCATGTTTCTGTTTGGTATGGAAGTACACCAAGTCACTCAACATGGGGAAAGGCATCTGGCTTACCAGAATCGTCAGAGTTTCATGAGTTCAGTTATATATGAATTAGTTGATGTGACAATAAAAACTACATCTGCTAAGGCAAGACCGATCTGGTAAGATAATGGCTTTGATCTCCTTATACCCTTGACATTCATCTTTATAGCACATGTTTTAATGGTATCCATAGACTGTCTGGACTTCGCCCATGCAGTTACATCTTTGAAAAGAAATCTGGAGTTTGTTTTCCCAGAACACTGGTTGGTGACTGAATAGTAGGGGAGAACCGGGAGGAAAGTACTCTTTTTAATTTAGTTGAAAGAAAGACAGGAAGACAACATTTTGTGACTAACAACCTACATCTCTCCTCTGTCAAATAGGCTACAGTTTCATGCACAAACCAGGACAAAACCGTGTAGGTATAATTTGAGCAACAGTGGAACAATTGCAATGTTATTCTTGCCCCCTTTTTGCTGGGTCAAAAGGTCAAAAGTAGCATACAGTTTAAATAATATGAACCTCAAAATGCTGTTTTTACAAGTTATCATGATTGTTTCTTTGAACATTTTAGAAAGAATACTGCTGAGCTATACCTTCTTGAGTGTTCATTGTCATCAAGTAGCTATCTTGCGGTTATGGAAATATGATGCACTGTGGACGATTTAGCCTTCTACATAGAAGTCTTGTAATCTATATCATGTTTCTATCTTGCAAAATGTTATTTCATTTAGTTTATTTGTGAGTCAAACCGTTGCACAAATAGGAGCCCTTTGTGACCTAAGCCCATCTATCTCCATGGGTTATGGTCACTACATAATTCCCCCTATACAATAGGCACAAAGATATTAACATCATACTAAAGCTGATCTTCCATTTCTCACCTCCACAAAACACGGAAACAAAATAGATATTTATGCTTTTATTTTAAATATCTGGGGGTAGCCTCCTGCATTGATGGGGGCAACAGTAACAGGTGTTACTTTAGTCCCTCCTTAGATATTTGCCATTATAGCATAGCTTGTAGGCCCTATTCGGTGTAAACAAGCATGCTAGAGGAGACCAGGTACAGTTGTGACACAGGGACAGTTGTAACTTGCTTAATTTTTCAGTTTGTGTGTAACCTAATGTGATGAAACTCACAGACAATGTGTGATGGAATCAGCATGCTACATTCTAAATCTCACCTTGTGTCTCAATCTCTGTTGAAAGTTATACTGAGGTTGATTTTGTAGGGCACGTTTTGTGCAAGATTTTCACTGCACAATTGATGCGTTGAAAATGTGTGAAAAAATAAGGCACATGTGCTTGAATAGTGAATAGAGACAAAAGATGTATGTTGGATGTTAAAATGAAAAGTGTCACTTCAAGTGTTACAACTGTACCTGGTCTCCTCTATGTAAAGTCTGGGATTGTCAGTAGAGCTAAATGGTTTAGGCTACTGAATAAACATGAGGTTGAACCTTTACAAACACTCTTTAAAAAAAATCAACCGTTAACGAAATGTACATAGAACCGTCAAAAATCGTTTATCGGGTGTAACTGCGTGATAAAAGGACATAACAGGAAGATGTTTGGCAGATAGATTAAAATAGAAATTCCCTATAGGCTATTTTTAATCTCTCGCTTTTTTGTAGGCAGAAGAAAGAAAGAAAGAGAAAGCAAGGTAGAAAGTAAGATAAAGAAAAGCTTTGCTAACAGCAAACCAATTTAACGGGGTTGTCAGACTTCTAGTCGATCGGGCCAGTGCAACAGGTTTTTTTGTCAACACAAATTCGCCACTGGTGATGTCTTGAAGGGTTAATCCCGTGGAATGTTGCACTGAGGAATGTGCATGCAAATAGATTTATGCTAATGATATGCTAATGAGCTGCTGGCTGGGAACGGACTCGTGTCTGTCCGAACTGTTAGGAGCTAAGATGGAGGACAGGGGAGGGCGAAATATGGATCTGGACGCAGTTTTGTAGTTCGCTGGAGTTTCTTTCTTCTTTTCCGTACTTATGGCGGAACTTTTTGGAGTTGACAATGCCTAGAAAGGGGAATGGACAGTTGCCGTTACCGGACGGCTGGGAACAGGCGACGGATTACGACGGCAAAGTATTTTATATCGACCACAATACCAAGCAAACCAGCTGGGTTGACCCTAGGGACAGGTAACGTTACGTTGCTATACAGCAACATTAAACACTTCAAAGTTGACAAACACGGTTTCTTCAAGCATTAACAGGGAAGGGCAGTGATCTAGTGCTACAAAAGAATGGGGAAATGCTTCCGAAGTTTCTTTTACATGGCAACTGCAGCGACTTTAGCAAGTTGCCGACAACGTGCTAAAGAAGGCTAACACAATATTCAGTTGCAGAACGTGCAGATTAGAATTTGGGCATACTTTGTCGAAGTTGAACTGTAAACGTTATTAGCTAGCCACTGTTCTTTAAGTTAAATAACTCTTAGCAAACTAGAGCAATGAGAGCACAATACATTGTACAGTTACTGTGGGGCATGCACCGTGACTAGGATGGATTTTGCCGTGGAAGTGTACAAAAGGGGGATTGTTCCCGTTAGGATTAGTGACGAACCCCCATATAGTCATGGAAAATATCAACACTCTTCTAAATGTTTACATAGCTAAATATATATTTTTATATCAAGTTTTGCTGTGTTAAGTGTGCAGTGAACTGCAGTGAGATTTTTCATATGCGACCTGACCCGCACCTCAAAGCCAAAGACACTGCTCAGACCAGTCTGTTCACCAGTTCAGCCGTGGTTTGTCACATCACTGTTCACTTACGCGTCAAGTATGTTATGGGTAGGCCTGTCAGACAGTTCACGTTAAGAACTTGCAAAACTGTATGCAATCACTCAATAATGTGTTGGTAATATCAACTGACTGCAATAGGCCCGTTTGCATTTAGAATAGGTGTGTTGGGAAGCTATAGAACACCACGAGTTTAACTACCGTCCAGGCCACATCACACTGTCTTGTTAGGCCTGGTTCTTTACCATAAAGAATGTTGATATGAAAACGACACACCTGTATTCGATTTACCTTCTGCATGTTAGTCTTAAATTGACGTGAATTTAAGGGGAACAAAACAACATAGAAACACTTCGCAGGTGAAGAATGAATCAATCATTAAATAGAAATTGATATTTGTGATGCAGCCTGTAAATGCATTTTATTTATGATTTTGTTAAATGTCTCAATGAAGTGCTTTCCATGAACAGAATACTGTGAACTCCTTTTAAAGGAAAGACAAATGTTATGAAGACAGAATGCCACTGATGATCTTATCAGTTGAGCTCTGAATGTTTCACAAAAGTGTTGCCTCATTGATGAAACATGGCTGGACTACACAATGATAAAGTTGAAATGAAACCAAATTAGTTCTCAAAATATAAATTATTTTATAGGATTACACCTGCATATGAGACTGACGTTGTCAGTGGCACACTTGACTAGCTGAACACACCTGCTTTAGTTTCTGAATGACATTTGGGCACTGATTTGAATCAGGTGTACTTGGAGAATCGATAGATAGAAGATATGCAGGGGTAGGAGGACTCCAGGAGCAGGACTGAGAGGCCCTCGGATGAGTCTGCATTGTTTGGGCAGATCTGTGGCCTTGAGGCAATCTGGAACCCCCCTCCTCACTGGCAGAAGTTAGTGGTCAGATCTGTAAGCACCTGTTACTCAGGCAATTTTGTGCTCATCATGTTGAGCAATCCCAAAGAGCATGAAGTTGTCTGTTCCTCTCTTCAAAACAAACAGAAGATTCTCTCTTCTCTCGGTAATTCCTGTAACAGTAATGAACTGAGGATGATATTGGATCATCATGTTGTTGTTCTCTTAGTGAGGTTCTGACATTTTAATGTTTTTTTATGTGTGTGCGCTTCTGTCTGGCTCAATGTGTAGACAGGTGTTTGGGGGTGGACATTATGCGGCGGGCTTGTGAGTGAGAGGGACAGGCATGGGCAACGTTTCGATTTGGGCTGGGGTTCCATATGTAATGAATCAGTAGATGGTATACGAGTTTGGGCATTGATAAGTGCCCTGACACAATGGAACAATACAGGAATATTTCACGTTACCAACGCAACATGTGAGTGACATTTCACATTCTGTTACTAGCTTACTAAGTCAACTGTGACTGGCATGCTAGCAAGGTTAGTTCTACACAACATGTTTTAACCATGGCAGTATACAGACTAGGGATGGGCATAATTAATCGACGATCGATTAATTGATCATTAAGAATTTCCTCGATGAAATTATTTTTTCATCGATTAAAACTAATGCATGTTCTGTTGCGTAGTGTGCGTGTAATTTATTTATTTTAGGGCTGTCAAAGTTAACGCGTTATTCTATGAGATTATTGTGGCGGAGATTAATGCAATCAAATATTTGAACGCAGTTAACGCAACTTTGTTTACTTCCGGTGCGCGTTGACCCGTGGCACGAAACCGCCCCTTGTCTGCAGTCAGTTAGATAGAAGAGACCGAGACGGTAGTTGAAGATGGAGAGAGCTGAGGGATTGTTGGGCGGAAAGTTTCTGTTTAAGAGGCAAAATGACAGAACAATCGACAAAACTAAAGTTGTATGTAGCATTTGTCAAGCTGAATGTAGCTATCACAGAAGCAGCTCGTGTTTAAGTTATCACCTTAATGCAAAGCACCCGACAGAAAGCAGTCCCAGGTTAGATGGTCGCCAACCCACACTCCACGACTTCTCTAGGAAATTAACTAGACCAGTCCGTGAAAAGGTTACCAACGCTGTAGCAGTTTAGGTTGCGGGTGACTGTCGGCCCATCAACATAGTTGAAGACGGTGGGCTGACTGAGGTGATTCGAATTGCTTCAGGGGACAATTCTTACGATTTACCGTCGAGGGGCACCATTGTGTCTCGCATACATTCCTTGGCTGATGGCGAGAGAGCACGAACAAAATACAATTAAACAACAGTGTCTAAAATAATGAATGAAGTGATTACTCGTTAATTTATAAGATTTAGTCTTTAGAAGAAAACAAACTTTTAATCACGATGAATCTAGATGAATGAATTTCAAAATGTGAGATTAATTAGTTAGAGAGAAAAAAAAACGAAGGTCAGTTGTGTTTATGAGCACCGGCTTCTAGCTGTCGGCTCCGCTGCTTAAGAGTACAGCAGCGCATATTTTCAAGTGTAACCATTGAACGGATAACGTTTAACTGCCACAAGAGTTGTCCATCTTGTAAGTTTAACTGCCACAAGAGTTGTTCATCTTGTAATAAATATCTCAATGAGGAAACACGCTGTGTTTTTTCTATTTTCACTGCATTTTAATATAGCCTATAAATAGTGAATTTTAATATAAAAATATTAATGATTAATCGAAAATCGATCGTTAATTCTCCCGACGATCGATTAAGACAATTTAATCGAATGCCCATCCCTAATACAGACAGATGTTAACGATTTAAAAGTTAAGTCTGTCATGATGTTACACTTAGGTCTGGGAGCACTGCATTTCCAAGTGCATTATGGGATTTTTCAGGGAGTGAATTTTTCAGTGCACTGGAACGTTTCTGAAAATGGGACAGCCCTGAAAACGGCAGATTCCCTAGAAAGTGTACTGCACAGGGAGCATATTGAGATGTACCCATGGTGACTGTCTCTTATAGTAGTATAATCAGGAGCCTGCTGAGATATGGTACCCCCTCTGTTTCTCTCACATACACATACACATGCTCGCTCTTCACTGTGTGGTGAACCTGTGAGGGGTCCCTGTGGTCAGAGGCCCTCCTTGCCCCTTGCTGGGTTGCTGACATCTCCATGGCAACCCAGTCCCCCCTTGGTGTGTGTTCATGTAGGTGAAACAAGAGGAGCGTATGACCAGAGACCTTGTTGTTCGCCATCAGTCCCGATCCAGCGGGTCTCGGTGGGATGGGCTCAGTGGGTGGACAGCTGGAGACGGTCTGTGTGCACTTGTGTGGGAGGATGGGGAGCCCAGGCCTTCCCGATTGGTTCTGACCCATGTCAGCTTAATGTTCCTGGAAGGGGCTTTGGATAGGAGAGAGATAGCAAGAGATGTATGATGACGTTGAGACGGATGAATTTGTGTAGGAGTTTCACAGTTAAAGAAGTTTTGTCTGGGTGTGGAGTGAGGCAGAATGTATGATCCTGTTTGTTAGTTGGATGGTATTTATGGTCTATTATGAAATACGCCTAGATATGCGTTGTTTTGTGTCTCTAAAAAAAGGATGTTGAATAGGGTTACACAGTGTGGTAAGATGTGGTACTTTAGAGTCGTGTGTGTGTGTACTGTTAGAGGAGGTATTAGTGAAATCCGGGCCAGCGGAGGCTCAGAGGCAGGCACAGGAATGCGCGGGAGGAGGTGGAGCCTGTAGTACCCCTAACCCCCCCCCCCCACAAGATCCCCTCTGGAAGGCACAGAAGCGTTGCAGTCTGAGGGAGCATGTGGGGGGGGGGGGGGGGCTTGGTATTTGCCCTTGACCGTCTAGATGACAGCTGTGACAGTTAGGCCTGTAATGTTCCATTTGTCCAAAGGGAAATAGGTGAGGAAGTAGAAATGGGACTGTACTAAAATTAAATAACCCAGTCTTCATTCACATAAAACTTGAAGAGAAATAATTTGGTTACTACTCTGAACTAGTCTGTAAGTGTTTTTACACAGCATTTTTAAGGCGGGAATTCTGCACCGCCATTTCGCCTCGCCGTTCTGTCTTAAAGGTGCATATGTTATGACACACTCGAGACAATTCGGAACATCTGACATGATATTTCCCAGCTCCGACTGTGACAAGCAAGTAAGTATGCAAGTAAGCACTTATCAGTTTGTAGTTTAGTCTTGGCACCAACCGACCAACCATTTGCTTTAAAGCACTTGGATAAACTTTAACTGAGTGACCCATCAGAATGCATCACATGCACAACACAGCTTTCAAAAACATGTAGCCTACTGCTGCATTTGATTGATTAGTTAACTAAAGAGCTTTATTTAGACCCCCCGTAGACAGTCTGTATTAGTTGAACATTTGAAACAAGCTCTCATGCAATTGTTTTAGGTGAAGAAGTAATCTTTTTTATCTTTTCTAATGGAGCCAAATATTCATAGCAACCAGGTCGCTGGCTTCCTCGTGCCAAATTTGAGGTTAATAATGCACAGGCGAGCATGTCATTAATAGAAGCACACTGGCTTAGAGACAAGCCAGTCACAGCCTGGTACTGACAGCTTTTCCTCACATGCCCTTACATTGAGCTGCCTCTAAATGCCCGATGAGCAGTCAAGATAAGAAGTGTGTGCCTAGAGGCTATTATTCTGTATTCACCAGGGGTCATTTTTATCCCAAACTGCCTTTACACCATAATAACAGCTTTACAGACAGATAAGATCCATCCGTTTAGTGGTTCTGATTTGCCAGAGTGAAACGAAAGTCAGGCCATTTGAGATTATCATGTCTCGTTGGGAATCCACAAATTTTGACCACCTTTGCCCCACACAGCATCAGTATTGTAGGAGAGTCTCTCAAGGCAGTAGTGATAGATTCCCTGCTCCAGGCTGAGCTTTCCTCCAGGCATAGTCTAAGTCACTCTTGATTTGTCTCGTCAGGGGCCAGATTAGTAGACAGTCCGTAAGTAGTTTCAGGCTAGTGCAAAAGTCTTCAAGATTAGGCCTATATAATTTTGGCAATATGCAAATGTGTGGAAACCTGTGGCAGATATGTGTTCTGTTCAGGCTTATCTCTGTGGAGTGTACAAGCACAGGCCTAGAGCATGACTGTAATGAAGGCGAGTCTGCAGATCCTTCTCAGGTGTTGGGATCACATGCGGGACACATAACATTGGCAATTGGTGCCTGCACACTAACTCCCGATACTTCCGATTTTAGTTGTGCAACACTTCGACCATATCAGTGCTGAGTATTATAAACCCTTGTCTTCAGTCATGGCTACTCCCCCAAACCTGAAAAACCTTTTTAAATGCATTTTTAGAGTCAGTGACTAATTTGGTTTCCTTTTTCTTTGGCCCTTGTTTTGCAATCTTTTTTGAGGTGCACTTATTTATAGATCTCTCTTGAGCAACCCTTTTGCACAACCTAAGACATGTGTTCATTAGTAGATACTAAGGGTGTAACAGTTGTGAAACCCAGACAGAAATCGCCATACAAACATCCCCAGACTTGTGTTGCGGCTCTGGAAGACGGGACAGTGCCCTCGCCCTCCGACCCGCTGTCTCTGCTGCAGGTGCAGCCCATTAAGCTCTCATTACTCGTTACTAATGTTTCAAAATTCATTTTACATTTCACAATTACTGGCATGGAACAGTGACGAAAGCTACTACAACATCACATGGTTATTTTGCTATTTACACGGTTTCACACGGTTGGAACAGAAATTCTAGAGCACACTTTACCTGCAAGGTTTTGGCAGTGCACCAGTTGTTGTCTATCAGCTGTACATTTTAGCCCGGTTTGCCGGGTTTATCAAATTCAATTGACAACGATTTGGGTGAAATTGTATGCTGACATTGTTCAACTGAACTCTGATATCTGTGGATACACTTCAAATATTTATTTTTCACAACGCCATTACCCGAATGTGTCAATAAGCGGAAGGAGACAAAAACAGACAGGTCCTTCTTCCCACAGCATTCAGCCCCAGTACAATGCGCCTTCAACTGTTCATTTTAGTCAGGCTGTGCCTGCCCTGTATAAATGAACACACACACATTTCTTTTTTCTTAATGACAATATGCCAGTATGCCTTAACTGTTTTTGTTTGTTTGTTTTCTCTACTGTACCAAAAACTTACTGAACCATAACCCCAAAACCGAGGTACATACCAAACCGTGAATTTTGTGTACCGTAACACCCCTAGTGGATACCTCCACTTCTTCCATCTCCTCCTGGCTCTATCATCACCTAACGTCCGGACAGCTGATTGTGATTCATGCTTTTCGAAGACGGTAGAGCTTTAAGATGCCTCACAAAGGTTCTCGAATATGACCTGTAAGCGAAGAGCTGAGGTTGCAGCTTCCTAATAGCTCCTCAGTGTTGCTTCCTCATTCCTCTGCTATGCGCTCACTCCTGTATCAGCAAGAGAGAGAGCCCCGGCCCCTGTGTCACCCCAGCTGACTGATAATGGCTGAGGCTCTCAGCACCTAGGCTGAATTGTACGACTATGTAGCCGTTTGGAAGTTTTTCAGTTTTCAGAATGTTCTGTTTTCCTGCTGTGCGTGTCTGTTTCGACTGGGCTTGTAATCCTCTCCGATCACGTGAATCAATTTAACTAGCTGAAGTGCTTCTTATGCATAAGAATTTGTCGTTCCGGCTCTGTGGCTACCTCCATTGTTAGCTTAAAGGTGGACAGAACGGCAAGGCGGAATAAAGGCACAACATTCCCACCTTGAGCAGGCTGTATAAAATGGACTACTGAAACAGAGAGACCTGTGGTTATCTGGGCAAACAATGACCACTCATTCAGTAACATTTTCAACAGCTTAAAATCCTCTGCTGTATCTTAATATGTTGTAAAGACAACAGGTTTCATGAGTACAAACTAGCTACTACCTGGCACACAGATGTGGATACTAGGGCTGCAACTAACGATTATTTTGGTAATCGATTAATCTATCGACTATTTTTTCGATTAATCGACTAATCTAATGATTATTTCCCATAGCAAATTAAAATAACGAATCAAAATGTTGGAATTTGAATTTCAAATGTATTTGAGTAACAAATGTAATCATAATACATAAATTAAATAGTAATACAAATTAAAGTGCAAATATGCTTTTAAAAGTAAAGAGAAAGTGCAAATAAAGTTTTAAAAGTAACTCAAATTAGCAATCAAGCCTCTGCAAGTGCAAAATAACGCAAGAATAACTGGGCTGCAAGTGACATTCAAATTCAACTTATGAAATATATATTTTTTCCACAATCTTTTGTTTGAAGAATGCTAAGTGGAGGAGGTTAACTATTCAGAACAAACGAAAATACAGGCTACTCTGATAATTCACTGATTTACTACATTGCACTTAACATTTATGAAATAGCGTTAGCAAGCATCCTCCATGAGACGTTCTGTTTTCCAACATGTAAGCTTAAACCTAAGTTATAGATATATCATATATGTCTATGATAATTGCTGCTAGACACTCACTGTTCTTGTGGTCCCACAGCTCATTCTCTTTGAAATACTGGAATAGTGCTTCTTTAACTACTAATAATTGACCATCATTGAGAAAAATGACAACTTTTCTGTTAGCCATATCTCGTATGCAGCAGCTACTAAAGCTAGCTTTGTTTATTGTTTCCATGGTAACATGAGCCGTCTCAGAATAATTCGCTTTTCAGTCGGCCATTTCTGATATGCAGCACATGAAGGTACGAGAACGGAGGGCAAAGAAAACGGTGCATGATTTGTATGCTAGGCTATTTGCAGATTCTGTTCCATTTTTCTCATTGATGGTCAATTATTATTAGTTAAAGATGCACTATTTCGCACTTCCTATAGTGCATTGCAATGCCGAATGAAAATTACCGGTAGCTCTGCTAGCGTCTGCCAAAAAAAAAAAAAATCATCGTCGACCATTTTTCATAATCGACGTTGTCGATTACGTCGACTAATCGTTGCAGCTCTAGTGGATACCTTCGTATCCCTAGAACCATGGAGCCTGGTCTCTCTGTTTCTGTAGTCCATTTTATACAGCCTGCTCAAGGTGGGAAAGTTGTGCCTTTATTCCGCCTCGCCGTTCTGTATAAATGGTATGATCAAGGAATGGGGGGGGGGGGGGGGGGGTCATTGTTGTTCCACCTTTAAGCTAACAATGGACGTAGCCACAGAGCCGGATTGACAAATTGATTGACGTGGTGACGTGCCTCCCTGGAGCTGGAGCTCCGACTAGTTCTAGTGCTATTGTCAGAGTTCAAAACGTCCGAGTTTAAAGTGGTCTCGAATGCAGCATTATATACGTTATGTATATGCCGACTTTGGTTGGTTGAGTGTAGGCCTAAACTTTTTTTACTTGGGCACACAAGTACTCCTTGGAAACAAGTAAGCGCAGAGCCCTGCTCTGTTATCTGACCAGAGAGAGGCATGCAATTTTGATTGTTGTTATCAAGCCTTTTTTGGTTTGTATGCACTGGTTATTTCCAGGCCTCTCTCCCTATCCATAATCCTTTACCTTCACCCCTTGTCCAGGAGCATCCTTGTGTCTCAGCTCCTCCCTGCAGCTCCAGGGCTTGGGTCTGCCCTCTCCAGATTGTGAGGTTGCCACCATGTGATCACACCCAGCCCCGTGCCACAGGCTGACAGACCTGTCAGGGTCAATAGTGCACTTTGGAGTGAGGCCTGCTCCTCCTCCGGCTCGTCCCGCATGCTCCACAAGAGGGCCGGAGACTTCAAGACTGATTATAGGGCTCACTCGACAGGCAGCTGTCTCCAGCCCAATGGGGACAGAGAGAGAGAGTGAAAGAGAGATGGACAGAAATAAGGGCATTGTGTAGAATATGTCTGGGAAAATGTGGGAGGGTGGGTGGGAGCGTTTGTAGGTTTGTATGTCTGCGTTTATGTTTGTGTGTGTGTGTGTGTGTGTGGGGGGTGTGTGTGTGTGTGGGGGGGGGGGGTTAGGGTTATGTGTGTGTTGGAGGGAAAGAGAGGGGAGTAGAGAGGGAGGGAATGGCACCTGCATTGCATGGCCAGTGGAGCGCAGAAGAAGTTGGGGCCATTCAAACGGCACTTGGCCCGCGTTCAGAAATGCCAACGTTTGTTTGCAGTCCTAAGTACCTCAACTTGTGTTGTTTGGCAGCCAGGAAAAAAATTGAAAAGAAGTTCCATGCCCTCCCCCGCATCTCCATCCCACCCCACCCCATAAAAAGAGGAGGGAAGAGAATGCAGTGCAGCGTAGCACATCGTGGGGCTGACCCGGGGGGGGGGGGTTTGGGCAGTGTTGTGTGGGAGTACACGGAGCAGAACAAAACGGTAATAAAGATAGCCTTGGCAGATAAGAGGCTTGGGTTAGCCCTGCTTTGTGCACACGCCCCAGCTCTCCGCACGCACGCACGCACGCACGCACGCACGCACGCACGCACGCCCCTCTCGGATTTGTTATTGCTGCCTGATTGCAGTGCGTAATCTCACTATGGCAACTCGTCACAAGGTTTGTGCAGGAGGAGAGGAATACTTGAGTGTGTGTCGTGTGTCGTGTGTCGTGTGTCGTGTGTGTCGTGTGTCGTGTGTCGTGTGTGTGTGTGTGTGTGTGTGTGTGTGTGTGTGTGTGTGTGTGTGTGTGTGTAATGCATTAGGGCTGTGTCTCATATGACTCAGCCCTAATTCACTATGCAGAGTGGAGTACTCGTGCAGGCAGTGACATCAGAAAGACTGTGCTGTGTCACGGGATACAAGGACTCAGGTGTTTGCTGCTAGTGTGATGCTGCATTCCAGGAATGCTCTGTGATGTTCAGATCATATAGCTTTATTGTGAAGTGTCTGTGCATTCAGTGTTCAGAGAGCATGAACTCCTGTCACACAGTGTAAAGTGTGAGTGTGAGTGTATGCGTGCACTGTACAGTGGGGCCTGGATAGAGGGCTTTTTGGCTCAGACTGCCCCTCTGCATGCAGCCAACACTTCCTCATGTTTCTCCCACACACTCCATCCCCTCACATCCCCATAGCAACCAGTGTCGACCTGTGCACTGAAGCAGAGGAAACCCTGACCAGTGGCAGGAGCCTTTTTTTCCTTTTTCCCCTTCTTGCTCCTCCTTTTTCATTTCTCTTTCTCTGTTTCTCTTTCTCTCCTCTCCCTTCTATCTCTTTTTCTTTCCTGTCACTCAGTTGCACTATCCTATCACTTTTCTCCTCTTCTCTTCTCTTCTCTTTTTCCTTTCCTCTCTCTCTCTCTCTCTCTCTCTCTCTCTCTCTCTCTCCCTCATATTCCCTGAATGCCCCAGATCTCAGTGAGCAGTGTGAGGCCGGGAGAATAGCAGGCTATGTCAGGCCCTCTGCATTCCTGGGCTCTGCTGTCTGGGGACTCAAGAAAAGGGGAATTTATAGTCCTTAACCGAGACACCCTGAGCCCCAGCCAAAGCTGTTTATTTAAAAAAAAAAAAAAAAAGGTAGGTGTGTGGGGTGGGGTGGCTGGGTTTGGACAGGGGGAAAAAAATCACCACATAGATAAAATTCCAGACCGAGTTCTCTCTGCATTCTTTTACTTTCACTGTTTAATGGAGCTTAACCCATTTAATTAGGGCAAATTTGTATAAGTACGCCGCTGACACAAAAGACAACCCATACCCCCCCTCCGCTTTTTGTTTTGGCAGTGGTGGCAGAATGAAAAAAAGAACTTGGAGAAGAAGAAAGCGAGGCTGAAATAAAAAGAGTGATGTAAATCGTGGCTTTTGAAAGCCACTGGCATCTGGGCGGGTGTGAATGACATTGTGGGGAGAGGGAGACTGAAGGAGGGAGAGAAAGAGAGAGGTTACAGGGGGGCCCTGGACTCAAACAAGGCTGCACTGTGCCCATGGAGACTGGAGGGTGGGGGGCATGTGTGTGGAGGGTGTGTGTGTGTGGGGGGGGGGGGGGGGGGGCATGGAAGCTTCAGTGTCTCCTCTAAAGCTCTGCCAGGGCACTGCATCAGAGGGGAGACACTACTCAACCATACACACCTCTGGGATGTCTCCAACAGCCTAGTTTGCCCTACATTCATTCAATTAAGCAGCCTAGGCTACTCTCCGTAATGAGTCACCACAATGGGTGGGAGGCTCTGTATTCCAGAGGTGTCCAGAGAGGAGGAGGTGGAGGCCGGCTTTACTTTTCATCTCTTTATTAATCAGAATGCAGCCCTACACACACACACATTCTTAACAATAATCAGCACTCATGGATATACCATTATAAACTGTAGTGTGTGTGTACGCATGCGTACTAGCGTCATGGACTTTCCCATTCTCATTGCATCTTGGCAAGTCTCTTTTGCTCCTCAAAGAGAGTAGATGTAGCCCAGGTAGATTTGTGGTGCCTCATTGTTTGTATTTGTATTTGGAGGGTCTACATATCAACATTATTTATGTTCTGACCCATGTTATCGACCTCAGCAGGAGAGAGGAGCGAACAGCAAGGTTTCAATATAGGACCCCCCCCTCTATGTTGCATTTATCTTCTCGATACAGACACACACACACACACACACACACACACACACATTGAAAAACACACAAACTGGCACACGCCGCTCCAGAGTGATTGGTGACGTAGATAGCCGGATGGCATCAAAAGGCATTCGTATCTTATCTCAACCTCAGCTCGACACACACAATCTCTTTGTGTTAGCCAGCAATTAGCTGTCAGGGGGCAATAAAACTGCATATGTGTGTGTGAGGGAGAGATAGCGAGAAATAAATTGAATCATCATGGCTGTGCAGGACTTGTTACCTTGTGGTTATTGATGGCCTGGTGGAGATCTGCTGTGGTTTGTGGACCTTTTGGATTTGGCCTATCATGGAGTACTTGGATCTTATGACTGTGGACCATAGAGTAGCCTATCTGACAGCTCGTCCTCAGAATGACAGTTAAACACGGTCACAACTTGAACCGTTAACCTTTGAAGATGGTGGTTGTAGTTTCCAGGTAACCCTTTCCTCCTGGTTTGGGGTTAGTTGTGTGTGCTCAGGGCAGTGATTTGAGGACGGTTATCCAGAGAGCTGGGAAATGGAGCTCTGAGGTGCTGATTAGATGAACTTTGATTGAACATTCCCTAGAGCCAGCTGTGCAGCGAAATTAGTCCTTTTCTCTGGCGCGCTCTTGTTCATCTCTGTTTTCATGGGTTGTTCCCACCCCACCCCTCACTCCCTAGCTTTGTACTCACTCTCACTCACACTCACACTCTCTCTCTCTCTCACACACTTGCACTCCTGCCTGGTACCGCATAACTCCAACTGTAGACTTTAGCCACTCTGGAGGAGCTGAGGAATGTTGTTGATGTTGTTGCTGGTGGTAGCGTTTGTTTCCTGGCCAGACAAAAAAAGTTTAGAATGTGAGACTGAAATATGAATCTTATTAGTAGATTAGGTTTTAATCCTCCAGATGGCACTTCTTATTGGAACATTTTAACTGCAGTATGTTTTTATGAGTCTCTCATTTCTCTCTCTCTCCCCCTCTGTTCCTGTATTAAATCTCTCATACTTATTTCTCACTCTGTCTTGGCTTCTTCAGCATGGTCATCAGTCATAAGTCATCTTCAGACTCCGACCTCAATGGGGTGTTGGCAAAGGAGTGAGTGCAACTATGCAACATTGAAAGAAAAGCATTAATTAAAACGAACATCTCTCTCTCTCTCTCTCTCTCAGGCAAACGAAGCCCTTGTCATTCTCCGACTGCGTGGGTGATGAGTTGCCCTGGGGGTGGGAGGCGTCGTACGACCCCCAGGTGGGCACCTTCTACATCGACCACATCAAGAGTAAGTACGGCGCGTGGCCTGGGGGCTCCGCCACACAGCACAGGTGTCCTCTAATAGGCTCAGGCCTCCCCTCATCCGCCAGCAGCAGAGGGGGAAGCCTGCTGTCAGCACCCCAGCTCAAACTCCCCTCTGTATCAGCCCTTCATCTCGGAGATCTCGGAGAGTCAGTGTGGCCGGGGTGAAGGGAGGGTCATCGGATAGAAAGTGCATGACACAGCCGAAAACCACGCTGATTACAGGGTACCCACGGTCTAAACCTGATCCGCAGAAATGGGTAAATCAAGGCCATGATTTATCACAGTTTTTTTGCATTCTTAATTATTGCCTCTAAAATTGTATCAGACCCAGATTCTTTTCAGGTCTATTGAATGGAGACGTGAAAATAAACATTGTCTTTATTGCCAGACTTCTAATGGATTGGCAGCTTTACAGTCAGTCGAGTGTAACTGCAACTATTGGTAAACTTTTTGGCTTTATAAAAAAAAGTTACATTTCCTTTAAGTTTAAGCAGTTGACTGGATTGCGCCAAATGAAATTGCATGTTTACATTTGTATTGGTCTGACATACCCTAAGCCAAGTCATGAGTTATGTGTAGTATGCATAATTTGAGGTTAGTTTTTAAAGTAATGGAGGGATGTTGTTGCTGGAAAGCTCAGACCTGCTCCCACCCTGACTCTTTCCAGCAGCCATTCATCTCCGCATGTCGTGCTCCATTTAGAGTCTGCGCCAGGCTTTGGTACCATCGGCATATACGTCGTCCCAATCCATACGCATGCTGAGTTCGTAGGGGTGCATCATAAAGTAAAGTTATTGATTTCTCATAGGACTGATGAATGGTTGGTGAGAAAGTCAAGACTATTTGCATTACTTTTTCCATTTGTTAACGCAGGTGTCTACCGGCTTGCCTAAACCTTTATTGATCACCTTATAAGGTAAAGTATTGAGCCGGAGGGATGATGAATTGAAAATTGGTGAAACTTTGGGTCAGTGTTGAAATTTTGCAGAAGAAAAATATGCCTGTTTATCTTATCACCCACCTCCCAGTTTCCTTGGAAAACTTTCTTCTGTGCTTGTAGTTCACTGTGCTGCAGTCATAAGCCAGCCTGTTTACTTGCCTAAACAAACAAAAAGATAGCAACGCATGCATACATGCATGCAAATACACCTGCGCAATCTCCTGCGGTGGCAGCATAGATTCCTGATTGACAGTTCTGTGCATCGTCATTTCCAGGTGGTCTTCATCCATTTATTTATGATGGTTCATTTGAAGTAGCTGGTTGTTTGTTGACAATCCTTGTCATTAGAGTGACAGGCACAGACATATTCTTAGACATATGTTTGTGTGTTTGTGTGTGAGAGTGCGAGAGACAGGGAGTGTGCGCGCAGAGAGGATATGCCTTTCGGGTCTGTGTGCCTTGTGGTCTGTTCCAGCTCCAGGCTTCCTAGTCCTCTCTCTTCTGATGTCACAGGCATGCATAGAGGATGTCCCCTGGGGTGGCGGTGCATCATGGGAACCCCCAACCCAAGCTGGGGCCTGAGGTTGTTGTGGTAAACCCACTCTCCCCTACGTCCCTCTCCTCTACATCAGAGCTCTACCGCACTCGGTTGTGTGAATGGCTCTCCTCTTGTAACAGTCTTAGGTGATCTCCCAGAATGAAGCAGGTAGTGGTGTGCCCCTGGAGTCTAGCCTGGCCCACAGGGCTTCGTGTCGGGGTGGTTTGTTGACTCTGCCTCGTGCTGTCAGTGGCTGATGCTATACCACTGAGGTCCCCCAGAGTGAGAGTGGGATTGCTTTTATTTTTTTGGATTGTACGAATTATCACCGTGTCCATGACATACATCGAACTGCTGTTTCTTGGTGTGTATCTCTGGCTTGTTTGTTTGTTTGTTTGTTTATTTGTTTGTTTGAGTGAGACTTGTAAGTAAACAGGCAGCAAGTGAAGCTCTGAAGACAGCAGGCACACTTCCTAGGATTTGATTGGATTTTTTGAGTATTTGCTGAGGGCTCTTTGAGCACTCTCATTTACCTGCAGCGATAGTTTTGATGTGTGTGTCAGAGTGCCATAGCTATGGGTCTGTAGGCGAGGGAGCGAGTGCAAAAATGATTTTCTGGAAAAAAAGAAATTTCAGACTGGCCCACACATTCTATAATATAGCCCACTGCACCTGATCAGCTAAAGAGCACTCTGGCTTCTCGAATTACCATAATTTCAGTCCATCCAATATAGTAACTTTTTTTTATTTTCCTAGGAACAGCTATTAAGAAATGACCCATTATTTCATTAAATGTCTGTGGAGTTTGTATTTTGAGGGCTTCTGACAGTCTGTCAGAATTATGTGTTCCACCCATCCCTACTGCTGATAGGAAACTAGGCACAGATACAGAACACAGCCAGCAGCTGAGACTCCGAGCCCAGAGGAGGCATGGTTATGTCCCCCTCATCACATCACACCACACCACACCACACCACACCGGGGGAACGCATCTCAGCCGAAACAGATTTGTGTTCATGAGGAGGTTGGAGTGCCACAGGACACTTTGCTTTATATAGACCCATGGAGCATGTGCAGAACACAGGAAAATCACACCGGCTACCAATACCAACACTCCTCAAGTGAGCTGTTTAACAAGGTAGCGAATTAGGGTGCAGAGTGCACATAAAAAGTTGGTGACATGCTGACACCTTTTACAGAGTGCATGGCACACCCACACAGTCATTTGTCCAGAGCCAGAGTAGGGATCAGAGTGAGGTTGTAGGGATCAATGTGTTGGTTTAGGATGGATTTTAAAAACTCTCCTGCATTGAGTCTGCAGCCTCTGTTGTTTTTAAACAAGTGCTTCATATCTGATGGGTTACTCAAAGGTCAGCTGAGAAGGTGTGCTTGTGTGTACGCCAGGGAAGTGTGTGTGTATGTGTGTGTGTGCACCTGCAGCTGTG
Source organism: Clupea harengus (assembly GCF_900700415.2). Lineage (NCBI taxonomy): Eukaryota > Metazoa > Chordata > Actinopteri > Clupeiformes > Clupeidae > Clupea > Clupea harengus. The sequence continues at coordinate 11,409,242 of NC_045173.1, forward strand.
TGTATGTTTGAGTACCTCCACTATAGTGTAGTGTGTGTGTGTGTGTGTGTGTGTGTGTGTGTGTGTGTGTGTGTGTGTGTGTCTGTGTGTGTGTGTGTTTCTTAGGGTTCAGTAATCTGCAGCAAAGTGGGTTTTGTGCAGTTTCTTGTACACATGCCAGGCATTTGGTCTGTTGTGGTTATGCTCTTGGGCATGCATGTAATCTGCAGCAGGCCTCTCATGAAGGCAGCTATAGAGTCTAAAAGGCCACACCACTCCTCCTGCCTTGGGGATATGGCATGAAAGGGACACACACAATTGGGTGCAAGGAGACAAGGGGATGTAACAAAATAGAGTTGGAGAGAAATGTTTGTTAAGGGTGCTTTTCAGGGAAAAGTATGGAGATCAAATGTTCATGATTGAAGTCATTTACTCCCTTGAGTGTTGAGGAGAGGTGGGGAATGTGAGAGTGCAGTAGGGAGAAGGTGAAAAGGGGGAGGAGAAAGGGGGAGAGGAGGGAGTTGTCAGGGAGCAGTCTGGTTCTTCCTCATACCACGGAGTCCTAACATAGCTGTAATGCTCAGGGAGGCAGGGCTGGGGCTTGGCCTGAGCTATACCTGTCACTTCAGCACTTTAAAGTGTGTGTGTGTGTGCGTGTGCGTGCGCGTGCGTGTGTGCGGGCGTGTGCATGCATGTTTCTAAGTGAGAGCAAGACTTTTAACCCTTTCCCACTGTAGTATCCAGTGTACTCATATGGGGATGCAGTTCCCTATAGAAGAAGAAACCTACTGATCTCATGTAGTCGTGCGCGCGCGCGTGTGTGTGTGCGCGCACACGTTTGAGTGTAGCTCCAGCCTCATACCGAGCACTCTTACCTGCTTAAGTTGTCCCTCGGCTCTGATGATGACGCTGTTCAGCTTCTTCTTCATTGGCCTCAACTGTCCCTTCTCCTTTCTCAGGTGGGCTTGCTAATGGGATATGAGGCAGGTCCTTGAACAGCAGATGTGGGGGCATGGAAAATGTCCGGCGGGGACTGGAGGATTCAAGCTGTTCTCTTCTTATAACGCAGGCACTCCTGTTCAAAGTGCCAGACTCAGTTCACCACCCTTTATTTCCATTGGACATGGTCTTCGGCCAGGGTCTCAAGATATCCAGGTGGTATGGAGCAAGCCTTCAGGGATCTCTTCAGAGGGTCTTTCCGTCTCTTATTGGGGCCTCCCTAGGGTCGAGTCCCTTCGGCAAGTTCGCCGTAGAGCAAGATTCAGGGGAGGCGAGATCTATCCATGCAGACAATGTGTCCAATCCAGTGGAGGACACTGCAAAGAAACATGGCTTTGATGCCCCCGGAAACGCAGTGCGAGGGATCCTGTCATGTGATGCCCAGGATCAGCTGGAGGCAACGGATGTGGATCACTTTCAGGGTCCTTATCTGCTTGCTGCACACCATCCAAGATTCACATCCATAGAGGGGTGTTAAGATGCAGGTTTTCGTTTGAAGTTTATGGTTGAGAGAAGACGCATTCGAAGAGCTGATCAAATACGGAGGTGACAGTGAAGAGAGGACAGTGAAGAGAGACAGGACATGAGCTGGAGAGAGATATGGAGTGGGATCGGGAAATGACCGCGAGCCGGATTCGAACCCAGGTCCCCATGGGCATTCAGACCCATTAATGGTTCAGGCTTGCGCCACAGCTCCCCCTTGATCCGATTTCTGATCTCTTCAGTCACGGAGGCATCATCGGATATGATGCACAAAGAAGTGAGTGTTCTCCAGTGGTGCGTTTCAGACTGGTGATCATTGGATGAAACGCTGTCTGCAAGGCCTTGCTTTGTGTCAGCTGTGACTTCACCGCCTCCATGTCTCACCGCCAATGGGGACTTTTGCTGTCATGCCATTATGGAACTGACGGAGCGTGGTCGGAGCGTGGTGAGACATGTCGTGGGCCATCCAAACTTTGTGATGCCACAGTCTTTTCTTGCAGGTGTTCTGTGGACAGCTTGAAGGATGGAGCAACAAGCCTGTGGTCTGTCCAACATTCTGCTCCACACATTATTTGAGTTATGTGGTTACAAATGTCACGACGGCAGACGATGTCATGGTCCAGGAGGTGCCAGTTCTTTGAGCGGGGGTGCATCCAGGTTGTCTTGTGCTTGTCTGGCAATTGTAACATTGTGTTTGTGTGATGGGTAGTTGCTGTTCCGCACAGAATGAGAGTAGACAGAGTCTGTTGGCATTGATGTTTCCTGTTCTGTTCCTTCCAATGACATATTTCCAGACGTCGTAGGTCATGCCCCCTCTTGCATTGAAATCTCCAAACAGAGCAATCTTATCAGCATTGGGAACAACCCGGAGGACTTTGTTTTGACAAACATAGAACTCATCCTTTATTTCCTCGGCCAAATCCACTGACTGATATACAAAATTAGTCAACCTCGCTTTAAGGAGCTGATACCCGTCTCCCCTACGGTGGATGTAACTAGGGTGCAACTCTCCAACATAAGCAAAGCGGTTTGATGGATCTGATTTCTGAAGAGGGGGGACAGAGAACAAATCATTGTTGTTAACGGTGGTAGAGAGGTTGCGTAGTCCTTGCTCACACCTTGGTCTCCGTAGCAATCAAGGTAGCACCACTAATGTTGCGCTCCTTGTAGGGCGGACACGTGTCCTTTAGCCTCGAGTTGCTGAAGAGTTTGAAACGTCCAGATTTCGACCATAGTTCTCCCCAACACCATGGTGAGGCCTCTCCCCGTGGTGGTGAAAGAGAGGGAGGAGCGTATGTTCCTTAGGACACTCTGTCTTCGCCTGGTTATCCAACTCAGCCACTGATAATTTGCTCTGGGCCTTCTCTCTGTTTGTCTGACCTTTTCTTAAAAAAAAATCATCCTTTAGCTCTTTCACACTAGGACACTAGCTCTTTTGCCTTTGTAACCCTTCAAGGTATCTGTGCTATTTGGTCTGCTTTGCATATTTCAGTAAATACACCAACAATGGGACTTGGTGTTCGCTTCACAGCAACAGAGTCCATAGATTAGCATATTATTAGCAAAAGTAGAGAGGGATAGAGTGAAATGTGAAGGTGAAAGCAAGCAGTATTCAACCCATTACAGTGTGATATGCACCTCTCATCCCTGACCTTTTAGATGCCCTTTAATTAAAAGGTATGCACTAGCCATTTGGGGTGTTGTTTTTTTACAACCAGTGGTATGTGGGCTGTTTATAAGGCACCTGGAGCTTAAACTGTGGGTTTACAAAGCATGTCCAATGGTCATGAAAGACCTGGAAGTCTATGAGTTTAAAACACGCTGATTCCAGCTGTGTACTTCTAATGTCTGTTTGTGTTGCGTTAATGTGGAAGTCTCTCCCCATTCATTTACATAGGAGCTTGATCTTGTATGCCTGAAATAGCTGCCCAGAGGCTTTACAAAGATGGCTGCCAAGTGACGAAACTTGCCTATGAGGACTTACTGATACTACCTTTGATACCAACCTGTCCCCATATTCTCATTTTTAACATTCTCTGCTCTGCAGTAATACTGATGTATTTTCTCTCTCTGTCTCTCTCTCTCTCTCTCTCTGTCTCTGTCTCTCTCTACCTTTAAGAAGCTTTTGAAGACCCAACTCTTCAGAGAGCACCTCCCTTCCTAACTGGCACTTCGACTAGTACTTAACTTGCACTTACAGCAGTTACATTCCTGCACTTCTTTTCTTTTCTATTTCTTTTTATTCCTTATGTAAAGTAGTATTTATTGTTACACTAGGTCTCTATTGCTCGTAGCTTGACTTCTCTCCCTTGTACGCCGCTTTGGACAAAAGCATCTGCTAAATGTAAACTGTATCTCTCTCTCTCTCTCTCAGGGAATACTCAGCTGGAGGACCCGCGGAAGGCATGGCGTGGGGAGCAGGAGCGCATGCTGAAGGAGTACCTGACGGTGGCCCAGGACTCGCTCAGCGCCCAGAAGGAGCTCTACCAGGTCAAAGAGCAGCGGCTGGCACTCGCCCTTGATGAGTACGTGCGCCTCAACGACGCCTACAAGGAGAAGTCCAGCTCGCGCACCAGCTGTGAGGAGGCCCACACCTACAGTCACATACATGTACACTTACACACAAGCACACGAGGCGTTGAGATCCAGCACCTGCAATAGTCAGTGTGATCGCATCAGCATGTTGCAATCATAGTGCTGCTCTTCATAAGTATTCTTTTATTTCTTCTTCTCTATTCCACTCTTTGGCACAGCTTCTGCTCCTCACACTTTTGAGAACATGTCCGTCCTGATCCCGTGCAGTGCTTCATCCGTTTTTGCAAATTCTCGATGCCATCTTTATGCAACCACATTAATGTTTACAGCTTACATTGCACCTAACATTTTAGCCTTCATGGATACTCTGCTTTTTAAATAAATGAAGAAACCACCATCTTTAGTCATCTTTAGTAGTATATCCAAAATATTTGGCCCTCATACTGTGACTCAAGTTTGACAAATGAAACCCTTCATCTTTTTCCTCTCCACTTTTACCTCTTTCCCCCTCCATTAGTATTCTCAGGATCATCATCAAGCACAAAATATGACCCTGACATCTTAAAGGCAGAGATCTCGACGACTAAAGTCAGGGTGAGAAATGAACCCCTACTCCCTTTGGGCTCTGCCAGTATAATCATTCCTATCTTTTGTCAGTGAATTGTTTTGAATAGAAAGACTGTAAAAAGGCTGAATTCTCCATGTGGTTATATATTGTCCCTATAGGTAAATAAGCTGAAGAGAGAGTTGTTACAGATGAGACAAGAACTTCTCTACAAAGAGCAGGGCTTTGAAACCCTGCAACAGTAAGTGACTTTACAATACACACCTGTTTGATTGTGCTGATGTATGCATAATAGTGACATCAACCAAGATGTGCCTTTTAATTACTGATAGCACAGCACCTGTTTATTTACCATAGAAACCATTTAAGATCTCTTCAAGGCTTGATAACCCCTCATGTAGACATGCATAGCTTTTATATCCTATGGCACTGTTTAAATTATCTTAGAGAAAAAGGGGTGGTGAGAGTAGGTGAGGGCATGAAAGATAGGATGTGTCATTCATGTGTCTGAGTGTTGACCTTTGATCTTTACTGCAACCATGGATGGTTTCCAGTTGTGAATGGGGATCATTGCCCTGTCTCTGATGCATCAGCACAGCGCTGTCATAACATTCTCCCAATAGTTCTCATCAGAATGACGTACGCACACACACGTACACGCACACACGCACACGCACGCACACACACGCACACACACGCACACACACACGTACACGCGTATTGATCCATAATGCGTCATTCCTGGGATCAGTGCTGCCTGCGTTGAGGCTCTCCGGTTTAAGGCCTGTTGCAGTCTCAGCTCAGTGGCTTGCTCTGTGCTCACATCTTTGCCGTTTACTTACATAAGAACAGGGATGACGAGGCAAAATAGAACACAAACCAAATGTGGTTCTCTTTCCGTGTTCTGCTAATTCATTTCTCTGAGTGCCATTTACCAGTGCCTTATAGGCACAGCTGTCACTACGGAAGCATTAACCAAAACAACATTTGTTTGATATTTCATGTTCACTCTTGTCTCTCACTCTCAGGTCAGGTTTTTTAAATGGTAAGATTGTAAAAGGCTCTCTCCTTCCTCACCATTGTGCTTTGATTGTCGCTCTTCTTGTGAAGAGCATTGTTTCATCTAGCACATTCAAATGCCAGCTTGCCCCCCACCACATGAAACACAACCACACGCGACATTGGTTGCAGATGAAAAAAATAAAAAAAGTTGGAGCTGTTTGGCAGACTCCAGACCCCTCGTCTTGACAGTCTGGTCGAGTTAGTAAGCGATCAAATGAAGTTACCTGATTGAATTAAGAGACTGACACAGATGCGCACCTGTCTCTGTGTGCAGCTGCCAGCTTCGACATCAGCAGTGACGTATTAAGCTGCGGTGAAATGAGAAGTCTATTATCTCTTGTTAATTTGGCTCTCCCTCCTCCTTGCATCCAGGATTGACCAAAAAATGTCCGGAGATCAGAGCGGCTACCGGCTGAAGGAGGCCAAGGCCATCGTGACCGAGCTCAAGTCCCTCCGCAAGGCCATCAGCTCTGGGGAGAAGGAGAAGCAGGACCTCATGCAGGTGTGTGTTTGCAGGAGGTGTTTTAGAATGGACGGAGGTAATGTTTAAATAGTGTATTTGTGTGTTATGACAGCCAGGGTTTATAAGTGGTCGTTGGTTTGTTGTGGGAACAGCGTTTTGTGTATGAGGACAGGTGTCTTTAATCTCCAATCTCTGACTGTGAGAGTCTCTAAGGCTATCTTTCAGTTAAGAGCTGATGTGAATTCCTAGTTAGGAAAGTGGGGCTATATGTGATTTATTTCAGCCTTTGTTTGTATAGCTTACTCTCTAAATGTATGTGAATTTGTTAATTCTCATTTTTGAATGGTTTAAAAAAAATATATATATATATATATATGTTTCTGTGATTCTTCCTCAGTGTTTGGCCAAGCTGAAGGAGCGGTTCTATGCTCAGAATATGGGTCGGTCGGAACCTGACCTGCGGAACGCAGCAAGATCTCAACCGTCGCTCTCCAGACAGACATTGGACGCTGGCTCTCAAACAGACGTCTCCGGAGAGGTCAGTCAGGATCAGGTCAAATCATGGGTCAGGCTACTGGCATCCAGTAATACTCTGGTTGTGACTTAGTCATGGGGGAGAGGGGGGTAGCCTCTCTGAATTGCATGTTCTGTAGCACATTCTTTCATGGCTATGCAAGTAGGTTTTTAATGAGCCTTCTGAGGGTAGCGAAGAGTAAAAATGAGACCCTTCCTATTCCAAATACAGAGCCCACATATACATATATATACACACACACACACACACACGTTTTTCTTGTCCAAGCTTTGTATGATGTCTACATTCCAAAGCTGTGGATGGCAGGGTGAGGAGTGCAAGCTGCCATGGGCAAACAGGCTGTGTGTTATCTGCACCAGACTCCTTCTCAGCCCCCAGACCTCCTCTGGCTCTCTCGAATGCAGGCTGTTTTCTCCTCCCCCTGTGGAATGCTCCCCTGCTCTGGGGCCTTCCCGATGGAATGGGCTCTTCAGGCATGGGGAGGGGGGTATATGATAGCCTAGCACAATCTGAATTACTGTGCATGCTTGGACACACACACACACGCACACACACACACCACAGAAACTCACAGGTTCAGAGTAGGAGAGTAAGCAGCTTAGAGAGTGGTGCGGTTCTCTCTCTCTCCTGCTTCATCCCTCCCTCTCTGAATCTCTCTCCCTCTCTGAGTTTGAGGCTGGAATGCTGACTTGGGTGGAGGGGGTGGGGGTGGGAGTGATCTTGGGCGTCTTTAATGATGTTAAATCTGCTCACTGGAAGCGGCTCCATGTGATGTTTTTGCGCTTTCGCGCTGACCCCAAGTCAGAATGAAGTAGGCGAGAGGTCAGCGGCGCGTGAGGGCAGTCACACCGGTGGATGTGAACGTTGCTCTACAAATGCCTCACATGTGTTAAGTGTCTGTCTCTCCCTCACATTCTTTCTCTCTCTCCCCCTCCTCTCTTCCTCTCTCCCTCTCTCTCTCTCTCTCTCGATCTCTTTTCCTCTTCCTCTCTCTCTCTCTCTGCCTGTCTCTGTCTCTCTTAGGCCGGTTTGAGGAGCAGGTCATCTGTGGCTGAAAAGGTCAGATTGAGCCTACAGTATGAGGAGGCCAAAAGAAGGTATTTTGTTTCCTCTGTTTCTCTCGCTCCCTCCTTTCCTTCTTTCCCTTCATTCCCACCATCCCTCAGTTACACGCCAGCAAACTGTTCCCTCATTAAAGAGTGATGCCTGCATGCAGTTTGTCACTGTGTGTGTCTGTTACTGTCACTATACATTCGATTTCTGTTCTGTATGTTCTCCACGTCTATGTTTGGGTGCATATGTTTAGCTTTACATTTCCAGGTGCCGTCTTTGGGCAGGGTGTGTTCCCGGCAGGCTCTTGTTTTAACACATTAGCAGTACTGTGTGTGTGGGTGTGTGTGTGTGTGTGTGGGTGTGTGTGTGTGTGGGTGGGGGTGGACAGACAGACTAATCCCCAGCGTTTGGGCCCGCAGACAGTCTAATCCCGCAGCATGAATCAGGCCCAGCTACAGCAGGTGTTTCCCCCTGTGCCAGGCCGTGGAGGCTCTCAGGCCGCTCTCTGCCCACAGAGCCACAGCTTCATCCCACCCTTCTGGAGGACATGGCTGCCTTCTCAGCTTCTTTTCTCTGCTCGCTCTTTCTCTCTCTCTCTCTCTCTCTCTCTCTCTCTTTCGTCCTTTGGCTGACTATGATCTTCTCTTTTATCTTTATTTTTGTTCTGTGTGTGTGTGCAGTTTGTTTTGTCTGCAATTCTGCTCTGCAGTAATACTGATGTATGTTCTCTGTCTCTCTCTCGCTCTCTCTCTCTCTCTCTCTCTGTCACAGTATGTCCAACCTGAAGATCGAACTGGCCAAGCTGGAGGGCGAGGCGTGGCCGGGCTCGGTGGATGTGGAGCGCGAGCGCCTGCTCCTGCTCAGCGAGAAGGAGGAGCTGCTGAAGGAGCTGCAGTTTGTGTCGCCGCGGCGGCGTTCCGTGGCCGAACTCCATCGGCTGGAGCAGGAGCGCTCGCGCCTAGAGGAGGACCTGCAGGCCGTCAGGACCACACCCAGCCAGGCCCTGGCACAGAGGTGAGGAGGGGCACAGTCTGTTTATACGTGGGGACCCTTCACAAAGACTGATGTAAGGGGTTGTGGGTGTAGAGTAATTGCCCATGGTTGTACTTACACACTTACCCACTTGAAACTCAGAACCTTTTGTGCAGGCATTTACTCACGAGTCTCAGTGGCCTCTGGCAGGTTTAGAGGTAAAGCCTGTGTGTGTGTGTGTGTGTGTGTGTGTGTGTGTGTGTGTGTGTGTGTGTGTGTGTGTGTGTGTGTGTGTGTATAGGCCAAGTGCTCCATATGGGCTGTCTGTCAAGAGCCCAGCCTGCACACCCAGAAGCTGGCATGGGTGCAAGAAATACTTTCTACTGCCAGTGTGGTGTGTGAAGTCCATGATGGTCTGTTTGGTCTGTGTCTGTCTAAAGGGTCTATTGGCCATATGGGCTTACAGTCATGAACAACTCTGTCTCCCTCCCTACCCCGTGTGGCAATCAGTCACCAGTCTGTCAACAGAGACGCCGCTTAGGGAGTCGAGATGCACAGCCCGGTCTCCAGCTTTTTAGAATGACTGAGAACCAATCCGTTATCCCTCAACCCACATAATCACAGCATGAGAAGTCACCAGGAACGGCCAACACAAGTCCACACCAATAGTCGTGTGTGTTGGTGTGTGTGTGTGTGTGTGTGTGCGTGCGCGCATGGGCTCCAGGCACTTTCCGGGCCTCTCTCCCGTCTCCTCTGAGAACCGTCTGCCAGCTTGATAATGATTAGGAAGGTGGGGGCTGGGGGGGGTGGGGTGCCTTTTGTGAAGCCCTTCTGATAAGCCCGGAACAGTTTGCTGCCTACAAGGTTGTTGTTTTTATTTCTAATGAATGCAACAAAAGGGTACACACACTAGGTGCCTTTAATTACATCTGATTTGCATGTTAATTGTGTGGTAATTGTTGTGTTCAATGATGGTGCAACACCCCAGCAAGGGCAACACTAGTGACACCGTAATTGACGACATTGTGGTTTTTAGATACCTAATTGTAATTACATATCGCGTGTGTGTGTGTGTGTGTGTACGCTGTTTATCGCGTGGAAGATAAACACACTCACTCTTTGTTGGAAGCAGCTGATTGCACTGTGTCTGTGCAATTAGTTGCTGTATGATTGCTCCACTGGTTCAACAGTAATTAAGGGCAGTGTTGTTTTAAGCTGCGCTAATGCTACTGTAGCCACACAGAGCAGTGTTCGTCCAGGAGACAAAGGGCAAGTAGAGAAGAGACTTTCACATGTTTGAAGTATCAGTGAGAAAACACCTTAGTCTTTGTGTGTGTGTGTGTGTGTGTGTGTGTGTGTGCGTTTTTTCAGGCTGAAAATTCAGGAGAGGCGGCGGGTTCTTGTGCAGAGGCTAGCAGAATCTACACGCTTGGCGACCATGCTCCAGTCCCAGCTCAAAAGGTGAGATTTCACACACACACACACACACACACACACACAGATTTGAGTCATTGTGTCTGTGTCGGCGAGTCTACCATGTTCTCCTCTGTCTCGGTCTCTACCCCCCCCCCCCCCCTTGCAGTCTGTCGGCCAGCACCCTGTCAGTGTCGTCGGGCAGCAGCCTGGGCTCCCTGGCCTCCAGCCGCGGCTCCCTCAACACCTCCAGCAGCCGCGGCTCGCTCAACTCCCTCAGCTCTGGGGACCTGTTCTACAGCAGCCAGCCTGACAGCGCCCCGCTAGACCTGGACTACCAGTTCAAGCTGGACCTCCTGCTCCAGGACCAGCTCCCGTCCTCCTCCTACGGGCCCCCGGGCCCCATCACCACCATCCATGAGCATGAGGTGGCCAAGACCCCTTCCTCTTCCTCTTCCTGTACGGGGCACCCTTCTTCTCCCCCCGGCATTCCCTTCTCCACCAACCCCCACTCTGACGGCCCTGGCCCGGCCCACTGCGTGCCACCCAAGTCGGCTGAGCCCTCCAAGTCGGTCACGTCACTGTCATCACGCTCCTCGCTGTCCTCGCTCTCACCGCCCGGCTCACCACTGGTGCTGGAGTGCACGGCCCTGCCCCCCTTGGCCCAGGACGCCCCCACACAGGACTACGGTGAAGGGGAGCTGGTGGGGGACTTTGCTGGGCTGGGCTTCTACGAGAGCACGCCGGTGTTTGACCCCGAGAGCGGGGACAAGGAGATGGGTGAGGGAGTGCGGAGGGTACCCCTGACCACTCTACAAGAAGGCATGACGGGTGAGCAGGAATAGGGTCCCCATTGGTAATATAATTAGTGTCATGGCTCAACCACAAACAAATTGCAAAGCACTACTGCCCTTCTTGCCCTTCTTAAGTTTTACGTATTTATTTCTCTGTAATTATTCAACCCTTTTTTTTGCCGCTGCTTCTGCTCCTAGCACTTTTGAGATATCGACATCACCCCAACTCTGAAACATCCATCCTGAGCACCTGTCGTCATTTTTCATCCCTCTTTTTTTTCCCCCATTGAAATGAACGGTGGAAAGCTAACGTGACGTTACTCACTCCGCCAGCTGTAGCCTACACTAAGTGTAGCTGGCATAACTGGTGATTATTTTGCCGCATTACATTTTTAAGTGGCAGTGCACCATTAATCAGTGTTAACCTACATCATCGTGTAGTACTTATCTTTTCAACTGAGTATGAAAAAAACTTACATAGAACTCAACTCATAGAACTCAGAGTACACAAATGATCAAAAGATGATTTTAAACGCTGCTGCCGTAATTGAGAAGCCTTACTAAATACCAGACCTAACCAGTGCTTCAAGCCCTAAATCTTTCATTTCAAACACACTGTTAAGTTTAGATATCAGTGGTTAGCATTCCTTCCTTCTAAGCAGTTGACACCTAAGGCATTTATCCCGACAGCATTTCACACGCGATGCAGCTCTTGCCATAGTGGTAAAAGTGGTCTATTTACGAGAAGTGCAGTTCTGTTCAGCATAGTTATTGTGTGTATAGTTATTTATAATAATTTAGTTTTAGTGGACCAAAGTGTGGATATATACGACAAACACTACCTATAATATCTGGCATTTGTGAAGTAGTTTCCCTCATGCTCCAGTCCCATAGCTGAAGTGTTTCAACATTCTCCCGTGTTGATCTGCAGCCAGCTCGGAAGGAGAGTTCTTTGAGCATCACAGGAAATCTACACCGCCAGTATTACCCTCACAGTCATGATGACCGATTATGTTCCGCTGCAGCGAGAGAGTGTGTGTTTATCTATCGTGTCCAACGTCGTCACTGTCATATCGACCATCCCAGTGAATCATGTCAGCTCTAGCCCACGACACCTTTATGGGCTCTGTTTTTGAAAGGTGGCTGCAGATAGGTTCATGAGTGAGACAATGCTGTGCCTGGCCTTGAGCTTCACAGGCAAAGATGGTTTGTTGTGCTGCTGAATGGTTTCCAATTATGTGTATTAATACCAGATCAATGAAGGAACAGTACGTAATATGTTTCAGATTGGCTTTGAGGAAATAACACAATGACATTGTAAACTTCCATCAAGCAGAATCGACAGACCACATCCTAGCTTCACATGAGGCATTTTTTGAAAGTTTTGAAGAAATTGCTTTGCAAAGATGAAACAAGACAGATGACCTTGTAGTAACTCTTATGCAAAGATTTTACAAGACTTGTCTCCCTATTTTGATTAACTGTGAGCTTAAGTTTACAAAATAACTGTTGTAGGAGAGCTCCCTTGAGCTGCTTAGAATGGATGTGTTTTGAGAAGAGAAGATCAATTATGCTGGGTTTGGTTCAGGCAGGTGTGCTTAAAAGAAATGAGCTATAGTCTTTTAGGACAAGAATCCCAATGAAGACCCCCTAAAATCCTACTTGACAATATTTGAAGTTGTATTAAACACGTTTGTGGTGACAAACGTCCAGTGGCTCACACAATCTGGATATACAAGGTTATATGAAATGTTCGAAAAGCCTTGCCATCATTACACTCCCAAAGTTAAAGTCCCAAAGCAAAAAATAGATAAAATATTTAGTGGAAAGGTCAAATAAAGAGGGGGGTGTTTTTTGTCTTTAAGTCCGTCCCTTACATGATGATCTGCACAGTGCATTCTGGTCTGGTCGTCTCTTTTTCTTTTTTAACAGCTTTGATTCAATCGATAAGCAAAGGCGCTTTTTAAAACACATCCAAGGCACAATGGACAGCTGAAAAATAGCCCTCTTTTACCTGTGACAGCGGGAAGTTATTTCCCCTATTTTTTAAGTCCTCATACCTGCATGTGTCTGCTGGTGTAACACTGCCATCTATTGTCAGCCAGTGGGTACTACACAGAATAACTGCATAAAGGAAGGTTTTACTTTGCTGTGTGTGTGAGACAGATGAGTTGTGCCGCGTGCCTGTACACACATTTTTTGGTGTAGAATTAATAGTGGGCCACTCTTGAAAATACTTCAAAATGAGCGGTGTGAAGTATTCCCTCATTACTTATGTGGTAATATTTTATAACATTATTCACATATATATATGTTTTTGCCTGACTACAAATGGTTGACTTAGGATAATGGTATGAAGGGTGAGTCATGTACAACTGTCTCTCTCTCTGTCTCTCTCTCTGAAGATGTGGAATTTGCACGGCATTCTGCGGACTCTCTGGAGGACAAGCCGTCGTGTGTGTCTGCTGCCGTGTCAGACGAGTCTGTGGCTGGTGACAGCGGCGTGTACGAGGCGTCTGTCAAACGGTAAACCCACCGCTCCCCATCCCCTCTACTCTCTCTCCTGCTCTCCTTTGTCAACCAGAGTTTCCACTAGGAAATTCTTTGCCAGCCTCAGTCCAGGAAGAATTTATTTATTTTCACTCAATGATAAAACCCATTTTCAGGTTGCTGGCATTTACCGTCACTCTCAAACAAACACAGAGAGTCACTGTTTACGATAGATTACGCCCTCCTCATAGAAATAGAAAATTAGATTTTCTATTCATTGCCACTGAGGACGTGATGGAGGTTTTGGGGGGCAGAGCTCAGACTGAAGCTTCCCAAAGAATGAAACGTGATTGGATCAAATCCACACTGTCTAATGGGAGTAGGAAGCGGTCAGATTTTGTGACTTGATTTATCAATAAAATATACAATAAGATATAGTTCCGCTATTGAGTTTCTAGCTTTGGTTACAACATAAAGGTCCTTAAAGGATAAAACTCTCTCCCCCCCCCCCCCCAGCTCTGACAGTCAAACTCGTAATTTAGAAAAATGCTAAAAAGTGGGCAAGGGGCTGAGAGGGGACGGAGTGGGGTTGAGGGGGTCGGGGGGTGGATGACACCTGCACTCAGGGGAGGTGGGCTGCTCATTTCATGATGTAGAGAAATTCCAAACGGTCGACTCTGTATGACAGCATGGGCCTTGCCAGGTTCAGGATGATTTTAAGCAGTAGATGACATGTTGAGCCATTTTCAAACCATAAAAAGCTTTTATAGAAATTGAGATTTTGACAATATTAACGCCAGCATTGATGTGTTTCATCCCAGTAGTCATATCATTAAGGTTATAGCAAAGAAAATTAATTGAAAAGGTACTGCACACTTAAATGTATCTTTTTTTGTGTGAAAGCCGGTTAATACTGGCAAATGGAAACACTGCCTCCTACATGTTTTTTCCTCCCTTCATTTTGGAGCCTTTCAGCTTGAGGAGGTCGGCTTTGAGCTTTGCACAATCACCTGCAGAGGTTGGCACCATTCAATCTGGAAGCAGTGGCACTGAGCCCAGCTGATTGAACTCTTAAAAATAAAAATAAAAACCTGTCCCGTGCAGCTTCACCTACAGCGTTTCTTTTACCATTGTGTGTGCAAACAAACACACACACACACACAAAGGTGTTAGGCCGGTCAGGCTGTGCTGCTGTGGTTTTCATGTAGACAGTGCGGCTTCTTAGTGCGTGCAGTCCTTCTTCCTTTAGCTGAAGGCCCAGACAAAAACAGCTGGTAATAGTGTTCACACGCACACATCCCAGCAGTTGAAATAACTGATTATGACCACTCATTCAGCATAATCATTGTCGTCTTGTCACCTTACCATTTTCTCCGTCAACCTCTGAGACACTGTTTGTCTTTCTGTACGTACCTGTAGAACATTTTAGTGCTCTGTGTTTAGGTCGCCAGTGTTGTTCTGCTGGCAGCTATGATGCCCCCTGCTCCCAGCATTTCTCTTTGTCTGACTTTTTCATTTGTCTCTGTGTATTTACTGCCTTTCTCTCTCTGATCTTCCTCTCACACTCTGTTCTCTGTTCAGACTCACTCCTTTCTTCCTCCTTGCTCTCTGTCTGGTGTGGTCTAATTAGACCACTTGGCAGGGGCAGGCTCCCATGGTGCTTCACTTCAGAAGGGCCTCGCCGTGTGTAATTAATCTGATCAGAGACCCTTCACCCAGCCCCTTCAACATGGACAGGAAATGAAAAAATAATAGCTCCACCCTGAAGTCATACTCAAGTGTGTGTGTGTGTGTGTGTGTGTGTGTGTGTGTGTGTGTGTGTGTGTGTGTGTGTGTGTCCAGGTCAAATGAAGCCGAAGACCCTGTATATATTGAGGACGAGCCAATTCTACCTGAGACAGCCCAAGTTCAGATGGGGATGAAGTAAGTAAACATACATACCAACTCAGACACACAGAAACACACCCAGTGTCTGGCCCTCACTTGACCACAATGCGCTCCAAAGGGTCCTCATACCATTTATGCTTGTGTTTCACGTTTATAAAGAACACTCTGCTTTCCACAACCTTAAGTAAAGTGCATCTTAAGATTCCTGAAAATGAACACAGAACTCTATTAAAAGGGCGGTTTGGGCTGTGAGTAATGTAGTTTGTTGCCATTTTAACCCCACTTGTACTTGGAGTTCTTGGACATTATGTGTGTGTGTGTGTGTTGCAGTTCACATATGTTGATCACTTGACCATCAGTATCCCTCTTCTACCCAACGCACACATGCTCACACACACTCACACAGCCTAGATAAGACACAAGCTCTCCAGGGGCCTCATGTACAAAACCTTGCATAGAATTTATACTTAAACATAGCATATGCACAAAAACATTCAGATGTATGAAACACACAAGATTCCACGCACCTTTTTTTGTACATCCCAAAATGCAAAATGGCGAAAGCTACCAGCCAATAAGCACAGACTCCAAAGAGGATAGCTCTTGGAATCCGGAAACGGTTGACAAGCCAGTCATCATCATGAACAAGAAGTTAGCACAGTCTCTAAATACACATTCCCTTTTAATTCAGCCATTGGCAATATCCTCTAAGGCTACACCTAACGGCATACACATGTCGTTATTTCCAATAAGGCCCATTTGTCAATACTGTGCTAATCATTTTTAAAGCCTACCAACTGGGAAACTAATAATGTTTGTAGTTGCGCTGCATAGCCTATAAGTGTCACGTACACCAGACATGAAGTTGGCGTGAAGGAACGCGCATGTTCTCACGTTCATTTCACTCTTGATACATCTGACCATGAGTGTGAAAGATGGCGTACACAACGTTTTTGCGTGTACGCCACGTTTGAACATAAAGCCCCTGTTCATACATAAGCCCCCATGGCTTTCATTCCAATGAGCATAGGCACGGGGAGGCAACGATATAGACACTATTATTTGTCAGCATTAAATATTAAGTATGAAGGTACAACTTTATGAAGTATTGATTGATTTAAAAGTACGCCTTGAAGAACACTTAGTATGATTTTATTTTACTCCATTTTAAACATAGTTTGTCGGCTCTTT
Source organism: Clupea harengus (assembly GCF_900700415.2). Lineage (NCBI taxonomy): Eukaryota > Metazoa > Chordata > Actinopteri > Clupeiformes > Clupeidae > Clupea > Clupea harengus. The sequence continues at coordinate 11,425,663 of NC_045173.1, forward strand.
GATTTGGTCTCGGTCAGACCTGCTTTAAGAGGTGTCAAGATTTAGGTTGCTGTCTGTACGCAAGGACATTTAGGTCTGGGTCTGGGCATGGAGGAAATACAATTCAGAATTCATGACATTCAAATAATCTCTGGAAATGTGTGGATCAGTGTTCAGTTATTCATAGATAGTGTTAAACATTCTCTGAACTGAGCAAATTGCTGTGAAATTGAGCTGATTTCCACATCAGTTAACCCTGATTACTGCAGACCAACAGTCACTGCAGGCCAACAGTGTAACGGTCTGGTGTCACCTCTCGTGACCCCTCCTGTCCCCTCTTCACCTGTGTGCAGGTACGACGCAGCCACCTCCAGCTTCATCATGGTGCTCATGCAGCTGCAGAACTCCACCGCCCTGCTGCTGCCAGCTGCCTCGAAAGTGTGAGTACAACTGATTGGTGCTTCTCTCCCTTCTCTCTCTATGGGTATAACTGATGTGTGTGTGTGTGTGTGGGCCTGCCTGCGTAGTGTGTGCGTGTAGTTTGTGTGTGTGTGTGTGTATAGTGAGTATGCACTGGCAGTGTTGGCAAGGCTTCATGTAATTTGATCCTATTTTCACTGTGTAGCTTTGTTACATTTCATTTTTTTCCTCATCTTCAGTAACCAAGAGGTTGTCATGAAGTAGAATGCATTTGGCATGAGATCACCTAGCATCTTCTGTCACCTTCAGAGTATATCGGCACCAGTGAGGAGTTCATTCTCCAGCACAGAACTCATGGGCTGTAATCTGCGCTGCTCTTTCATCTCTGCGTGAGATTGCTCAGTCAGAACCTCTGGGGAGGTGTTTGTGTGTGTGTTTGTGTGTGTGTGTGAGTGTGTGAGTTGTCTTTTCATGTTGCGCTTGTGTTAGAGAGGCTGTTACTGTGACAAGCAGATGTGTGACCTGTGCTGGGAGCAGCAGTGGGAGTGAGAAAGAAGGACAAAGAGGGGGAAAGAGAGGACTGGGCTGGCAGCAGGAGATGGCAGGCCAGGGTGGGAGGGGTGTGAGAGAGAGTGAGAGACCGGGGAATCACACCTCTGCCTCACACACAGTGAATATACTCACACACACACAGTGACACACATATAACACACACACACACACTGTGTTATTCCCTTGCAGTCTGCACACACACATGCACGCTTGTAGTACTCTCCAGCTCTGACTCCTCTCTTGAAAGTCAGGAAAGGGTTTGTACAGGATGTCAAACGCACATCCTTCCATACATACTGACAGACACACGCACACTCACACACACATGTACTGGCTCAGGTGCTGCCGGTGCAGCAGGGGGTCTTGTGGGCTGACTGTGTTAATTATTTATCTGGACTTCTCTCTCACTCCCCTCTCTCTCGTCTCTCTGCGCCCGTCAGCGGCTTTTTCATGTTTCTTTCATGCCGGCAGAAATTAAAACCAGGCCTAATCCCTTTCTCTTATGTTGCGGAGCTTGAAACGACCATTCGTGTCAAATCGAACAGCGGGACCACCTCTTTGAATCCGGAGCAGTCTGAAATCTGTCCTGAGAACATGACGATAAAACTTAGTGGGAGGCGTTTTAAGTGTTTCCTCCTTTTCTCTCCTATCTTTCACCATCCTGCCAAACCGCCCGCTCTCCCGTACTCCGCTCGCTCTCTCTCTGTCTTTGTGTGTCTATCTCAAACACATCCCCTTCTCTCTAATGCTTCTGACTGTCTTTGTGTCACTCTATTCTTCTTGCTCTATGACTCCCTCTGTCTCTCTCTCTCTCTCTCTCTCTCTCTCTCTCTCTCTCTCTCTCTCTCTCTCTCTCTCTCTCTGTCTGTCTCTCTGTCTCTGCTTTCTGTGGATAAGAAACAGGCTTTGTTGTTGGCTGGTTTCTTAAGCTCCATAGATGTACAGATCAGGTGAGAGATGGAGGAGAGGACTGGAGGCTAGGTGTGCATGTTTGGGGTGGGGGATAGTGGTTTCTCAGCTACCTCTGGGAAGGTGGAGGTGATGAGTGTGGCGCTGGTTTAGCCCAGGGGAGGCAGGTGTGGCGTGAACCAGATTGGGGGGGGGTTTGTGAGGCTCAGCGCCTCCAGCATGTCCAGGCTTGACCAGGGGTGTCAGGTGTCTCGCACTAGCACTGCTCCTGAAATGAGTCAGCTTCGCTGGGACGTGTTGGTCGATCATGTGGAGAGATTAATGAGATTAATGTACTTCAACCCAAGGACATTATTGCATGTCGTAGTATTTCTTTGGCTGTGGAAACATTGAGGAATCCATCATTTGGCCTGCATTGCTATTCTACCCTCACTGAATGTAGTATGCATTACACCAGAGATGTGTCATGTCATAAACTGGTTTAGATATTTACAAACATGCAAATGTGATAAGCTGCTAATAAGATGGTGGCAGCAGAAGAGTTCCCGTACCTCCCGTGCTATGTACCATCTTGACTCGTACCCCTTTTACTCTCTTGAGTGGAACCACAAGGTTCAGGAAATGGCCTTCTTCTCCTCTGCGCTGCAGTCCATCAGCCCACAGCACTCCGTCTCTGTCCCCTGACCTGCTGTGCCTCCCCCAGGTACCTGCGCGTGGCGCTGCTGCCCTCCTCCAGCGACGCCAGCTGTCTGTTCCGCACGCGGGTGCACGCGCTGGCCGAGCCGCTGGTGCTGAGCGAGGTGTTCCACGCTGAGGCCCCGCTGGCGCTCCTCCGCCTCAAGACGCTGCGCATAGACGCCTGCACCGTGGGACACACACACCACGAGGAGTGCCTGGTATGTTTATACACACACACACACACACACACACACCACAAGGAGTGCCTGGTATGTTCACACACACACTAGATTAAAGTCCTGTGTATGTGGGAGTAAAGTATGGACCAGTAAGGCTTATGGATGCGGGATGCACTTTCAGTAGGCCAGTGCAGCACCGGACTGCCACTATTGCTGCTGACCTCTAGTTTTAGCTTAATTTTAGCTAACGGCACAAGGACTCAGAAACCACCACGGGGCTTTTTAGCACCTTTTTCCAGTGGATGGTTTGAGCGTACATCACTGTTGAAATTCACAGCTGATGGATTTGTCTGTGTCTGTCTGCTTCTGTAGGCCGGAGTGCAGGTTTCTTTGGGTGACGTGTGCCTGAGCGGGGACATGAGCAGTGTGTGGTACAGCCTTCTACCCTGCAGGAGAACCAGCAAGGAGCGCACCCCTCCACCACTGGACCTGGTCAGTACCCCGATCATCATTAGTGCTAATGCTGTTTCGGTATCAGAGATGTGTAGCCGTATTTTAATGTGCTTGTGTTTAGGATGCCGTGTCGGCCTTGCTGCAGAGGACCTCGACTGAGTTGGAGGCTGTGGAGCAAGAGCTGGCTCGCGAGGAGAGCCTGGGAGAAGAATGGTGCGATTCTGAACACACACACACACACACACACACACACACACACACACACACACACACACACACACAGAGACATACTCGCTGCACCGGTGCTGCATTAACCCGTCCCTGTGTCTGTTTCTTGGCAGGTTGGCCATGCTGGACGAGCCTAGCTCAGAGCTAGTCCTAGGACAAGAAGACAGAGATGAGGAAGAGGACGAGGAAGAAGGAGATGACAAGGAAGTGAAGGGCTGTGCAGAAATGGACGAGTGTGAGGAATCTGTTGGAGCGTGTTTAGGTGAAGTGAAGGTGGAGGAGGAAGAGGTGGGGAGTGGAGCAGAGAGAACCGAGGAAGTAGAAGAGGGCAGCAGAGGAGGAGGGGAAGAAAGACTTCCTGTAGCGGCCGAAGGGCCAGCACTGGTAAGTGCTCTCTGTGTGTGTGTGTGTGTGTGTGTGTGTGTGTGTGTGTGTGTGTGTGTGTGTGTGTGTGTGTGTGTGTGTGTGTGTGTGTGTGGTGGGTGGACAGAAATGCCTTTGAGTGCTGCTTTTAAACTGAGGCTGCTGTGGCTTTTGATCTGAACTACTGTCCTTTTCCCCTCTCTTAAAAAAGAAAAAGAAAAAAGAATCCTTTCATCTATAGCAGTCCATTTCTGCTGGGCTGTTGAAGTGAGTGTGTGTGAGTGTGTGTATCTGTGTGTGTGTGTGTCTATCTGTGTGTGTGCACACGCATGTCAGTGTATGTACACCTTTCAAATCACTCCCCAGCGTTTTTGTTGTTGTTGTTCTTTGAGGGGTTCACATAGGCCAGTACTATTTGCGAAAACGCCCTGTGCTTGCCTCAGGATTATTCCTTGTGGACCAGCTTCAAAAGAAAGCCATTACCAGTTAAAGAGTGCAGGACTGGCTTCCTTTGTGTCCTCAAGGCTGCGGCAACACATAGCCAACTGGAGAAGTTCCATTACTATAGTGAGGGAGGGGTGGGAGTGTGTGCTTGGAAATCGAGGTCTCTGTTTTGTACCTCGGTGGCCATTCAGTAACAATGACCGGCTATTCTTCCCCAAAACATCAAGGTCAACACTCTGTGGAGGTCTCAAGACTCCAATTTAGTTCAGATTGGAGGCAGCCAAAGCTCAAAATAAAAACCGCTTTAACCAAACTACTCCACTTCCAAAACTCTTTAAGCGTGGTGGAGTGTCAACTCCATTATCGAAAGGTCAAAGGTCAGTTTACCCTATCCTTGCACCCCCCCGCAGGTGGACAAGGAAACCAACACGGAAGCGGCATTGCGGGACGGGCTGTCTGTGAGGCCCAAAGACAGGCCGTGCCTGGGTCCGCGTCAGCAGAGGGGTTTCGTCAGGAACAGCCTGATCCTGCGCTCGCAGACCTTCTCCCCGGGAGAGCGTAGCCAGTACATCTGCAGGGTAAGACACACCAGCGTCCTGTGTACGTGGACGTACCTGCATCATACATTATGTAAGTCAACATTTGATCAAATATGAACTTCACAGCTGGCACTGCTAGCTACAGAGGATGCTAAACACATTAACTAGGCAGATGACTGTATCCATATCAACAATGCAAAATGTCCATAGAATGTCTTCTCATCCAATCAGAGTAAGCGACAAACTTTGTACGTCTGCGGCCTTTAAAGATTTGACATGTACACGACAAGGTCTGCGACACAAATGTATTTTCTTATGCCATTTTTTGTCACCTGCACTATAAATTGGCCTTAATACACGTGTGGAGCAGAATCAGTGAGCCTGGACAAGACTGGTGGATGTTGGATAGTGTTGTCCGTAGTCAGTATTGCATCATGCAAGCAGGCAGGCCTCAAGTTGTCAGCAGTGGTGGGATGGGCGCTGTCCCCTCAGCGCTCCTCCTTCTCCCCCCCCAGTCAGACATATGCATCCGTAGTGAGACTTCAGGGACTTAAGATCAGCTCGACACTCAACAAGCCTGTCGCCACGCCAACCCCAGCCAAGCTTTCCACTGATGCTGTTCACTCTGCCACCAGCATCACCCTTGCCATCTCACTCCCAGCAGGGCCACACCCACATGGCTCGCACTGAACAATCCCTGACTTTAATGTTGGGGTTTTCCAGACACGTCTCATGTTTTTCAGACTGTCCTTATTTCTTTGCAGTTGAACCGGAGCGATAGTGACAGCTCCACGCTATCCAAAAGGTCGCCCTTCATTCGCAACGCCTCCGAGCGCCGCAGTCTACGAGTCAAACGGGTATGTGAGGTGGTATTTCTACTACTAAATGATTGAAGGTAATCAGTTTTAACCTTTGACCCTACTGACCTCTGCCCTCTCCCTCCTGTGGGTCAGACGCTGTGCCAGCCGGCGGTGCACGGCGCGGGCTCAAAGCAGGTGGCCCGCACCTCCCTGGACCTGGAGCTGGACCTGCAGGCGTCACGCACGCGGCAGAGCCGACTGAACGGCGAGCTGCAGACGCTGCGGGAGCTGCGCGCGCGCCTGGAGGCAATGAGGGACGGAGCGGACGCAAGCGGGGCCAAGGCCAGCCCCCAGCAACCACCCCCGCTCCCTGCCGCCGTGCTGCAGGATGAGCGCTTCCACAGCCTGCTGAGGCAGGCCGAGAGACAGGTAGGCTGCCAGCCACACTCATCTGCCTGTGTGTGTGTGTGTGTGTGTGTGTGTGTGTGTGTGTGTGTGTGTGTGTGTCTATGTATGTGTGTGAGACTTATGGTGATCTTTTTGCCTGGCCTGTGAAGTTGCACGTTGTTCCATAATGTGGCTCTCGCTTCTCCTTCATGTGTACATTTTCCTCGGCTGATCAGGCTTCTCAGAATTTAATCCCGCTCTCTGCGATCCTGTTGTCACTGCATTCTCAGTCTCCTCAAAGGCCTCTCCAAACTATTCCAGTTATTTTCATCAGCGGGACCAGACTCTGTAAACAAAGCTGATCTCTTAGCCCTATGTAAGACGCGCAGAGAGGGATTGAAGTAGGCAGCAGCCGCATGCTCAGACTCTGCGTCTGTCTCAGGTACTCGTGCTTGGGAGGCACTCGTTAACACCAAGGCCAGCCAGAGCTGCTTTACTGCATCTTGTCTGTTTGTATGTCTTGTTTGTCTTGTAAGATTGTTGTATTGATTTTTGGAGGAGGCTGTGGTTTTAAATCTCAGCATGTCTCGAGGGCTCCTGAATTTTGGCTCGTGTCCCTCTGTCTGATTTTTTGTGAGTTTTCCCTTGTGTCTTGATTATGTGTTGGTTTTGATGCCTTCTGCCTGTGTTTTTTGTGCAACTTTGCACTGACCTTCAGTTTGCCTTGAAAGGCGATCTGCTGTGGAAACTTGGGCAGGACTTTGAACATTTGTTGTGAACTCAATCACTTTTTTCCTCAGGCCTGTTGTGTTTGATTACTCTATCCTAATATTCCCTCTTCCTTCCCGCCCTCCCTCTCTCTACATCTACTCTCTTAGGCCGAGCAGTCGAAGGAGGAGCAGAGGCAGGAGCAGAAGGCGGACAAGCTGATGAGGAGGGCCTCGAAAGACGTGTGCCGCCTGCGTGAACAGAGCCAAAAGGTCCCCCTCCAGGTTCAGTCATTCAGGTGCGCCCTCTACCCTCGTGCATGTACCAACATGATCACTCAAAATGATCACATCAGTTCAGCTCAGCTCAGGTCGGGTACACTGGCAATGTTAGATATTCCTTTGTCCAGCACACACCAGCCCTAACGGCTGCTACACTCACCAGATGTTGTCTGTCGGTCTTTGCCCGACACTCTCCGCCACCCCACTGGTGATCTGCTTTGTGGTGGAGCCCCACCTGTAAGCTTCGGGCTTTGGATGGGCCAGCTGCCCTTTCAGGCTATTAGCAGTACTAAAGCTCCACCCAGTGGTTGAAGAGTGCCACTGCAGTCCAAGGCTCTCCTGTCCTCGCCCCGGTATTCACGAGGCGTCTCCGAGCCGAGTTGCTCTGAGGCAGGGCAGTCCTGCTCGTGCTGGGATCCACTTCATCACGAGATGAAAGATTAGGTCAACAAGTCTCTGTAGGAACTGTCTGTGCCACCAGCCCTCCTCTGCTGGGCTAACGTCTCGGGTCACAATGAGAATCATTATTCTAGAGGATGTATACCAATGACTGTGTTCTAATGTATGATTCATTACTTGCCAGATAACTGTGTGTACTGAACTTGACCCTTCACATGTCTTTCTTCCCACATCTCTTGCTTGTTCTCTCTTTCTTCATCTCTCTCTATCTCCCTTTCCTTTTCTCTTTTCTGTCTCTAGGGAGAGGATGGCCTACTTCACACGTGCAAAGATTCATATACCCTCCTTGCCAGCTGATGATGTATAATCATACTTAACAGCAAACAATGAAGTATTTTTCTTGACTTTATAGAGTATTTTAATAGTGTAGTCTCTATAATGAAAACTATAAAAAAATTGTAGTTTTTCACAATGTAGGTTAATGTATTTGTATAAAAAAAAGGTTGGAATTGATTTTTTTTTTTTATAAAGATGAAAATAATGGTGTCTGTTTTTTTCTCAGAGAAAACCAAAGTAGGGTCATTTTGGTACATGTATTTGCTAAGTCATGGTGAGCCTGTACAGTTTTGTAAAGGAATGAGGAAGGAGTGAAGGAACAAGAAATGTGACTGCTGCTCCTCGTCTGTGTGTCTGTGTGTGTTTCTGTGTCTGTTTTTCACCTTAAACAGGGACTTTTAGTCTCAGTGTTAAGTGAATAGGTGTGTGTGGTTAAGAGAGAGAAGGATAGAGATAGAGATGTGTGTTCTGTTTAAAGCCGGTGCTTCACTTTGGTCTGTGTATTCTGATCCAACACAACTTTGTTCTTGTGAATGTAAGCAGTCATTTTCTCCCATGTCTTATTTAACTGCACTGATTCCTGCCTCTCTCTCCCCCCCTCCCTCTGTCTTGGTTTATGAAATGGCTGTCAGTATTGTGCTGTGGTAGTGACATGGTATTTTTCTTCAGCACAATCCCCTGTGGATGCTCATCCCCCCCTTTCCTCATCTCCCCCTTCCAGCGCTTTTTGATCAAAACCAAGGGAAGCAGCTCTGCTCAGTGTTTAAAGACTAGCTCATAGATGGGATAAATGAGATCCAAGTCCCAAGGCTCCTTGGCCAGATGAAGGATTTTCATTTTCCAAAATGTCTCTCTCAGCTGTCTCAACCCCTGCAGGTGTGTGTTTTTTTTTTTATAGGTGGTGCTGTACCTTCTGTGAGCGTTTTCATGTCTTTGTTTTGTTTTTAAGACTGACATGCAAGACATCTCAAAAAGCTGTCAGTATTTTGGAAAGAAAAATATGTAGGTAATGTTACAGTTGTCAAGTTAGGAATGAACAGTGTAGTCAATGTCCTGAGAAATTGAAAGCGTCCGTTTCCCTGAGGTGAGCAAGATCTCTATCTCTGGCTACAGCTCGTACCAGCCAGAGCTGCTTTACTCGCGTCAGTCACTGAAACACAGATGCCAATCCTGATGGGCTCAGTGAGCTGTTTTAGACCAGCAGCCAGATAGAAAGCACCTTTTATTCTGAACAGTCTACATCAGCACCTGCCCCAACAATGACCGTTTTTTATTTATATCCCAGTCGTGTCTTATTTATGTGTGGGTTTTTTTTTTTTTTTTTTTTTTTTTTTTATAAAAGAATGTCCTCAAATTGGCTCTTGTAGTTCCCTTTCTGTAGTTGTACATTCTTTCAGAGGCAGATTTGGCAGCTAATGCATGCAGGTATGTATGCGTTTATGAGATGTCTTGATCATCAACATAACTGACCATGTATGGGCAGTACAACGATAAGCATGCAGGACTCTGAACACAGGGCTGTTTGAAACAAGATTTGCATGGGAGGTTGGAATGTACATGAGGAAGTCCTTGGAGATTGAAGAGACAATATACTCCAAATGTAAGTGATCAGAGCCCATACTGTGTGTTGAGTTTATACCCATCACATTTCTGCTGCAGCCTCAGCTTCGTCAAGCTCTTGTATTGAAAAAATAACCATTTTCATGTGATTTCTATGTGTTTATTATGAACGACTGTGACCAAACTGAGACGTGGTGAATATGTCATAGCTTGTCGACTAATAATCATGAAGTACATTAAAGTAAGATAATGTGTACTGTATAACAAGATATAGAATTGTGGAGGTGAATCCATGAATGCAATAGACTTCCAAGTCTGCCTGTGGAAGTACACATTTAGGTCACATCACGTGATCCATCCTGTTGTTTAAGCTAAGTGTACAAAAGTGTTTGCAAAGCTTGTTGCTTGCTTTCTGTTGTCTTCATAACAGACAATTTTCTTTTAAAGATGTAAGCATGATTCATGAAGATGTATCGATCCATTTCTCTTGTTGGTTTCTTTTTTTTACAATATTTAATGAAATCTCACATTTGTAAATATTTGTATTACTTTTGCATATCAAATTCAGAATCAAATCTACCGTGTGTTGTAATGTATTTGCTTTCTTGAAACATTGGAATCTTTTCAAATGATTGTGTTAGAAAGCGTCCACTACTAAGGAACTAGCCACTGTAAGAAGGCATAATGTGTTTGACCCAAATTAACTTGATTTTATTTGTACCCATTTCCATGCAAAGTAGAAATGGTTCAACTTCTATCAGTGATTGCCCCACATACGACAGTATGTATGTGTACGTTTGTGTGTGTGAGAGAGAGAGAGAGAGAGTGAACGACTGATTGCCTGCAAGTATGTACTGTACCTGTGTGTGTTTTGTAGCCATTTGGATGGGCTCATGGACGTTACTGCACAGTGTGTCTTCTCTCAGCACCTTGTATGTGTTCCTGTGATTGGTTTAAAATAATGATTTAAATGAACTGGTTTCTGATGTGATTATTTAAGATTGTAATGGCCTCCAGAGAGATGCCTGACCCCGTATTTCCCCCCCATAATCGGGTATTTATTTTTTATCTCAACCAGTGCAGATACACTTACCCCAAGTAGAGAAAGACCAAGTAGTTCTTACCCAATGGTCTTAGTTTGTTTCAGTAATACATAGGACAAGATGGTTTTGGGGGATAACTACCTCAGTCACCTGTCTGCTTGGGCTGTAACCTTTAAAAAAAACACCATGATTGGGATCCTTCATTCCAGTTTTCCAACTGTTTTTTTGTAGGTAGCTAGTTTTCATAATATCCCCACTTATTTTGATGGTACATCGTCATGTGGAAGGCATCACATTTACCATAATCTCCACAGGCTACTCGCTATGTGGTTTTGTGGTCATGGACACACAACCCTGTAAACATTTAAGAACAGCTTTTACAACACATCATCAAATCCATCTTCCAAAATATATCTGTTGATAAGCTAGCTACTTTCCTCATGTGCTGCTGGTCTTTGCCAGGCTGTAAACTAGTTAGCTCACAATATTTTAGATAAAAACTCTTTGGTTTGATGGCTTGATGCAAGAATAAGTGGTGGATACCCTTGAGAATACCAAAAACAGATCAGTTGTTGTGAAGTTGACATTGGGAACAAACTCAGTTTAGGGGAAGGGAAGGGGTTGTTGGGAGGTAGGGATACAATTGAGGTTTACGGGAACAGGCTATAACACAAACCTTTGTCTGTCTGCAGTCACGAACATTAGCGTGTTGGTTGAATATTATGTCACACTTGCGCCATACTTTACTTTTACATGACATTTTAACCAAGTTGTGTAGATACCACTTCTATAATAATACCCATTCACAACCCCTTTCTGTCACTGACCTCGATGTGGTAAAAATGAGTGAACACTCCAGGAAGGACAGTGCATTCGCATTGTTTTCTGCATTATGATGAATCACTCATCTTAAAATGGATTAATTACATTTAATCAATCTACACAAAATGACAAAGCAAAAACAGATTATTGAAGTGTTTTGTTCATTTATTAAACATAAAAGACTGTTATTAGTTAATAATGTTATAAGTATTCAGACCCTTAGTTATGGCACTTGCAGTTGAGCTGTGATGCATCCTACTGCTATCAATGGTCCTTGAAATGCTTCTACAACTTGTTTGGAGTAGACACCTGTGCCTAACTGAATCTTTTGGACATATTTGGATGTTTTAGCTTTCTCTTTTTCTGGTCTTTGACGTAGCACCCCATTCCGCCGGGATCGTTTCCATGTTGTCAGACCCTTATACTGATGTTTGTGAGCCTGTCAGTGGTGAACACAAGCAGTTTACTCTGATGTGCATTCGTAACATTCCACTGTATTGCCTTTTTGCGGTTGCCGGTTTTAGCGCTCTAACTCAATACTGGACCGATTTCGATCGTTTCCCTTTAACCCCTGTTCACAGTGATTTTGTTCCAACCATTCAACCAACCTTTTACTGAAATGTAAGTAACTTTCTGGTGTGGCTTTCACTGCTTATGTGCAGATCAGGCAGTGAGTATCATTTCAAGTTACTTGCCTGTTTTGTCAAGCAAAATATAGGGTATAAATCATCATATGTTTGTGACCCCTTTTGCCCTCTCATTCGTATAAGGTCTGTGAGACCGTTTGCTGCACATGAAGTTGTGTCAGTAATACTAATAAGTCCCTACAATCACAATCACAACTAGAAAATGCATTTCCTGAAGGAAATACCAGTGCATTAAATGCAAAAGTTAAGAAAGGAAGAAGAAAATTAAGAACAGTGAAAGAAGGAAAGAAGAAAGAAAAGACGAGTAAAAAGAAGAGTGGACAAGGAAAGAAGAAAAGAAAGACGAGTGAAAGAAGGAAAGAAGAGTGGAAGAAGGAAAGAAGAGTGAAGAAAGGAAAAAAGAGTGGAAGAAGAAAGGAAAGAAGAGTGGAAGAAGGAAAGAAGAGTGGAAGAAGGAAAGAAGAGTGGAAGAAAGGAAAGAAGAGTGAACAAGAGTGGCTCTGGATAAAGACAGTAAAGAGAGTGAAGTGGGAAAATATTGAAAGGAGAGAAAATGGAGTGAAGCAGAGAGATGGAGTGTGAGAGAAAGTAGAGGTAGAGGGATAGAGAGAAAGATGGAGAGAAAAAAAATGTATGGAAGGCGTCTCTTAATATTCCTAGTTATACAGTTAAATGGAGAGGGACAGAGAGAAGGCACTCTGAGATTCTTTTGAATGAAGAGTGCATTACAAATAAAATACATTTATTATTTATTATTATTATTAGAAGAGGAGCCTTGGAACCTTGGCGCAGGTGTCAGTGAAGCACAGGTGCAAGCCAGTTTAAAGACCCTATTATGTCATAATGGCCCAGTGTAAGTCAATGGGAGAAATTGTATTAGTTTTTTTTTTATATATCTTAAAAAGTATAAAGTTTTGGAAAAGTGAAAAATACATAGCATAAGTGTCGTTTACAAGAGCTACGCGACAAAGTTTGAACGAAGTTTCTACGTTAAGCAGTTCGAGCTGAATTAATCGCAGAAGTCGGTAAGAAGAAGAAGAAGAAGTATAAGAAGCCTAGGAATAACAATACAGGGCATTTCATGCACTGTAACTAGAAAATGCATTTCCTGAAGGAAATACCAGTGCATGAAATGCAAAAGTTAAGAAAGGAAGGAGAAAAGAAAGAAGGAAAGAAGAAAGGAAAGAAGAGTGGAAGAAGGAAAGAAGAAAAGAAAGAAGAGTGAAAGAAGGAAAGAAGAGTGAAGCTAGGAAAGAAGAGTGGAAGAAGGAAAGAAGAAAGGAAAGAAGAGTGAAGAAAGGAAAGAAGAGTGGAAGAAGGAAAGAAGAGTGGAAGAAGGAAAGAAGAAAAGAAAGATGAGTGAAAGAAGGAAAGAAGAAAGGAAAGAAGAGTGAAAAAAGGAAAGAAGAGTGGAAGAAGGAAAGAAGAAAGGAAAGAAGAGTGAAGAAAGGAAAGAAGAGTGGAAGAAGGAAAGAAGAGTGGAAGAAGGGAAGTAGAGTGGAAGAAGGAAAGAAGAGAGTGAAGAGGGATAGAGAGAAAGATAGAGAGAAAAAAAAGTAGAGTATGGACGGTGTCTCTTAATATTCCTAGTTATCTCTCTCAGTCTACTTTCTCTCACACTCCATCTCTCTGCTTCACTCCATTTTCTCTCCTTCTTTCAATATTTTCCCTCTTCACTCTCTCTTTATCCAGAGCCACTCTTGTTCACTCTTCTTCCTTTCTTCTTTCCTTTCTTTCACTCTTCTTTCTTTTCTTCTTTCCTTCTTCCACTCTTCTTTCCTTTCTTCTTTCACTTCTTCTTTTGCATTTCATGCACTGGTATTTCATTCAGGAAATGCATTTTCTAGTTTTTCTCTCCATCTTTCTCTCTATCCCTCTCACATCTGCTTTCTCTCACACTCCATCTCTCTTCTTCACTCCATTTTCTCTCCTTCTTTCAATATTTTCCCTCTTCACTCTCTCTTTACTGTCTTTATCCAGAGCCACTCTTGTTCACTCTTCTTTCCTTTCTTCTTTCTTTCTTCCACTCTTCTTTCCTTTCTTCTTTCCTTCTTCCACTCTTCTTTCCTTTCTTCTTTCCTGTCTTCTTTCCTTTTTCCACTCTTCTTTCCTGTCTTCTTTCCTTATTCCACTCTTCTTTCCTGTCTTCTTTCCTTCTTCCACTCTTTATTCCTTCTTCCACTAATTTTTCCTTCTTTCACTCTTCTTTCTTTTCTTCTTTCCTTCTTCCACTCTTCTTTTGTTATTTCACTCTTCTTTCCTTCTTCCACTTTTCTTTTGTTCTTTCACTCTTCATTCCTTTCTTCTTTCCTTCTTTCACTCTTCTTTCTTTTCTTCTTTCCTTCTTCCACTCTTCTTTCCTTCTTCCACTCTTCTTTACTTTCTTCTTTCCAAAGAAGAGTTCTTTCACTCTTCTTTCTTTTCTTCTTCCTTTCTTAACTTTTGCATTTCATGCACTGGTATTTCCTTCAGGAAATGCATTTTCTAGTTCTTCTTACAGAGTTCTGCGTTTAATTCAGCTCGAACCGCTTAACGTAGAAACTTCGTTCAAACTTTATCGCGTAGGTCTTGTAAAGGACACTTATGCTATGTATTTTTCATTTTTCTAAACTTTATGCTTTTTAAGATATTAAATAAAAACTAGAAAATGCATTTCCTGAAGGAAATATCAGTGCATGAAAGTTAAGAAAGGAAGAAGAAAAGAAAGAAGAGTGAAAGAAGGAAAGAAGAAAGGAAGAAGAGTGAAAGGAAAGAAGAGTGGAAGAAGGAAGGAAGAGTGGAAGAAGGAAAGAAGAAAAGAAAGAAGAGTGAAAGAAAGGAAAGAAGAGTGGAAGAAGGAAAGAAGAGTTGAAGAAGAAAAGAAAGAAGAGTGAAGAAAGGAAAGAAGAGTAGAAGAAGGAAAGAAGAAAATAAAGAAGAGTGAAAGAAGGAAAGAATAGTGGAAGAAGAAAAGAAAGAAGAGTGAAGAAAGGAAAGAAGAGTAGAAGAAGGAAAGAAGAAAGGAAAGAAGAGTGAAAGAAGGAAAGAAGAGTGGAAGAAGGAAAGAAGAAAGGAAAGAGAAAACAAATTAGAGTATGGAAGGTGTCTCTTAATATCCCTAGTTATACAGTTGAATGGAGAGGGACAGAGAGAAGAGGAGCCTTTGAACCTTGGCGCAGGTGTCAGTGAAGCACAGGTGCAAGCCAGTTTAATTACCCTATTATGATGTCATAATGGCCCAATGTAAGTCAATGAGAATTTTTATTAGTTTTTCTTTAATATCTTAAAAAGTATAAAGTTCAGAAAAATGACATACATAGCATAAATGTCCTTTACAAGAGCTACACGGCAAAGTTTGAACGAAGTTTCTACGTTAAGCGGTTCGAGCTGAATTAAGCACAGAAGTCGCATTTGGCGCTCTAGGCGAGCTTCACTCCTGGTGTTCTCTGCTTTGTGACAGGCTGCACTGCAGAGCACCAGAGTAATAGTGCAGAATGTAGTTTTATTTTTATTTTGAGGATTTTACAAGGATTTACTATTGGCTGGGAACTTCCCACAGCGGCTAATCCTCTCACTTGCAAGTACTCATACTCTAGGCTACAACCTAACCTATTCTATATAACAACCGCCCAACTATAGATCCTGAGCAGCAGGATACAACAACAATACACAACTGGTTGTGACAGCCACAACACATGTCACATGTTCCGTAAATACTAAGGTATTTAATACCCTCGGGTGGCCAGCCAAATTCACAGTGATCTTTTTTCTTTTCTTTTTAAAATAAGATTGTCAATATCCAGTGCTTCTGTTTTATTAACATTTATTTTATAGCCTGAGTAGTACCCAAATAATTTGACCCTGTTTTTAAAAGCAGGTATGGAACATTATGGATTCATGATGGATGATGGAATTACAAAAGTACATCATCTGCATACAATGAAATTGTATGTTCTTCTCCTACCATCAGATCTCCATAAAGGAGGGAATCAGTGGGATCTCTACCCTCTTTGGGTATGACAGTGATAATAGCATCTCTCCACGATGGGGCAAGCTTCTTTGTTTTCAACATAGTTATATGCTTGTAATAAGAGGGGGGATAATACATCTTTACATTTTTTTAAAAACTCATTAGTATAGCCATCAGGCCTGAGGTCTTATTATTTTTAAGGTTTGAAATTGCTTCTTGAAGTTCTGTGGGCACTATAGGCAAGTCCAACTTTTCCTTTGCATCATCAGATAGTCGTGTTAACTTGATTTGGTCTAGAAAGTTTTTTATCTCATTGTCAAAAGTGGACACCCCTGCGTTGGTTTAAAGTGTCTTATAAAAATCCGCAAAGGCTTCTGAAATTTGTACTGGTTCTGTCACAAATGTTCTTAGGTTATCAGTTTTAATTTTCATTACCACTTGAGAGGACTGCTGTTTCCTTAGCTGAAATGCCAGTACATTTATTTGTTAGGTTAGAGGTCAGCCTACATTGTGCAAAAGCTGTTCAGGTGCATCCCTTCTCTTTCTCTCTCAGGTTATAATAGCCTTAATAAAAAAAAACTAAAGTTTGTGTGTGGAATGTAATATCAGCATGTAGGCCAATATGTTTTAGGCCCGTCATGGGTCCATGTTTCTTGATGGTGTTTTACAAAAAGGCATGTAACACCCCATTCTGAGAGGTGCTGGAAAGGTTAATTGGGCCTTACATTGTAAAAGAGTGTAATCCTAAGAATTTAGAATAATTTACTCACTTTAAGTAATGTAACGGCAAGACGTTGCGTTACACATTTTAGGGCATGTATTCTACTTCTATAATCTCTAGTGGAATGCATGTTTAAAGTAACCCCTCAATATTTCCGAATGGTCGTTTAACGACTATGGTATTGTCTTTTTTTTTACCAACATTGTTGTTCGTATTGAGACATGTATGCTCGAGTCATCCGCTTGCCAAATAGTGCGCCCTACTGACACCATTGCGCATGACTGGAAAATGCAGAGAGAAGTGGGCCTACTGTTTTGAGTCGAAGGCTCTTGCAGCCCCAGATCAAAACAATCCACGACGTGAAGGTATATTGGAAAGGTAAGGTAATATATATATATATATATATACAAGCTATTGTATACTTAGATTTGTATTCAGCAGTCGCGAAAAGCATGAAACCCTTCGACGTATTTATTTGGGCGCGGACTTACCGAAAACACCAGGGACGACTAGGAGTTTCCGCAAGCTAGATAGACAAGGCCTAGTGACCCACATTCGAGCACAGTGAATGTCTATGCGAGTAGGTCGTGAGTGCGAGGGCGAATGTGTGTCAATGCGCTGATATTATGTCCACGGAATGTATGACTCGCTCCAATACATTTGGGAGATACATATTGTAGCAATATTGCGGGGGTCTATTATATTAGGCTATTTGATGCATTTGCGACTCCCTTAGAGTAGACATTATGTTAAGCGCTGTATGTTAACGTACCGTAACGTTATGCGTGACAGCTTCGAGCTTCAGTCCTGGGTGAGGGACATGATCTAGCAGGCTAGCTAGCGAACATGGGTAGTTTGAAACTCAGTAAACCCAGTTATTAAATCATTTTCGGTGCTGCCTGGTAATTCACACACACGCACCATAACGTTACATCTTACTTGACATAAACGGTGTGTTGTCGATATCACTGCGTATCTACTTGCCATGTATTGCAAGCGTTAGCCAATTTAGCTGGGAAGCTAAGTTGCTGCTACAGATTGTGTTGATTTTGTGTGAACTTACAGAGAAACTAGGTTTATGATAGCTGACTAGTTAGTAAGGAAATTATCCGGTCTAAACATTTGCTTCTTTCTCTGTATCTTTAGAACACCGTTCGAGACATCAAATTGAAAGGCACCCATCACAGGTCTCTTGTAAAGGCAGATGATGCTCAATGGTTAAAGCAAGAATGTGAGCGTCTGTATTGGCTGATGTGGTCTGGCATATGTTAACATTAATTGGTGAGTTGGTGAGTCATTTGCTGTAATTGGTCCCTAAACGCGGTGTGTTGTGATACTATATTTGTTTGATTGTTTTAACTTAATTTGGGTGCAATGAATCTTGCACTACACTCCTTATTCTGTTATCGGTTACAGGAATGGCTTTTCCTCCAGCAACCTTTATTTGTGCAAGTAATTTCTGTAACGTTTGCTGTGGTTAAATAAAGTTATAGGCTCTAATGTTTAACAATCGTGGTCATTATTGAAGGAAAGGAAGCCGTAATGTTTGGCAGTAATCTGCGCTATCTGAAGTCAAGTACCAGCCCTAACTTCACGTGGAGTGGGACCTCACAAGGAAACAAACACGCTGCAGCTGCCTAGTGGTAAACCCCCTCACACACACACACACACACACACAGAAAGAGAGAGATCTGAATCACATTTCTACAAACAGCCTCATTACCTTTGGGCCACAGTATATTACTCCCTTAAACTCCCTGTATTGGAACTGAGCAGAACATACACCAAGACTTATATTTTATGTCACTGTGACATGTCTTAAAGTGGGTGTCCATGTCCATGTGCGTCAATACAGGCACTGCACCAAATGTCTTCCTCACGTCTAAAGAGTCTTCCTCCATTAAGGCAGCCCTGAAGCAACTCCAAGATGACAAGTACTACAAGTATTGACAGGTGGGTGCTGTAAATACATTCAGACATGTGAAGAGAGCATCTTTTAACATTTTTCAGCTGCACATATCCTCTTCATGTGTAGAAATATTCTTCAGGTGGGATTAGTATTTGACTTTAGAGAAATTTGGATACCCGTCCCCATAAGCTATTTGTGGCAATATGTATCTGCAATGGGGAACTTAAAGAAACCCCTCTTTCTCCCTTCTTTTGTAACCCCTTGCACATGCATGCAATTGTGCTGCCATTGATAGAGAGCTTGAGGAAAGGTTTTTTTTTTTGTAGGGATGAGGTTTTTGATGGATTGGAGGAAGATGAGAAGGATAAAGCCAAACGGTGAGAGGGTCACACGTTCATCTAAAATTAAACCTGTAACCTCTCATCGAAGTCGAGGGATTTGAGAATAACTAACACACCTGCTTCCCCATAGAGTTTCCAGAAACAAGTCAGAAAAGAAGCGCAGGGACCAGTTCAATGTGCTCATCAAGGAGCTTGGCGGCATGCTGCCAGGCAACACGCGCAAGATGGACAAGTCCACCATCCTACAGAAAAGCATTGACTTCCTGTGCAAGCACAAAGGTAGGGTCGGGTGTGAGGAAGGCTTTGCTTTCATTAACAACCACTTGATGGTGGGTAGAAAGTGGTACTCTGAGACAGGTTCCTGTAGTTAGCATAGGATGGGAAACATTACTGAAAGTTGTTTAATTTTCAGATAAAACTTGCTGCTGTGCTCATTAAAGTTATATTCACAACATTAAACTCTGTGTTCTTGACCTTGATAAAAGACCTGATAAAAGTGCTTAATGGAAGCAGCAGAGGCCTGTAGCCTAGGCTCAAACACATACTCGTAACCAACATGTAAACATAGTTTATAAATGAGTTATAAGAGGACATTTAAATGAAATGTTCTGTATGTGTTATGAATACTTATTTGAAGTCTTGCATCAGGGCAAGGACTGCATAGAACCTCATTGCCACTGTTGACCATTTAAGAAGAAATTGCCTGTTATAAAAAGGATGTAGTATAGAGGTGTCTGTGACTTCAAAAAGTCATTTGAGTTCTTAGCAGGTTCTAAGATATTCAGAGGAGTTTGTTTGTATGTGTTTGTGTGTGTGTGTGTTAATGTGTTTGTGTGTGTGTGTGTGAGACAGAAATTGCAGCTCAGTCTGAGTCAAGCGAGATTCGTCAGGACTGGAAGCCGCAGTTCCTCAGCAACGAGGAGTTTACACAACTCATGCTGGAGGTGAGGAGGCTGTGGCCATGGTGCTGTTTACTTCCATTTTTGTCAAAGGATGGGGTGTTTTCCAGTTGCACAACGATAATGTCTAAAAGCTTTCCTGCAAAGAGAGACTGTTTGCTAACTGTTTGTTGCTTAAGTTGAAAATCAAAACGTCACTTTTGTTTCAGGCTCTGGATGGATTTTTCCTAGCAATAATGACAGACGGAAATATCATTTATGTGTCTGAGAGTGTTACTTCCTTATTGGAACACCTGCCTGTGAGTATTAAAGTATTAAAGTTGTGTGGGTGTGTTTGTGTCTTCCACAATCATTTGTAAAATTGACTCTGCCTTAAAAGCGCCTGTCATAAAACCAAAAACAAATTAAATATGAACTGAGTAATATAATAGTCTGGTTGTATAATGACCCCAGATAATGAGGTTTACAAACGTGGTCATTATTGAAGTAAATAAATGTAAATGTACATGTTTCTATGATGGCAGTCTGACCTGGTGGACCAGAACCTCCTGAACTTCCTTCCCGAAGGGGAACACTCCGAGGTGTACAAAGCCCTCTCTTCCCATCCCGAAGGGGAAAACCTGAGCCTAGAGTACCTCAAGAGTAAGTGCCTCGCCCCCACCACTGCTCCTGCCTTGTCCCCGCCTACCTAACAGCCACCTTGGTCCTGCTGCTGAATGTCTTTATGTGTTCTAAAAGGATTGCTTTAGTTCCCTGAGGAGTGTGATGCAACTTTAAGCAACACACTCAGCAGCAGCTTAGCAGCAGAGCCCTTTCAGAATATCAATGTTTTGCACTCCACTTTCTGGTGTTACAGTATGAAAATTAAATTATTACGACAATTGTGTGAAATTCAGTAGCGGTAACACAAAATGAAATGGGCAAACTGTTGACATGGAGAACAGAATAGTTTCCACAATATATTGAGGATGGCTCAATGAAGTTGATGCACTTGTTTCTGCAGTGGCCTGCTGAGCCAGCCAGTTTCTTTAGGGTGTCTGGTTTTCTTATGAGATCACACTGCAGTGCTTACTGCTGGTTGCGGTGCATAATCAGCAGGAAGATTTCAGGATGCGGAGAAAGAGAAAGACTACACATCTTAATTTTATAAGTGTAAAGTATAGGGGGCAATGCATGGTCTGTAGTGTCTGTCAGGATGATGCCGGTGTTGAAAATGAATGGGGGAAAGTTTTAGGTCTCTAGTGTTTCGCCAAGGCTTTGCATTTGTGGAAAGTTGGATTTATGCCATGGTCTTGAGTGCTCTAGGACTGGTGGAATTTGGTGAATTGCTAGTTACATTACTAACCATTGATGTTTAAGTATTGTCGTTTGCCCAGCGGCAGCTGGGTTTGCAATAAACCCAAGCTCGAGATGAGAGTTGGAATTGGCGGTCACTCAGCGAAATGGCTTCATTGCAGCTTTAATGATTAGATAAAGATATCAGTACACCTGCGGATTGATTAAACCCTGTATTTCAGATTGCTTGTGTTCATTCAAGTCACCTAGTAGGCGAATGTGACGGCCATTTTGCATCCTTGCCTGCACGCCATAATAAGCAGTGCTAATGTAGCTTGCAAAGACTGTCTATTCTACCCATATTTTGCATAATTGTTACAGCACAAGCCAGATATGAAATTTCATTTGGATTTCATGGTCATTTCGGTTTGTTCAGCGGTGGGCGAATCGTTGTCATTGGTAATCATATCCAGGTACCTCATGTCTCTCTCATTCTCACAACTACAAAAACGAACAAATAAGCTACATCACCACATTTGTGAAACGTCCTATTTAAAGCCAGTATAAAATAACATAACAACAACAGTGTTTCCCCTAGGTTTACAGCTTTGGGGGGGGGGGTGCGGCGTGGGGCGTGGCTTCACGACACAAACGCTTAAAGGAATCATGGTGTTCATGTGTTTCTTTTATTGACAGCAGTCAATATAACAACTGAACAATTATTTTAACTGTACATTGAACTAAACATCGGAACATTTCTTTTTATGACAATTATCCACAAAGTGTGCAGCTTTTGTCGCTGCAGTGGTGTATCTTTCTGGGCTTCTGGAAGAACATTTTTTGAGATATTTGCGGCCTAAAATTCCTGATTTCGCAGGAGCTTTTCCAAAAAGTTGCGATGAAAGTTGTGAATTGTCCTCTTTGTAATCATAATTGAGTTATTTGTTGAAAAATAACTGATTAATAAACAAACATTAATTCATCAAGAACAAAACGATGGAGAAATGGTCCTCTTAATAACCTCACCAATATGCCAAACAAAAGATTACCAGGACTACAAACATTTAGCAAAATAGGCTTTGCTTATCCACGACAAAGTGCACATGTTGGCATTACAAAAGGACCAGTAAGACTGAATAAAATGTTATAGGATACATGTCTCAACCTTCATATGACGGAAAAAAAACAGCCTGTCACTATGATCTGTCTTGTCATCTGACGACGTCCTGCCTGTGTTTCTGCCGTTCTCATTGCTTATCAATCTGTTTTGCTATCCTTGTTTATTTATTTTATCCGTATAGGTGTTGATGTTCAATTTCATATATTAATTTAAAGTCGTCCAATTTCAAGTCATCCATTCTTCAACACTAGCTGCTACCTTGTCTTCAAACAGAAAGTAAAGTTAAATCTCCATGGCAACAGCTCTTGAGGGTTTGGCAAATAATCGGATTTATTGCTTCCTTCATTATTCACAGCAAAATAAATAATTTTCGTTACATTTCATAGATTTATTAACAGACTCTATGTAAAAAGGGCCACGCACAACTCGCGGAAAATGATAAAAAATGGAAGCCAGATCTATTTCTAAATTTTCGGTGCGGACATTCTGTTTCCACGTCTGTTGTAGCCATTCTCATTGGGCCTCATTGTCGGATTCATGAACGCCTGGAAATTAGTTTTTTAAAGCTTAAAAGTGTCCGTGGCTGTGCACTGATTCTTAAGCCCAATTCTGTCCGCTGGTGAGAGCGTGCTCACCTGTGTGTGCGCGCACGTGTCTGTGTGTGTGTGTGTGTTTGTGCGCATCGCAGCGGAACTCCGCCATGCGCGATACAGAGAGCAGAGAATTGTAAACGCGCGACCATGTAGAGACAGAAATGACATGCCGTCGTGTAAATAAGATAAATAACATAAGGCTATTTATTTTGTTTAATAAAAGAACAAGCTATAGACCTGTTCTATAGGAAAGGTAACCTTAAATTACTTCCGTTGTGATCTGGCGCTTTATAGAAAATAAAATTGAACAAAATTAACTTGACCTTCCAGGGGGGGCGGGGGGTGCCGTTGGGGGGGGCGGGGCGCCCCCCTAATATAACGGTAGGGGAAACACTGAACAATTGCTCACAACAACAATTGCTCACAACTACAATGCAGACACCCACAAACAGATAGATTACACACAGGGTACGTGTAAACATAGCTTCATACTGTAGTAGCTTACACAGCAAAGCTAATGTTAGCGTTGAGCTAATACATCAGGTAGCTACATAAGAATTACATTTTTTTGTTCAAGTTCAAGTCACACACACACACACAGTAGGAACAGTAAACAGTGAAATTCAACCTGTATTTGACCCAAACTATTCTTAGGAACAGTGAGCGCGCACACACACACAGCGGGAGCAGTGGGCAGGAGCACGTGCTGGGGGACCAGTTGGGGGTTAGGTGCCTTGCTCAAGGGCTGTGGATGTTGAGGGCGGGAGAATCTCTGTTCATTTACTCCTCTCGCCCACTTTTTTTCCTGCCAGTCGAGGGGATCAAACCGGCAACCTTTCGGTAACAAGCCTGCTTCTCTAACCTTTAGGCCACAGCTCCTCCAAAACACTACACGCACTGCCTGTGGCTACGGACGGTTCGACAATAACAAAAAAAATGGAATAAAAATCCCCCCCCAAAACAAACCAACAGAAATAGAGCAACCATGGTGCCACTTTTCAGGCCCTTCAACTCTCTCAGTTGTCGCCATCGTTATCTCCTGATCTGTTGGGGCTGCGTTGGGTGGAAGAGCTAGGTTATAGCTCGTTATGCGAACTGCCACAATATAATTTACAAACCAACACCTGCCTGGCTTCCTGTCCTTGTGGTGGGTGCTTTTACTGAACTGTCAAGCTTGGCTCCTGGCCCCCTCGTCCTTATCTCCTTTGCTGCCCACGGACTTCGGTGGCTGAGTAATTGGTCAGCTGGCAGCCAGACTTAGAGGAGGGGGCATGTTGGGTGCCTGTGCCTGCGCAACTCCCGTTACCCATATATCGGACTGTGCTTCTAAGAGTTTGTGTCACAGAGTTTGTGTTTGTTAACCATGGAGGTCTTTCGGTTGTTCTCCACCATTACCACTCTCAGTGATGGTTCTCTACCTCTTCCGGGCGGTGGCCTATATTCATCGAGGCTCTGGTTGCAGCCTCGTCATTCGGTGGGCTACAGAAAATGGTATCCCTACACTGAGGTACAGACACCGATCTTCCAAGTCTACTCTACACGATGCTTGGCCACAGTAACTGCTGAACGCACAGCACGGCTTCCCAGTACAGCCTGCCCTCTGACATTCTTGTGCAACTAGCTTGCTAATTTTAGCAATATGTCTGCCTAACCTTGAGGAAGGCTCCAGTCTTGTGCCGTGAGTGCACAGGCAGAATGCGTGCAGGTGTGTAGACAAGTAGGTAGTTCTAGCAGAATGAAATGTTTTAACAGCCCACTAACTGCCACAGACAAAAGATGTTTTTTTTTTTTTCAGAGCATTTCATTTATTCATTGCTGTTGGAATTTAAAGATGATTTCAATAAGTATAACAAAAATGCTTCTGAAGTGCATTGCCTCCCCTAGCTTTGAACAGCTCAAGCTGTAACATTAGCATGGTATGACCTCTAACAGCAAACTATGCCTCTGCTGTTAGATATGTTAAAGCCGCGTCTTCAGGCTATTGTGACATGGATCGCTAAATTAACTTATATTCCAGTGCATGACAATTTTAAGCAATAGGAGTATGTACACTTTAGGGCCATTTTTTTAAGCAATATGACTTGCATACCATGTGAACATATTCCATACAGAAAAACTGATACTTCCAATGTTTGAAAACGCATGCCTTTTACTATACACATTTAGAGTAACTGTACATGCAAACCTAAATCATTTATCACATGCATACTGAATTTACCCTGTGTGATATAAGCATAATTGAGAACCTAAATTTTTGTAAAATACCACAGATATGAAGTCTACTGCAGTGTAAATGTGTAGAGGTAAGAATATGAACTTCAAGAGAGCGAAGGGAGATGGTTTTCAGCCCAAATCAGTTTTGAATTTCCAATGTTGTCAATTACAGTAATGTTAGTCAGCTCATGTCAACTCATTACAAGCCTCTGTCTCTAGGTCCTGCCGCTTTGCGCTATTCAACATCCGCAAAATCAGGCCGTACCTAACCTAGTATGCCACCCAGCTGCTGGTGCAAACCTTGGTGAATTCCCGCCTTGATTACTGCAACGCCCTCCTAACGGGCCTGCCGGCTTGCGTGGTGAAACCACTACAAATGATCCAGAACGCGGCTGCGCGTCTGGTGTTCAACCAACCGAAGAGGGCACACGTCACCCCACTTCTTATTGACCTCCACTGGCTGCCTGTAGCTGCTCGCATTAAGTTCAAGTCACTTATGCTTGCCTACAGAGTGCTTGATGGTTCTGCTCCCACCTACCTAAATGCTCTTGTAAGGGCAAATGTTACACCCAGGATGCTGCGCTCTTCTAGTGAGCGTCGTTTGGCACTGCCGTCTGTGCAAGTACTGCAATCCAGACTATTCTCATTTGTAGTTCCACGTTGGTGGAATGAACTACCCAGCACTACCAGAGCAGGGGCGTCCCTCTCTACCTTTAAGAAGCTTTTGAAGACCCAACTCTTCAGAGAGCACTTCCCGTCCTAACTGGCACTTCGACTAGTAACTTGCAATTACAGCAGTTACATTTCTGCACTTCTTTCTTTCTTTTTTATTTCATTTTGTTATATTTCTTATGTAAAGTAGTATTTATTTATTGTTACACCAGGTTCTATTGCTCGTAGCTTGAATATTCTCTCCCTTGTACGTCGCTTTGGACAAAAGCGTCTGCTAAATGACTAAATGTAAATGTAAATGTAAATGTAAGGAGAGATTGTGCCAGTTGAATTAATTTCCATCCTTCTATATACACATATAGTTTGTCTTCAGCAAAATCTACAACACACCAGTACTTTTGTTCAAAGTAACCTACAAAACAAAGAAACCAATATGGACAACAACCAAAGTATCATGCATAATACAACAAAGTGTGTATAACAGTATTGTATATCATATACAATAAACAATAATAGGCTAATATCTAATAATAATATTAAATTGTAAGGCTTGTAACAACTCTTCTCATCCGTCATTCTGATGTACTTAAGTCTTTAAACTAGAGCTGTCAATAGATAAAAAAAAATTAACTAATTAATCTCACATTTTGAAATTCATTAATCTAGATTAATCGCGATTAAAAGTTTGTTTGTCTGTTTTTTTTTTTTTTACTTCCAATGAAAAATATCTCAATTTCCATACATTGTCAATCAAATGAGCTGTGACACCCAGGTAATTGTCATTGCTGACTGATGTCCAGTGATCACCAGTAAGGGTGACGGTGGCAGCTTGCTCGAGGAGCTGAATTTTTCGTGCTCTCTCGCCGTCATAAAAGGAATGTATGCGAGACACAATGGTGCCCCTCGACGGTAAATCATAAGAGTTGTCTCCTGAAGCAATTCGAATCACCTCAGTCAGCCCAACGTCCTTAACTATGTTGATGGTCCGACAGTCACCGGCAACCCAAACTGCTAAAGCGTTGGTAACCTTTTCACGGACTGGTCTAGTTATTTTACTAGAGAAGTCGTAGAGTGTGGGTTGGCGACCATCTAACCTGGGACTGCTTTCTGTCGGGTGCTTTGCATTAAGGTGATAACTTAAAGACGAGCTGCTTCTGTGATAGCTAAATTCAATTTCACAAATGCTACATACAACTTTAGTTTTGTCGATTGTTCTGTAATTTTGCCTATTAAACAGAAACTTTCCGCCTAACAATCCCTCAGCTCTCTCCATCTTCAACTACAGCAGTGGTTCTCAAACTTTTTCTGTCATTCCCCACTTTGAACAAGGGGGGCTATTGGTAGGCCAAGCCCCCTACTTACATTGCCCGAGGGGACACAGGTTCAAGTCTGGCCTGATGTAATTTCCCAATCCTCTCCCCACCTATTCTCCGCATCGCTTCCTGTCATAAATTCATAACTATCCAAATAAAGGCATTCAAATTTTTTTTTTTTTTTTTTTAAGTTGCGTTAATTGCGTTAAAATATTTTATCGCGTTAATCGCGGCCGCATTAATCGCATAGATTAACGCGTTAACGCTGACAGCCCTACTTTAAACTTTATGATACTCCTTCAATGTAGGCTACCATGGCTGTCACTTGTTTGCTTAGCACTAGGTAGGTCATTCCACCACCGACGTACCACTAATAAAAACAGTCTTGATTACCATCCCTTGCTGTGGAGAGAAGGTAAAGACAACAGACGTTCTTCAGAGGAACAAAGTGGTTGAATTCTTCCTAGATCTCAATAAGGTGCATTGTACAGAATGAATAGACACCATCAACTCATTTTGCACATTGACTGATTCATATTTTAGTAGCAGAGTGTGTGTGGTCTGCCTATGCCAGAATGTCAGGGTGTCATTGGTGTCCGATAACCGCTGCCCTGTGCCTTGTTAGATGATCTTTATTGCTAATCCAACAGGTGGAAGGTAGTCAAACCTTTCTTTCGTAGGGCGAAGTGTTAAAATCTATGTAATTGCATAGGTAATGGTGTGCAATGACTGACTGCTTAGGCAGCGCAATCACATTCACATTTTCTTACAGAAATGCATCTCTAGTATATGTCTGGTATTACTCATAAACTGTTGATTGTGTGTGATTGAGTGCTGGTCTGGTCATTCCACAGCCAAGAATCAGCTAGAGTTCTGCTGTCATGTGCTGAGGGGCAACATGGACCCCAAGGAGACCCAGGTCTACGAATACGTCAAGTTCATCGGCAGCTTTAAGTCTCTGCATACTGGTAACCGTAAGGCTTTCTTTGTTTGTTGTGGTTTATGTGTTGTGTTCTTGTTAACATGTTATTTAATTGTTGTTGTTGTTATTATTTTCTATTAGCATATAGCATATCCACAGATATTTAGACATTTAGGTACATTGGCTTTTGATATCCATAACAGTGATGTCTTACTATGGCTGTTTGTCGCATTATACCCTATCTAAATTAGGAGTTAATCCACCCCCCTCTAGCGAATTCATTTCCTATTTGACTTGAAAGATTTGATGCGCATTTCAAGCCTTTCTGCTCAGGATTCCCTATTCGAACGGTCAGAATTCATCTTAAAAAGTTGGGTGTCTATCTGCCTCTCTCTCACACACAAACTCTCACTCTCACTCTCACTCTCAATCACACACACACATACATACAGTCACATGACACATCAGTCACTTTGGTTCTCGAGAGGGATTGATTGGTTGAAACTCTCGTTACTCCTGGCTGACTGGCAGGCTGTATTGTAAAGCTACTGCACAGGGGGTTCAGGGATCTGCCACTCACTCCTCCATCTCCACTCTGTCTTCCCCTCTCAGCTTCTCTGGTGACCAGGAACGGCTTGGAGGGCGTGCTGCAGCGGGCACTGCGACCAGCCTTCGACGACCAAGTGTGTTTCATAGCAACCGTGAAGTTGGTCAAGCCGCAGTTCATCAAGGTCAGTTGCCCAGCCTGGTTCGCCTGTCTCGGTGAAGTCCGGATAGGCTGGACAAATATTGACTTTGCATTAAAAAGAGCTCACTTTCCAAAGGTCACAGGAATCATGGCGTTCTGTAATGGTATCTTTTTTGTTTGTCTTGGGGTTTTGTTTCTTCTGTCCTTAGATAAGATGTGTTTTGTCTAACGCGTGTGCTGAACTCTCTAACCATCTGATCATTGCTTGTGTTGGTTAATTAGGAGATGTGCTTAGTGGAAGAGCCTAATGAAGAATTCACCTCCAGACACAGCCTGGAGTGGAAGTTTCTCTTCCTGGATCACAGGTGTGCTTGCTTCAGATGAATACATGGATGAAGATGTGTGTGTTCTGTTTTATGCATTTGTGTTGGTAGTGTTGATAATAATTTTTTTGTGTTTGTGTGTCAGGGCGCCTCCAATCATAGGGTATCTCCCATTTGAGGTGTTGGGGACGTCGGGCTATGATTACTACCATGTGGATGACCTGGAGGCGCTAGCCAAATGCCATGAGCACTGTGAGTGAAGCTATCGCTGCTAATCTTAGCTCTCATAGATGCACGTCTCACATGAACACACACAGAGGGACCAGGGCCGTGCCCCTGAGGAAGGTTCTGGAATGGCATCTGAGATGGTCTCCTTCAAGTTACCTCAAGCATTATCTGATCTGATTGTCAAAATGTCTCTTATCTTGCTTTTCACACTCTCTTCTCCTTATCTCTCTTTTTGTATCTGTTTCTCCTGCCGTCTCTCAGTGATGCAGTATGGGAAGGGGAAGTCATGCCATTACCGCTTCCTGACCAAAGGGCAGCAGTGGATCTGGCTGCAGACTCAGTACTATATCACCTACCACCAGTGGAACTCCAGGCCAGAGTTCATCGTCTGCGTGCACACAGTCGTCAGGTGAGACTGGAGAAGCACACACACACACACACACACACACACACACACACACGCACACTGACATGACCTGTTACATCCAGCTGCTTACAGGAGGATTTTGTTGTGTTGAATGAAAAGTCAGAATTGAACACACTGAACCAAAATAAGGATTGGATTCACAGATCATCTGATGAAATAGCACGCTTAAATCATGGCTTTCAGCATTGTAAAATGTAGCAGTTAAAGTCTGCAACATGGCCCCTCAGAAATATCTAATTACATCACTTCCATATGTGCGGAATGGATGTCAGCAGCTGAATAGACAGTAACTGCAATTATATTGCTGAAAGATTGTCGTGTTTTTATGGCGAATCCCTGATTAAATGCCAATGCTCTATTTCTTGATTCAAACCGAGATAGCTGGATGTCATGATACAGTAGGCAGCATTGGTTTATAGAGGCTGTGACGAGTTATAGGATTACAGAATAAAAACATGTAAACAGTTAAATAAAATATCTTCCACAGGAGTCTGACTGGAGGGTCACTTTGGGGAATAGAAGGGGAAATAATTGGGGTCTGCCTGGGGGGAGTTCTGAAGGCCTATCCATACGACTGTAGACAGGAAGGCCTGGCTTCTCACTAATAACCATTTGAATGTTACTGAACAGGCCCATTGGCCTGTAAAAACCACTGAAATCCTTCTCTGCTAAGCATTTTGCTTTTTAATTTGCATCAATTCAATAGCTTTGGATCACAAATTGCTCCATGTGCACATAAATTATGTTGATGGAACAGTTTTCTGTGTTATGGTATTGACACGTTCTTGAAATTTCATGCAAGTCAGCTCATGCATGGACACGAAGTCTTACTGTTTTGCATTTTCTTTTGTTCTCATTCCATTATTCTGTCTCTCTTTCTATTTTTTCTCTCTCTCTCTCTCTCTCTCTCCCATTCTCCAGTTATGCTGAGGTGAGGGCGGAGAGACGTCGAGGGATGGGCATAGAAGAATCCCCACCTCAGATCAATGATAAGGTGAGACCTCACCTCATAAAACAGCCTCTAACTCCCCTGTTCCCTTTAAACAGACCGTGACAAACTGACTCCAGGTCAGCTGGTGTGGTGTGATCACTCAGATGTGTGTGTTTCCTCCTGGTTCCCTCTGAGCAGAGTCAGGACTCGGAGTCGCAGCTGAACACCTCCAGCCTGAAGGAGGCGCTAGAGCGCTTCAGCCGGAGCCGCACACCCTCCTCTTCCTCCCGCAGCTCCCGCAAATCCTCCCACACTGCCATCTCCGACACCAACACCTGTGGCTGTGAGTGCTTCTAAATATACCCCAAAATCCCACACACACACATTTTGAGACAGAGGGGATTTCATGCGTGCTTTACCCTAACCGAAGGACGGTGGGACATCATCATTCTATACTCTTTGACACTACTGACGAGCGGATTAATTGGTATGATTAATTAGTTACGTGATTTGTCTGTTTGCATTGCAGCCACGCCCTCCAAGCTGCAGGTGGACCCCAGTACATCGCCCCACCCAGCCGCTCCATCCACCGTCGAGATGAACTCACAGCGCCGCTCTTCCATCAGCAACCAGGTTAGCTGGGGTACTACTGGGCACTCAAATAGGGCGAGGGCACTCAGGGCGACAGGTTAGCTTGGGTACTACTGGGCACTCAAATAGGGCGAGGGCACTCAGGGCGACAGGTTAGCTTGGGTACTACTGGGCACTCAAATAGGGCGAGGGCACTCAAGGCGACAGGTTAGCTGGGGTACTACTAGGCACTCAAATAGGGGGAGGGCACTCAAGGCGACAGGTTAGCTGGGGTACTACTAGGCACTCAAATAGGGGGAGGGCACTCAAGGCGACAGGTTAGCTGGGGTACTACTAGGCACTCAAATAGGGCGAGGGCACTCAAGGCGACAGGTTAGCTGGGGTACTACTAGGCACTCAAATAGGGCGAAGGCACTCAGGGCGAGACAGGGCTTCCTGTGCTCCAGTGCATGGCACATGAGCCTGGGCCTTTCCTCTGAGATTATCACCCACTTTGGTACACTACCTTGTAATCGATGTGCTTCTTTGGCTTCTGCCGCTATCTTTACAGGTTCCTTATCCTTTGGTTTCTCAACAAATACACGTGTACACTGTTCATTAGGGGGGCTCGAAGCGCGATTTGCATTCACGACAGTGGTGTAAAAGTGAGCTACACTCGGCGACTTTAGGGGGAGCTCAGTAGCAAAAAAAAATTCAGTGCCAGGAAATCATCTTCAGTGTTCCTACATGAATATCAGCAATGGCTTTGAGAAATCTCTCGTTGGCGTCCACTGTACACCTGTGCTTGTGTCTCCTCTTGTGTTCCCCCTGCAGTCCATGTGCTCCCAGACCACAGCTCAGAGCACCACGTCAACTCTGGGGCCTCAGCCTCCGCCCCAGCAGCCTCCGCCTCAGCAGCAGCCTCAGCCTCAGCAACAGCCTCAGCAGCAGCCTCAACAGCAGCAGCAGCAGCAGCAGCAGCAGGTGCAGCCAGATGTGCAGGTGAGGCCACACGTGCACAAAGTTATTAGAAGTGCTATATGTTTCTAGTTGTACGCTAATAGCGTTAGTGTAGAATTCTTGTGGTGTTACTTTCCCAAGTTATTGAACTGTTTTTTGATAACTGAAGGGCTTCCTAGCTCTGTACGTGTTTGCCGAATAACTTATTAAATATGACAAGGCGTCTGAAGGCTAATGGAAAAAAGCTCTGCACTATTCATCTTGCCCCGTTGAGCTTGTTCGTTTTAGAGAAATCCATCACCCTTGTCAGGCCATCCATGGACACACAGTAGAAACAGTGGCTTACACAGAGAAGCAGTGCCACAGGCTCTCACCTTCTGACCCTCTTCTCCTGTATCCTCTGGCCGTGTCCAGTTCACGGCCCAGCTGAATGCCATGCAGCACCTGAAGGACCAGCTAGAGCAGCGCACACGCATGATCGAGGCCAACATCCAGAAGCAGCAGGTGGAGCTGCGGCAGATCCAGGAACAGCTGCAGCGTGTGCAGGGCCCAGGAACGCAGGTACACAAATGCAACCAAAGATCCTACCTCCTGAACCTGAGATCTGTCTGCCTCTGCAACAACCCAGCAAGAACAAGGAAGTTCCTGACCAGGTCTAGAAAAGTGAAGTGTTCAGGGAGGAGTTTGTGTTGAACTGTAAAGCTGTTTGAGCAATTATTTGGTTTAATGTTAAAGCCCAGGCTTTTGTTCATATTGCGAATTTAGCATTTTGAGAAACCTCTATATGTATAGATTTATGGTAGAAGTATACCCAGCTGATACGAGTCTTGCGAGCACCGTGACGACTCCCCATTCTCTCTCTCCCTCCCTCTCCCCACCCCCCCGTAGATGTTCCTGCAGCAGTCAGTGGGCGGTGGGCTGAATGTACAGCTGCCCCAGGGTGGCACGGCCGTACTGGGAGCGGGCGCTCAGGCGGGTATGCTGACCATCCAGTCGGGCCAGCAGAGCGTCAGCAGCTCCGAGCAGGTGGCCGGAGCAGGCCAGCACACCACCCTCGCCCAGCATCAGCAGCTGCAGCAGCAGCAGCAGCAGGCGGCAGCCCCCCAGCAGCAGGCCTTGCAGAGCTCCACCCTCTCACAGGTGAGACACACACCTGTCCCTTACTCACACACACACTCTCACTCTGAGGTCATGTGGAGAAAGGTGGATGTCATTTTGTTATTATTATTATTATTGTCGTTGAGAGGACATGCTTCTTTTGTGAGAAAGGACTATTGGGCATTAGCCATTATTTGTTCAGTCAAAGCTGGGGTTTATGAGAGAGAGATGTGGGGGAAAGGGCACCCACTCATCCAGCACCTGTTTCTAACGGTCAAATCCTCCATTCTAATCCAAGGTCCTGACCTGAAAGGTTTCTTTTGTGGTTTTAAAGCAAAGTTGAAATGGTTGAAAAAGGAGTTTCCGGCTGTGTTGTACACTAGTGGCCTTTTCTTGTTCATGTTCTGCAGTCTCTCTTTAGTAGAATTATGTAATGTACTCTTTTGAGTATAGAGTGACTTGGAGTCAAAGTATTAAAGAAGCTGATGTTATTGTGTAGAAGATAATGGATATCGATTCCTGATGTCATTGAGGCGTGCCTCTCTTAAGGAAGAGTCATGTCTCTTAAGTGATTAGTCTCGTCATCTTTGGCTCGGCCAGATGACCTCATCACACTGCATCCTTCTCCCTGTGTGTGTGTGCCCTCAGACTCAGCATGCATCACAGGGTGCTCTGCCCACTCCGCTGTACAACACCATGATGATTTCACAGCCTGCCCCCGCCAACGTGATGCCCATCGCCACCAGCCTGGCACACAGTAGCTCCCAGGGCACCACCATCACCACCTTCACCCAGGACCGACAGATCAGGTACACACACAGGTACACACACACATTGTAAACAGTAGTGGTTTTAAGTCAGCCATACCGAACTCTCGTCCTTGCATTTAGGCTGGCAGTTACAACGGGTTAGTTGCAGGCAAAGGGTCTGTGTCCTAGTCACATCATGCAGATGCTACAGTCACACTGCTGGGATGCTTAATCAGGTTGTAATGTTAAAGCCATGTTGCCCGTGGCTTCACTAACAACCTAACCTAACTAATTATGCTTATCTTGGTTTCTCATTTTTTCTTTCTTTCCTGCACTCTTTCTATTACTCTTTCTTTTTTGTTTCTTTGTTTGTTTCACTCTTTATCACTTTGTACTTCATACCTCTGTGTTTCTCTCTCTCTCTCTCTCTCTCTCTCTCTCTCTCAGGTTTCCAGCCGGTCAACAGCTGGTCACTAAGCTAGTAACGGCCCCCATGACGTGCGGTGCGGTGATGGTCCCCACCACCATGTTCATGTACAACCCCTTCGCCCAGCAGCAGGGCCAGGCTCAGGCCATCACGCTGCAGCAACAGCAGCAGGGCCAGCCGCAGGCCGACTCGCAGACACAGGCCTCCCAGGGCCAGGTCACGCAGACAGGCATCCCACAGCAGACGCAGCAGCAGGCGCAGTTCTTGCAGGTAAACAGCAGGGGGCAGCAGTCGTTAGCTGATGGAGGAGCGAGAAAGAGGAAGAGGCATATGCCCTCAGTCAGGGAATGGGGGTGTTTCAGCATAATCACCTCCTACCATATGAGCTCTCAATCAGCTGTGGTGTGAGCCTTGCGGGTTAATCTTATATTTGCATTTTTCTTTTTCTCTGCAGTATCGTTATGGTATGTTAGGTTATTTTTTCTCTGAATGTCAGATCCCTCTGGATCTCTGCTAGGCTTTTTGCGTTTTGGACAGGGTATGTTTTTGGAGCTTACCTTCTTTGTGTGTGTGTGTGTGTGTGTGTGTGTGTGTGTGTGTGTGTGTGTGTGTGTGTGTGTGTGTTGCAGGGGACCCGTCTGCTTCACAGTAACCAGTCCACTCAGCTCATCCTGCAGGCAGCTTTCCCCATTCAGCAGCAGGGTACCTTCACCACGACCACCACACAACAACCACAGCAGCACCGTCAACAACCACAACAACAGCGTCAACAACCACATCAGCAGCGTCAACAACAACTCAAGCCTCAGACTCAAAAGCAACACAAAACCCTGTCCAATCACCAGACAGATGGTGCCAGCACCCAATCACAATAAACCAAGGGGTGGGCTCTCAGCATCTCGGGAGCCAGTCAAACCGAGCCCCTGCGATTGTTTGACCCTGGTCTGGCCCTGTAATTGGTGTTTTTTTAATCGTTTTAATTCTTTTGGGGAAGCTCAGTATTGCCACAGGACCACAGATGTTTCATGATTTTTTTTTGCTTTCCACAATTGAATCATGGGTAAAGGGGAATAACCCTGGAGTACAAAGGAACTGGCTGCCTAGTCCATCATGGAATCAGACACCGCACATGACCCTAAACCTACCCCACCCACCTGCCCCTGACATCATGGTAACTGTTGTCTGGCTTGGGTCTTCCATATCTTCCATCATCTGCTTTCAATCAGGTGTTCCTGTTTTTTTTTTTTTTTAAAAGAGTAATAATTATTTATTCAAATGGAGAAAAAAACTGTTGTTTGTCATCTTCACCAAAAGCTCAGAGGGCCCCTGTGTCTCTGGATGGTGTAGTGCACCTAAGGGGTTTGACTGAACAGTGGATGTCAAACAGACTCTGCCTCTGTACAGTCCCTGTGTAACATAACCTGTAAATATCTAGACATAAAGGAACAAGAGAAGTGAGTATTTTATAAGATGCATGACCAGTGTAAACTTTTATGGCTCTTAATTTTGATTTTTAATGTTTTAATTTTTTTTTTTGTAGTAGTATTGTTCTGAACAGGGGGAAATTGAGAAAGTTCAGAAATGCTAAAGATTTAACATTTTAAATTTTAATCTAGAGCTTCTACAGATTTTTTGGGGGGGTGTCACAGTTTGTTTAATATGGGATTTAGGATTGAATGGAACACTTGGGGAACTTCAATGGATGTTCTTTTTCTTATAGGTATATAAATGTAACTGCATAAAATTAGCCCTTCTTCTAGAAGAATCTTAGATTAAACATGCTTGAATATACCTGTAAAAAGTTAAAAATCTCTATACAATGAAGTGCCAACAGGTGAACTAGTAAGAACTTTACGGTGTTTTTGAAACTACCTGTTAAATCGTTAAAGCCAGTAGTTGTAAAACCTAACATAGGCTTAGGACTGATTTTTTAAATATAGTTATACCAAATCATACCCTACCCACTCCCCAATATATTTTCTAGCACTTACTGTGATGAAACACACTAAAACATGCTCCCCCACTTTCTGTGCCGCCAGTCTTTTAAAATATACACCCTAGGATAATGTATGTATGCAAGCACATGTATTTGTTGGAGCACTAGAGTGTGTATGTGTGTGTGTGTGTGTGAGAGAGAGAGAGTACGCGCTTCCAGCCCAGGTTTCTTCCATAACTTGCAAAAGATGTTGAAGCTACAGAATGGTACGCATGCTTCTTCGTGTCTCTCAGGTATAGGTATACACACACGGTCCATCCTCTGCTCCGGAATGGTCACAGGATTTGAGTGAGGGAAGGAGGGGGGCCCCTGAGCAGCCTCTGCTTTAACCCTAACCCACAGCTACACAGTCACAGTAAGCCATATCTAATGCAAGCCTTTGCGTCAGTTGGATCTTACACTATGCTTTTCAGTGTTTGTGTGTGTGTGTGTGTGTGTGTGTGTGTGTGTGTGTGTGTGTGTGTGTGTGTGCGCGTGCGTGCGTGAGTGTGCACGTG
The DNA here is from genome assembly GCF_900700415.2 of Clupea harengus. Classification (NCBI taxonomy): domain Eukaryota; kingdom Metazoa; phylum Chordata; class Actinopteri; order Clupeiformes; family Clupeidae; genus Clupea; species Clupea harengus. Next base: position 11,462,212 of record NC_045173.1, read on the forward strand.
CGTGAGTGTGTGGGAGGGAATGTGTTCTTTACAGTGTGGTTTACGTCTCTCTATGTACATGCTGCATACAGTGTTTAGATTTTGGAGAATGTCTGCACAGTTCAGGTAAAGTGTAATGTGTGCAACACTTTGTGTGTGTGTGTGTGAGAGAATGTGTGAGTGAGTGTGTGTGTGAAAATGTGTGAGTGAGTGCGTGTTGTGGGAGACAGATTTAGTGGATGCAAGTGAGAATGAATATAAATGGTTTGTAATGTCATTATCACACAGGGGTTCACCATGTGTTACCCCTGGCGATAACCAATCAGTTCTTGCTTTGCAGTAAACAAAAGATTCTAGAGACCTCCTCTTCGGCTAGGTTAGACGTTTACCTCTGAAGTTTCAAACATAATCCTTATTGTGGAAACATTTTTTTATATGATACAAATCAGAACCTACTTTATTTTCTTACAGCTTAAGAAGTTTTAATTGTGCAGGGGGTAGATAGTGTGGGCAAAAGAGACCGTCGCCACTGTTGAGCTGAAGAAAGGGTTTGTCAGTGGGGACAGAGGACAAAAAAAAAAGAATTAAACAAGCTGTGACACTCAGGCTTTGTTGAACGATCTACTTCCAAATATGACCACCTTTCATTTAAACCATCCCCTTGTTTACTTTGTTGATGTTGTTGTTGTTATTGTTGTTGCTACTATTGTTGTTGGTGGGTTGGTTGTTTTTTTTCCGTTTGTTTCCATGGACAATGCATTTATTATTCAGTGGTGTATTCCTCACACACAAATGTCACTCAAATGCAGCACCCCTCTCAAATGTATGCCAAGTAAATGGATGGACTAAGTCATGTCTGTAATCTTCAGTCAGATCAACATCACGTCCAGATGGAGGAAAAGGGAGCCATGCAGAAGTCATATTTAAGGAGAACTAAAGATTTTTACGCAGGCTTCTCTGCCTTATTCGGAATAGTGAACATGTTAATTGGTCATCATCAATACTGTATGTAAACAACATGAGTGTTTTTGAGATGTTCTATGGTGCTACACTACAGTATAGAGCGTGTCATTGAAGTATGCTTACAAAAAAAAAAACATGTCACAATGGTGTCTCAATTGAATTATCACATAATTTTGCAACAGTTTCGTAGAAGAGTTTGCCAATAACCCCTGCCCCTTATTAATATTCAATATTAAAATAAACAATACAACAAACTATATGTAATATTTGTTGTTACTAAACATAACAAAATGGCTGTGTGAATTGAAAAGTAACCAGGGAAACCATTCACATTACATTTATTTAATCAATCTTATCCATGTATCAAAACTGCAAAACTTCTGTCAAAACAAGTTCCATTTGAAACACACTTGCTTAACCAGAGCAAATCATTTAGCATGAATTCTCTTTAATTCACACACATAACTGTAAAACTTTACTGCAAGTATGTATACTCCCTTTGGCCCATCGGTGCACCGCTGTCAACTTCTGTACTTTACAAAAACAATTCACTCTCAAGCTACACAGAGTTGGTCTACACACAAGGGCAAATGGAGAAATGATCTCATATTTTATGGCCATAAATAACAGCAGTCAAGGGCGTGCTCACTTCTCATCGACTGGTCCGTGGCCCAGATGTTGTTTTCCACGTATCACATAATGGACAATGTGTTTCACATCGTGCTGGCTCAGCAAACACACACACACACACACACACACACACACACCCCTCCCCAAGCACCTGAAATATCACACCAATCAATAGTCCTGCCACACTTACAGGAAACTCGAAAGGCATTCTTAGGCCTCAACCAGAGGACGACAATAAACATGGATGGGGGGGGGGGGGCAGGTCTGGAGGACTCTTACAAGCCACTAGAGACGTGCAGTACTAAATTGTTGTAAGGCAAAATGAAGGTAGGTAGGTAGGTGCTAAGGTAGGTTAAGGGCTGTGAACGCTGAATGAGGAGTGTAGAAGTTGACCTGAATAGGAACAGGTAATAATTTCACAATACAGTGACCCAGTAACCCATGGGATTGTTATTAAGCAGCTGAAGGATCATTTAACTCACAGACCTATAGTGGTTTAAGAATGCAGATGGTATACTTATAGAGCTGCTAACCGCTCATTGTGAGGCAAAGCTACTTGTAGAGCCAAATTGTCAACATACAAACTACCCCTGCATGTCATCAAAGGAGGAGTGATATTGCAGACTCTTACACCCAGGTAGAGAGTTGTCTGGGCCATGCTATCATTCACAGCGATATGACTACCTATTATTAGACCCAGGAGGCTTGCATTTAGCAGGAGAATTGCTGAATAGGGGTCGGATGATTGTCAGCAGGTAGTCTAGGCCAGAGTGCTCAGACAGTCTCATCTTCCAGGAAGACTTCAGAGCTAGACAGGAGAGGCTGAGTCGGGGCTGTGGTGCTGCTCACTGAGCTTAGCCTCTGAGACGGCTCCCTCTGCCTGTCTGGAGGAACAACACCTCCGTTACTGCTGTTGCTCCCAACCAGGTTCAGGTACTCCTGAGGAGCACAAGAGACAGGATGTTAAATAATACAAATGTTTCTTAAACTAATGGCAAGGATGTTAAAATGTATGTGAAAATACACAGTTCCCCTGTGTGAGTGTACATTCTATGAATTGTGTGTCTGTTCCAGGCAATTCATTACATTTGTTCACATTTTCTCAGGCTCAGTTAAAAATAGACACATACAGAAAACACATCTAAAAACAAGGCAGTCTGGATACATCGAAAGCATAAGAACATCAGGGTTCCCCAGAACAAGAAATACCAGAATTCATGCAACAGACCACTAGACAATTATTAAAGGCAACACTTTGAAGTAAAGTGAAGTGAAGTAAGGTAGTCGGCTGCCTACATGTTTGGTGTGCTCTGACAGCAGGAGCTCAGTCTTCTCCGCCAGCTTCTTGAAGGGAGGCCTCTTCAGGGGATCAGTGTTCCAGCAGCATCTCATCACCTCATATCTAATGGAGCAGGGAAACCACTTCAGTCACGATACACACGGTTCACTGGTCAGGCTCACACATACACACACACACACACATATCTATGCTAGTCACGTGCACGTGCACACTGTATGTGGTTTTGTTGCTTAGTAAAGAACTTTAAACCCATGACAATATTTCAAACAAGGACCTGTAGAAATGGAAATAAAAAAACTACCATAATAAACATTAACCCCTTACATTTCACTAGGTGCAAATTCTGGCTCACTCATTCTGTATCCTTCCTGGATCATCGTATAGAAGGCCGCGCCAACATGAATGCCTGGGTAAGGACTGTTACCTGTGCAAGACATTACAGGCTGAGTGAGATCATAGACTACTGATCTATGGTCAATTTTGCATTCATTGCAAACTGGTTTATCAGGAATCAGATATGATCTGTGTATTTGAATAGTAAGATCTGATGAAGCAGAAACCAGGCTTTAGTCAGTGTAGACCAGAAATCCAAAAAGCATAGCCTTACCAAGAGAGAAGATCTCCCAGAGCAGAATGCCATAAGACCAGACATCACTCTCAAATGTGTAGATGCCTTCAAAGAGACTTTCAGGGGACATCCACTTCACAGGGAGCCTGGCCTATAAAGGAATGCAATCACCAATTCTTCTTACCAGGCATTTTTTATGTTAGAGCATTTCACTTGCTTCAAGCGTTTCAGTCCTTAATTGTCTTAATAACTTATAAGTTATAACTTATGACTGATATTTTATTACTGGTTCTGAGCAAGTTAATGCTTGAAACTATAACTGCCATAATTATAAAGCTGTTTGAAGTACAAAACTGCTTTGTCCAAGTCAGAATGAAGACAAATGTACTTTGTCTGGCCACACTAGTTTTAAAATATATTTGGGTTCTTTTAAAAAAAAATCTTGGTAAGACAAATTTTCCTGTTTTGTTGGCAGATAATTTTTCTTATTTTAAGTAATATATCCCCCATTTTATAACTTTTTTTGCAGTGTAATGCAAACGGGTATATTAACACATTTTAGAGTAGGACTCTGGAGGGCTGACTAGTGTATGGATTCACAGGAGAAGCCCATGGATCACTGGATCAGAGGAAGTGACTCACATTGCCCCTGAGCACATAGTTGCAGTCATTGGCCATGTCACGGGCCAGACCAAAGTCACAGATCTTGGCCACTCTGCCTTTTGTGAGGAGAATATTCCTGGCAGCCAGGTCTCTGTGGATGCACTGAAAGAAACGTAGGGTAAGTCAAGACACGCATGCAACTTGGTGTTCCATGCATTCATCTTTAGTCTCTAAAGCCGGTAACCAGCGACAGGAGTGGCCTCACATTTTTGGAGGTGAGGAAGTCCATGCCTTTGGCTACTTGGTAGGAGAAACTGAGGAGATCCTCTGTGTCCAAAGACAGGTCATCCTTATCTCCATTGCAGTCTGGAATAAGTCAAAAAGTCCAATCTTTGCATCTGAGACAATATGAACAAGCAGTCCAAACTGGTTTAAATCTAAATCAGTAATGCAGGAAGTCTACATGTGCTAATATCTCTAAGTTGTCAAACTGAGTTGTGGTTGTACTGCTTACCAGAGAGGTTATGCTTCCTCTGGTAAGATCTCATGGGCATGTAACCATTGTCATTGCCATCCCTGGTGAATACAAGAAAGGCACGCACACGCATGCACGCACGCACACACACACACACACACACACACACACACACACACACACACACACACACACACATCCCATGCATGTACATATGCTAGTGAGACAAATCATAAGAGAAGACACACTACATACACACCCATGCATACAGTACATACACACTACATCATCTACACAGCACATCCATGGAGAAATGGAAGTATAAAAACAAGAAGGTAATGTATGACAGAATATGGGCCACTCTGTCACCTCAAGGGCTGGGGCTGACTCAGGAGATTCTTGTAGTAGCCATCACCGGTTTTCAAACTGAAAAACTCCTCCTTCTTTCGCCGCAGGAAGCTGAGCAGGTCCCCATAACAACAGTACTCAGTGATCACCAGCGTTGGACCTGTCCAATTTAGATCATTAGACGGAAACAGGAAATTCTGTTACAGCAACTCTTATGGCACACATCCATCACTCCTGATCAGATGAAATCTAACTGATCTCAAAAGCCCTGAGGCCAGTAGAACTGGTTTTCTCCTAAACTTAAGCTAATTTCTCTTAGCAGGACTTGTAAGGAGACATTAAGAGCTATTAGGAGCCTTGCCAGAGAAGAGCCTTGGCTCAGTCCATCCATGATGCCGGCTTAAAACCTCTTACCTCCCTGGGTGCAGGCTCCGAGCAGGTTAACAATGTTGACGTAGTTTCCAAGGTAACTGAGAACTTTGAGCTCTGACATGAGCGCCTCCTTCTCGGTGCAGTGGGCACTTGCTGTGGGAGGAGCAGTGTGTTTCATTTGAGTTTATGCATGCTGTCCATTCTCACAGGTACATATGCTGACACACACATACACACACACACACACACACACACACACACACACAAAGGAAAACTCACGTTTAAGCATTTTCACTGCAACAGTGGTGACAGAATCTGGAGAGCGGAGTCCATAGGCTGTGGCCTGTACCACTTTACCAAAGGCACCAGATCCTAAAACTTTACCTGAACACACACAGACACAAAAACACAAATATTGAAAACAAATATTGAAAACATTGAAACATTAAAGTCATATAACTCAATATGCCAAGGAATTCAGCATGACTATGCTTTCTTAGTGATTATAACCGTTAGCAGAAATTTCAAGGAAAATAAATATTCCTCTAAAAAGGCTTGAACCGAGTAACTGGATTAAAGGCCAAGTGAAATTAGATTATGTTTGAGGCTTGCCATTTGAAGGCCTTGGTTTGTTTGGAGATTTGTCAGTGTGCGAGACTGAGAAAGACTCTCCTCCCTTGATCTCACTCAGGCACACAAACACGTCCACTTCAAAAAAATCATTAACCATCGATGGACAAGCCTCCTCCAATTTCCCACAGGCAAAGACATCTCCTAATATCAACAACACACTAAATACACAACTGCAAAAACCACAGTACATGGAAATGCTGGGTTAAGATGGTAGTGGTTGCTTCACATATTTACCAAACCGCAGTCTCTCACGGGGGAACTCCCACTTTTGGTCATAAGGCAGCTGGGTGGGGTCTATGTAAATATAGTTGTTGCCATGGATGCTCTCTATCACCTTCCAGTGAATCTGGTATTTGGGTTTCTGTGGAAAGGAGAGATAGGGATGGGCCAACGAACTGTAAAACAAACTATAGCTGTAAAACTATACAGAGGGAGAGTTAGTAGTTACCTGCATATACTTGCATAGAAGGACCACCAATGTGAAACTGAGCCCAATTGCTGCACATACAACACCAGTCAGCAGTGGAGTAAACAGTTTGTGTGGCACTGTTTTCTCTAAAGGGACAAACACATGAATGTACACACACACACACACACACACACACACACACACACACACACACACACACACACACACACACACACACACTAATCAGAACATGATTTGAGCAAGTACACATTTAAATCATAAGAATCGGTTTTTTTTATGCATCACTTGTCTAGCTGGTATCTTACAAACCAAGGCAGGTGATACAGATAAAACAAAGACAAGAAATATATCTAGCTGAACGCACATATACAGAAGCATAGGTGGGCAAACGGGTGGGCTTACTCTGTTGTACTTGGGGGTAAGAATTATTCTTTCCTTTGAAAGCTCCTGAGTCTGATACACCCATTCCTGTCAATTTCCACTTTTAAACCGAAAGGGAAAGTCAAATGAATTCCTCCGAGACCGTTCATCCTATTCTCATGAAATGTCTACAGACCATGTTGACAAAAATGTATTTTAGGATTTTTAATTAGTCAAAATTAAACATCAATCAGATTTGAAGGCATGGTCCATAGTGACTATGGCCAATATCTTCTGGTCTAAAGGTACAATCAGATCAAAACTTGATAGAGTCAATCATCATTCTCTGGACGCATGCCAAATTTGGTGAAATTTCGTCTATAGACAGAGCTACAACATACACATCTGATTATCTCAAGAACTGCTTAACCTAAAACTGCTGTGCATTTGGTGTGCTTTCACTTGGCCCTATTTGCTCACATTTCCTGAAGTGTCAATGTTGTCTTTCTCCTGTTGAAGCTGTCAAATCCTGTCAATCTTTTGGCACTTGGCGTGCTTCGCACATACTGCTTGGACCCCGATGATTGCCACTATATTATTAGATGATTTGTATTCACATACGCATAGCTTTTGACCTCCAATGTTAATTGCTTTGGCTACATAGACATGCCTAACAGGTGTAATAAATATTATTTTAAATAAAGTTACTCTCTATAGAGTATGAGATACATTTCTATTCTTTTACTCAAGTAAGTATTTTGATGGGTACTTTTACTTCTACTTGAGTCCTTATTATTATAAAGTAACAATACATTTACATGAGCGCAGCTTTTCCCTACTCTACCCACCTCTGTACACAAGTGAACATAACCACCAAAATATGCACTCTCCCTCACACACACACAATCACTACACACACACTACACACACACACACACACACACACACATTACACATATGGTGATATGGAATATAGGAGCGTGTTTGCACGCTCCCTTTATTTCAGGCCCCTGCTGGAGGGAAAATAATCTCTTATTTAAATCCCTGAGTGCAGACGTGGCATAAAGTAATCTGCCTCAATCTGTCAACACACAACACACACCCACCTGTCATATTGACAAAACAATACACAATCTGCTAGCAATACCTCTGTCTGTGTGTTTTCTGAGTATTATGGATTATTATTGTGGATCCAATATCTGTGTATCTAAATGAGGGTAGCGAAGCATGTTTGAGTGCCAGATTGCCCTAATAACAGACTCAATGTGCATGTGTGTGTATATGTGTGTGAGTGTGACAGAAAGAGAATAATGGCATTATGTGCTTTGGGTATGTGTGTAATTTAATGTGTGTGTGTGTGAACACTTCTCACCACTGATGGAGAACAGCGTGTACGCCTGCTCTCCCTCTGCTGTGGCCACACACTCCAGCGTGCGGTAACTCCCTCTGCTAACGTTCAGCCGGCTCTCCACCAGACTGCGTCCGAAGCCTGTGCCTGACACAGACACCATGGCGACCTCCTCCTCCTCCTCGGTGGCATTGCCCAGCATTGAGCACCTGAGCAACACGGATCAGAGGGAGTTCACTGAGTCAGAGTGGATGCCAACAGGTCTATTCAGGGTTTCAGAGTGCACATCCAGCTAATTAGACAAAAAGGCCTAAACAGAGACCATTTCTCAGGGTTTAAGAGAAGCTCTTCAACAAACAGACAGACAGACAGATGTCGTCAGAGCCTGATAAAGGAGACCAGCTGCCATACTGGTAAAATCCACTGCCATCTCAGAACTTATGGTATCTATGGTGACGTGGGGGTAAACATGTACACACTGAGGTGTCATGAGGGCCGTACCTTGTGTGTGAAGGCTCACAGTAGTACCAGGAGATTTTGGGGGCAGGGTATCCTGACGCTACACAGCGTACTTGTCCATCAATTGGACCGTCATGAGACACAATCACAGGCTTACCTGAGTGGGAGAGGGAGACATGGAGAAAGTGAGAGAGGAGGAAGGAGAGGGATATAAGGACTCCAATAAATGCACTAACAACATTAAAACCCCTGAATCATTGCAGAGAATGATGCATTAGAATGGTGTACAACATCGACAACAATAAAAAAACAATATTGATTAATGGTACCATCTGCTACTGATTCATTCCAAACATTTGTTGCTGACACAATCCCATTAATACTAATAAATAGTCTTTCATTCCAAATGAAATGTGCATGGGTGGGAGTGGGTTGACGAGGACAAGCCGTCTCTGTGTGTGTGTGTGTGTGTGTGTGTGTGTGTGTGTGTGTGTGTGTGTGTGTGTGCGTGTGTGTGTGTGTGTGTGTGTGTGTGTGTGTGTGTGTGTGTCTGTGCCTGTGTCTGTGTCTGTGTGTTCTTGTGTGTCTGTCTGTGTGCGTGCATATCTGTGTACGTGTGCGTGTGCTTGTGTGTGTGTGGTAAATATGTGAAGGCCCACATCCTGTATCTGTAACCAGAACTTACAAATTACATGAACAGAGAATGAGTGATTGACTGAGTCATCATTGTGGCTGGCCTTTAAAGTGTAGATGCCTCCTTCATATCCATGGACACGCACCAGCCTTAGCTCACTGACATACCTAAAAATCATTCACAATTACAGCGAATTAGAATGTACTATTTCTAATACAATTAGAATAACTGCATTACACTAATTGCAGAGTGACACTGAATGTGGAATGCTCAGGTTCAATAAGGTTGCTCAGGTTCCAATACAAATGAAAGTATTCTGTCCTAACTTCAACAGAAATCAATTAAATCTATTAAATCTGTTATTCCTTGTTATTTGTACTGTGTTAGCACATGAACACACATGCATCTGTGTGTGCACCTGTATCTCTGCTTGTGTATGGTAATAACGTGCTCAGAGGTGTTGTGGAGCACTTGGTCCTGGTGTGCCCAGGAGAGGATGGTGGGTGTGGGGTAGGCCTCCAGCTCAGCCCGCAGTGTCAGGCTGGCCCCCTCACGAACATGCAGCACACTCTCTGCAGGCTCAGTCAGGTTAATGAAGCCTCGCTCTGAAGGCACACAAGCACACGCACATACACACATGTTTAAATTTGTTCATTTATCAGGTGATCTTATGCAAAAATATTAAGTGGTAAGTTTGCCGCTATTTTTGTCAAATACCTACTGTATGTTTGCCCTAAAAAGCCCTGAAAAGTAGATATATGCACTATGTATATACCAACGGATATACAGAAATGCTAGAGCTAGAACATTATGCGTCACTGTTTCTGCAGTCACGTCATTATTGCAGGTCGAGAGACATTTTTCGTTTTTGACAACAAAAACTCCAAACTGTCCCTTGAACTTTTTGCAGCATCAATGCCAATACCAATTTAATGACTATTGATTGTCCAGTTTTGGACGTAAGGAGTGATTCTAACCGATTGGCAAATATTTTACCCAGCGAACCTCCACTGACCATAGACATCCAGCCATATGGATGCAGTAGTGACTCCCTTCTCATTCTGTGCCTCGCAGTGATACATCCCAGAATCTCCGACCATCGCTGAGGTGATCCGCAGCGTTGCCGAGCGCTGGTAACCACGGGAGCCGGGCTGGATATGAGATGTGCGTGTCTCAAGTGCTGTCTATCATCAGGAGAAACATGGGTGTCAGAAGCAGTGTTGTGTTTCTGTGTAACTAACTGACTGTAATCATTTTCAAAAACATAATAAGTCAAGTGTAAAGCTGAATAAGCAGAAACAGGCTATCTTACTGTGCCCTGGGGAGAGATCCATTTGACACTGAAGTCATAGTTGACGTTGGCAGCTGCGCAGACCAACTCAAACTCCTGCCCTTTAGTCAGGATGGCATTCTCTCTCCTTGATATACTGATCTTTGGGGCCCTGTCAGGAACTGGTGCCAAACGCATTGCACATATGTGGATATAAACATGACAAGGCTAAATTAATGATCATTAACAGAAACTACGGGTAAGTTACATCTTGTAGCAACATCTACTTATGCAAGAAGTACCCTGTAGTCATTAATCCATTAAGTACACAGTACCTAGGCCACTTAAAATAAAGTGTGTCCAAATATATGAGATTTTCTTTCACAGTTCTTGACAAACTGACAAATAAACTCACTAGACATAAAAATGGAGCTTCTTTCATTTTCTCTCCTCCTCTTTTACTTTCTCTTTCTCTAACACTCACCAAATCGTACTTCGATGACGTACTCGTTGGATTTGACCGTGGTCTCTCCGAGCTGTCCTGCACAGACATAGCAGCCCTCCTGCTCTTTGCTGATGTTGCTGATGACAACGCCTCTCTGCGGTCGGGCTGTGTAGGTGAGGCCGAGGGGGAGGGGCTGGCCATCACAGGTGTGAAGGCTCAGGTTGGTGACAGCTGGGTCTGTAACCAGACAGGGCACAGTGCAGGACTCCCCCTCACGTACCAGCAGGTCATTTACCATAGAGCGTGCAAATGCATTCACTGGGTCTGAGATAGAGAGAAAATATTAAGAAACTGGCCACAGGAAATTAGCTTTACTTCACAACACAGTGTGTCATGTAAGGTCTCCCCCTCTGTACCCAATGCACGATTACATGCCAAGAAACACACACACACACACACACACACACACTCACATTACCTTTCACATAAACATATATAGAGCTCTCCTCCTGCGTTGCTCTATTTCTGCAAGTGTAGCGACCCATGTGCTGTTCCTGTGCTGAGGTCACGGTGATAAAGGCCACCTCATCTTCGTCACTCCTGCCCTCAGTTCTGCGACCCTTTTCCCGCTGCCACCTCACCTCCCCCTGTTCGTCATGGCAGGAGAGCTGCAAGCGTCTACCCTTCAGGACCACCACCTCTGGAGAGTCCGGACTGATGCGAGGTTTGGCCCAGCCTGAGTCACAGCAGCAGAGTACACGTCAAAGAAAGGGGCCATAAATACTAGCCCCTACTTTTTGATCGGCAAGTTCAGTGATGTCAGTGCCGTTAAACGTAACCCAATGAATGCCGTTCGCAATTTACACGGTTAAGAAATCCGGTTCCCCGCTTAACTTATTCCCACCACACCCACCTCTGCAGTCTGCCTGAATGTTTTTTTCCTCACCTGTCATAAACAACACAACCACAACAACCATTCATTAATCATTCAAAACTATTGCTGCTTTCATTTAGGCCCACATCTAATTTGCCTAACGCTCTCTCTTCCAAGGAGAAACATCATTTAACTGATGTTCTGCTCCCGTGGCTCTTCGACTAAGGTCAAGGGAATGACGTCACTTGTTTTGGCAGTCTGCAATTTATGGACATGTTAATTCAACAACAACTGTACATGCCAATAAGTTACTGCGAGACTTTTTTACGAGTGAAGATAAAGCCTGCGCTCATTTATCAACAGGATCCTCCTTGTCTATGTGTCCAAATGTCTCTGAAGAGTTAAGAACTTTTATGATGCTAATCTCTCTCTCTCTCTCTCTCAGTCTGTATGTTTGTGTTTATCTATTTACAATACTCTGAATGTATTATTTGAAGTAGGCCTACACAACGATGCTTAAGATGACTGGGCACATGTGCAGATTTTTCTAAACATGGTGTAGTCTCTACTGACAGGTCTACTTTAGAGTGTCGGCGGTCTCGACCAATTATACAGATGAATAAATATTGAATGTCACTGGCAACTATCTCACACCTGTTGCCCCGCCGGCGTTAGCGATCTACACACAGGAGTTTGGCTGCAGGCCAAGGCATACCTCCAGTAGTCAGACAGCCAAAAAAAACTATCGACGGTTAAACTGACCTCAGAAAACCACGCATGGGTGAAATTGCCGTTAACTTAAGTAGCGCAGTCATTCTTGGAAACCGATTTTCAACAGCGTAAAACTAATGTTAGCTAAATGAATCGTAGCCTTGTGTACGTTTCTTGATGCAATTTCAGTCGCAAGACCACTGAACAACAAATGGGCAGCAAATCCTGTGTTGCTTTTCAGCATCAGAGATGATCACGTATCTTTGTAAAATATGACATGACATTGACACTATTGCTCGTTTTAGCGCGCGTGCTGTTCACATTTTCGAGCTCACCACAAATGTATTTTCTTTTCGTTTGCTTTTAACTCGGAACATGTAATAGAGTAATATAAGTAAGGTGTTTCATTTAGTTAAGCCAACATAGACTATACATCTACAATCATCCACTTTTAATAAGTTAATTAATTTGTTGCTGTCGGTTGTTTTACCTGTTAATATGGTGAACAAGATTTGAATAGTGAATAAAATCCAGGTATATCCCATCGTGCCTTCTCCATGCGTATGCGTTCGTGTGTGTCTGGCAATCAAATGATCCGACGCGTCCCCAAAGGTGCGGTGCTCACAATAGACGATGGCTCCCTGATGAATACTAACGTCTTAAAGAGACAGGCTGCCTAACGCTAGCGATAGTCCGAGCCTTTCTATCGAACTGGACCACAGCCAGTGCTGAGACACTCTTACGGGAAAAACTCACTGGCATAGACTGAATCTGGCCCTTGGTTTCAGATGTTTTTCTGCTAAAGTAATTGCATTAAGTGGTTCTTTTGAAAGGAAAAGCTTTCTTCAGCTGTTCCCCTGATGACTATACTGACACTGTCAGATCATTTCATGCAAATAATTATACCTAATACTTATTGGTCAATAATTATTTAAGGCCTGTTCTGCTGTAGTGATGGTATGACTCATGAGCCTTGATAATGCATGAAGATATCTGCAATTATGTGTTTGTGGAAGCCTGTATGTGGATGTGGCTGTTCCAGTGAATGGTGATATTGAGTGTCTTGAGAATCTGCACACATTCACTTTGAATGTCCTATGATATCTGGAGGGGGAAACTCTTTGTGGAAGTGTTGCCCCCAGTCTATGTGTATTCACAAAACCTCCTAAGAGTCTTCAAAGGGAAGAATGTGCTGTAAGCACCAGATAGTGTTGAACTGTTGCTGTATGTTTTAGGGGGCAACAAATGACCTACAAACTAACAATGGTTAGCCCTAGTGTCTGACTACAAAGAGCCTGTTCACAAACATGAAACATGTGACATTGCTCACTAATTTGGTAGCCCTATTTGTAGCCTGTGTGACACCAGTGATGGCCACTGAATGCTACATGACTCAGTGCACTCACACACGGAGCCATATAAACCCCAGAGCAAAGTTTATCCAGGTCACATCCTAGTCCTCTTATGGTCAGTCCTGACAATTCGTCTCCACATGCTTCTCTTTAACAGTTTTTATGGTGTAAACAACCCCCTCTCCTTACACCCTCCTATGGCACCATGACCAGTGATGCATACCCTTGTAAAGACTGACGTCTAACTGCGTGTGAATGTTCAGTAAGTCCCTCCGGGCTCTCTGTATGTCATTGTGTGTAAACAGCGTTAGTGTAGGTTACAGGCAGCTGCATTATTGATGGCCAGGCCAGTGAGTCTGCGAACCAGAGGCAGAGTAGTAGAGCTGACTCACTCTGAGTCGGACTCGCTCTCCCTCTGCAGAGTGACTCACCATCCCACTTACAGACACATGAGACAGCCAGCGACGGACCACCAGGGACACGGTCTCCTCCAAAAGCTGTAAAATCACCTGGAGAGAGGAAGAGAGAGACAGAGAGAAGGCGTATTCTGACTACTAATTAAATTGTTTAGTATGTAGGGTACATGCTTCTGTGTGCGAGTGAGCTTGCATCCATCTAGATAGAAACAATGTAGGGCTGAATGCCTGTGTTCTCCTCATATATATATATATATTGTTTCTATCTAGATGGATGCAAGCTCACTCGCACACAGAAGCATATATAAACACTTTAGACTTTCATGACATTGATTTTCCAGTATGGAGTATCTATTCAACAACTATCATAACAGACCACATCAAGCAGCTACTCTGAAAAGCTGCCCTATTGATCTGCTGTACTCTCACTCTTCTTGATGTAGTTTACGTACATGGCTGATTAGACCAAAACATAATTGCATGAAAGCCTTCTGCTGCATTTCTGCTGACCCTGCAATACAGCTTGACCCTTGCAGTACATGTCAGCCATTTGGTACCCATCTCACAATGATATGACTGATATGTTTATATGGCAATCACCCCTGTGGGTTTTAAGTGTTCTTCTGCTCAAACCTGGGGCGCGGCTCTAACTTTCACCATCAGCGCTGTCTGACTGACCCAGAGAACTTCAGCCTGTGAACCCATTTGACCTTTCTGTTAACTAAATTCAAATGTTTAGTGGTTATCACTTTTGTATATTGTGCATTGCATTTCTTCTGGAGAGAATATTTTATGGGCTTTCCATACTGTACTCAATCATTTCTTAGGAATCTGTTTTTGTTGTTGTTGTTGTTGATGATCTTGTTGTTATTGTTGTTTTGGATTAATCAATAACAGGATTACATGCTTGGTGTAATCACACTGACTGCTTACGGTGTTAATTACTAATAGAGACAGATCAATCTGGTTAATCACAAAAGACGTTGTTATGGGAGGACACGGAAGGGTCTTTATAAACCTTTATTTGAGTGAGCTCAGAAGGTGTGAGATAGAATGCTGCGTGAGACAGAGAGGGGTATATGTATCTAAAGAAAGATATATACATAAGAACTGCTGGGAAGGAAGATAATACATTACTAAAATGCGTTGTAGGATCTTTCATAGGGGTAGGTAGGCCTACTGTAACAAACCACTCTTAACACAGCGGTAATAGGCTCACGGTAGCCTACTTCATAAAAGCATCCCATCTCCTGCATGCATTAAACCCGAAGCATTAAACTCCATAACAAACCGCAAAACCAATCACTCGCTTCGGCTGGTTAAGAGACTGCCAGGGGCAATAACTTCTCATTGACCTCTCTTGGCTTTTTTTGTGATGACACAGGCAGTAACGGAGAGTCATAAACGACTCCCGAGAGAGCGTCAGGCTCTGATTAGATCCAGGCCCGGGGTGGGTAATCGGGAGAATCGGGAGAGTTCCCGGTGGGCCGCTTCACTTCTGGGCCGGTCGAGAATTTAATTTTTTGACATTTGTCACGTTAGTCCATCTTCTCTTAAAGTAGGCTACACACGTTCCGCATTCTGACACCGCAACCTCTGCATGGGTTGTACCATGCGAGGAAGTTCTCGCCTCCCAAATAGACTTGGTTGGGTCCATAGCCCGTCTTTTTCAAAAAGTTTTCTCAGATAGGCTAACGATAGCTGGGCCGGACCGGCCCTACCGCAAAGATACGCCTCAGGGAGGATGGATGGGACGAAGAGGCCAGGAGGGGCTGAAAAAGCCAGGTTGAAAAAGGCATGGGAGGAGGATGCTGCCAAATGTGCCAAGCATACCGATTTATTTTCAAGAGGACAAACACAAGTGGCAACTGGTAAAGAGAGACATAGGCCTAATGATTAGCAACGTAACTATTCGGCTAACGTTGTAGCGTTAGTTAATATCGTTGTAGCGTTGTCAACCTATTCGC
This sequence comes from Clupea harengus, assembly GCF_900700415.2. NCBI lineage: Eukaryota > Metazoa > Chordata > Actinopteri > Clupeiformes > Clupeidae > Clupea > Clupea harengus. Next base: position 11,478,349 of record NC_045173.1, read on the forward strand.
AAGCAAAATATAAAATTTTATTAAAATATTAGCCTTTTTATATCACCCAATATATGGCGATCCATAGACTGCAAATATTATGCAAATATTGATAACAAAACTCAAACTTGATCTGTGTAGGCTATAGATAAAGTGGCTGAAACCAGTGCACTGCTTAGGCGGTTACTGATGCTGTAGATGCTGTTGGTGCTACTCGCAATGTAACTGTATACTGTACTGTGAGTTGTAAACATTAGTTTCAAATGCTTTATTTATTTATTTATTTCTGCTTTTGTTAATTTATCAACCTATCCTTGTGGAATAGTGGAATATTTTGTGTTAACTTCTCAGCTTAAGTGGATTATTATTTAACCTTTACATTATTTGTTGAACCATGGTATTAATAAAAAAACCTACAGGATAGTAAGAGCTGAACTGTTGCTTCCAGTGGCGGTTCTACACGGAGGCCTGGGGTGGCCCGTGCCCCCGTAGACATGTCCCTGGCCACCCCTGTGGCCACCCCGTGCTGACCAACTAAATTTTTTTTTTCTTTATTATGATTTTACACCCGAGCGCCAAAAGCGGAACTTATGCGACGCAACGTTCTACAAGGGTAAATGAATGCGGCGCACCCAAACACTGTAGTCTGCCAGGTGTGGAGCTCGTCGGTGAATGAGAGCTCAGCAACTACTATTCATGGACATAGATATATATATAAAGGCTAGCTGTCCCTTTATATATATCTATGTTCATTGATACCATGTGACGTTACTGTGTCTAAGCGCTGCCATATTTGTGTCCAACACGGACACAGTAGTCTAGCTGTGCGTCGGTCACAACCCACAGAAAGTTCATATGCCCGGGATATGTGCTGTTGGATGCGACAACTGTCGCCAAAGAAACCCAGATATACAATTTTGTTCTATTCCAAAAGATTTAGGGAATGACTGACCTGTTAAGTGAAATGCAACACGTTGATACAATCGTGAATAATTACTGTGTCTTATTAAAGCTAAACTCTCCTGAGCAAGCTAGAGTGCTAATAGCTAGCAAGCTGTTTTGCCCCTTACTAAAGGCTTTAGCTATAACTCGTTAGCCCATATTGGCACTCTTAACCACCACTATAATAACACGGTTGATAATCGCTGTTTGAATTACTTACATGACCTGTGTGATCACATACATATTTTTTGTCTCCAGATCCCATATCTTGGTGTCGTTCACCCATCCTGCAACTGCATATTGATAGGCATTTGTACTCTTGAAATCTCCGGTGTATGGGGATGGATTATGTAGAAGATACATGTAAATGTCGGGGAAAGAAAGTTGGTGGCAGACGCTTTGCAGACTTTAAGGGACAAAATAAAGTTGAAGTTAATAAATATGGATCGCAGCCAATAATCAATGCCTTTTCCAAATATCGCTGTCCTTCTGTCTTATTTAGATGTGCTATCAGCTATCTGCTACAGGTCGCTAGCTTGCTCAGGACAGTTTAGGTTCGATAAGACACAGTAATTATTCACAATTGTATCACCGCCAAAAACAAATCCTAAAGGAGACAACACATAAAAAAGCACATGCTTAGATTTTAGTATGAATAGCAGTGGCGATTTTAGCCCGAAATTTCTGGTGGGGCAATTTTGTATGAAGATGTTCGTTGTCATGACTGTGTTCGCCAGCTAACCAACCACTAGAATTTAAAAAGTCTAAATTTGAAGAAACTATAAACAGAAAACAATACTATTATAATATTATTATTATAATTATTATATTATTACTATATATTATTATATATGACTACCTAGCTACTATTGGTTACAAAAATCTTATCATTTTGATGTGCCCCTCTGGTTAAACACTGGCCCCTCCTTGGCCCCCCTAGTAAAAATTGTCTAGAACCGCCACTGGTTGCTTCATTTATCCAATTTCCACTACCATGGAAAAAGTGGGCCGGTCTTGGGCCTGAAATTCCCGGGCTGAAAAGTGGCCCCACTCCGGCCCTGATTAGATCCATGACAACGGCTTGATCCAACCCCCTATAAAAGCCTACCCGAATAGGCCGATCTTAAAACAACTGAGCACAACACTAGTATTTTACTTAAAAAAACATTCGACCCATTTGGATGGATTTGTAGAATTGCCAATTTTCAAAGAATGGTCAGTCTATAGGTCGGCGGCGGTTTCCCCCTAGTGGTAAAAAAAAAAATAGACCTGGTATCCAATAGTCTAACACCTAACACTAATAGCCTACAACTGAAGCAACCTTGCTGGCTGGCCATATAAATACAGGTTGCCTCGATTTCGACGTCATTGTTAAATACAATTGTTTCTGCACAATCACGGCCCAAACAACACTAATTCACAACTTCAACAGCTCTGTCCTTCATAATTATGAGAGTGCACAAATGAGCTGTCCTGGGTGCTGAAATGGAACTTCATTATAGCCTTAGGCTATCATTAGCCTACCTATCGGTAATTACCCATATATTCTTATGATCTTACATTATGATTTTAGACTATACGAGGAAGAAGGCCTAGATCTTTCAAAAATCAAACACTTTTCTAATTCTAATTCTCACCACCAATTACCCAAAACAAAACGGAATTTCATACTATGACACACTGACCAATAGGTTTTAAAACGTTGACATGGTTTTCCTTGTGCATCTCAAGGATGTGTTCCAGTTTTAACCAACCCAACATAGCCTATAGGCTATATCATTTTACCCCCTTCCAGACATGTGGCAAACTGTAGAATGTGGCCGGCTTCGGACTAGTGTGTCAGTTTATGCAGATTGACTCGTAGAGCCTCATGGAAAGGCCATATTTTATCCCTGCTGCAGTGATTCTCTTGAAGCCTATTCGTCTGGTAATGGATATATTGACTCCTTAATTAATACAATCCTGACACAGTCGGTATGCCCCTAAACGAGCCAATGCTCCATGACCCGTGAAAATTAGTCAAGGCTGAAACGACATTTCGGTCAGAGAGGGAGGGCAGGCTGACATATAGTTGCTGTCTGCACAGTGCTATAACACACTACAGCTGAACAGAGCACAAACCTGTGATTGTTGCCTTTGGTATTTCAAGTGAATTGCATTGCATCGTAATTAAATGACACAAAGCCTGTATGGAGCATAGAGTATTGCTGATTAAGGGATGAGGTCGGGTGAGCATAAGCAATTAAAGTCCCTGACAGGGAACCCTAGCGCAAGCATGCAGATAAGGTTTCCTGCGCGGGTAAAAAAGATCCGCGCAACCGCCTTATAGTATTTCCACTCGTTTCTTGTGACCATCGCGCATGCCTTTAGATGGAGGTATTTGAACACAGGTTATGGCGCTTATTTTCTCACTGGACACTACTGTACTATTGCAAGGTATGTTGCTATGAATATGGATTTAGGGATGCCTATTGATTCTCAGTGCACACTCTTAAACGTAGGCCTAACTCACATAGACTGGTTAGTGCGCGACGGACTCATGTTACTCGACTAAGCTGGATGGGACAGGCCGCCCGTAGTAGGCACTGAGATGCCGAGTCTGTGGAAGAAGATAGTGTTCTCGTTTGGCTCGATCCTCTGCATTACCTCTGCCGCGGTCTTGGTAGTAGCTCTGGCAAGTGAAAGCTGGGTGACTGGGACCATTCTTTGCAAGACTGGAGTGGACCTGGTCAATGCTTCAAGTCCAGAGCTGGTGCAGTTTACCGGAGACATTTATTTTGGTCTCTTCCAGGGAGGGAAAACAAGGAAGTGCGGCCTAGGGATCCGGCGATCGAAAATCTACAGTGAGTGTTTTGATTGATAGTTAAGTTACAGATTCATGTCTCTAAATGTAGGCCTAATTTAATTTACTGTGTATTTCAGTTTAGCTTTTTTCCCGAGTAGGGTCTCGTGTGTCTATGTGTTTTATAACCTACACGTTATTATTACTGCCAGCTTTGTAACTTCACAGATCAACATGACAGGTCACAAAAAAGCAAGTTGCAGAATGGACACTGTACAAAGCCACATTCCTTTATTGTTTAGTGCTGTTTAGTGACCCTTTAGGGCTTTCACAATAAGACACTTATTTGGTCCTTTGCTGTTCCTTCCCTGTTATCCTGGTAAGAGTTTTGTTTTTTGAACCTAGGCAATTATCTAGATTGTGTTGTAAATATCAGCAACCTTGTTTTCTAATATACTGTTTATTTTCATTTTTTATCTTCTAGTTTTCCCCAGACTTGTGAAGACACTGAATGAAGGACTTCATGCAATTGTCATTCTGTTCATATTTGTTGCCATAGGTTTTGCTTTTGTCAGTTTAGCATTCTGTATTTACAATGCTAGGAAAGTGCCATACCAGTCTGTTAAAGGACCACTTGGACTGTACCTCTGGAACTTTATCGCAGGTTCGTTGTGTTTACCACATGGTTTATTTTAATGAAAGGTCAGCATCTTTCAAATAAGCAGTTTCTTTATCTCTAGAATACGGAACTTAAGTTTGTAGTACATAATACAGGTGATCTCTCTCTCTCTCTCTCTCTCTCTCTCTCTTTCTCTCTCTCTCTCTCTCTCTCTCTCTGGCACTCTCGTTCTCACTTGCACTCTCACTCTGTCCCTCTCAGGTCTATTTGGGTCATTGGCATCCCTTTGTTTCCTAGCATCAGTGTGTCACCACAACCTGACAGAAAGAGTGGCCAACTACAAAGAGAGCTTCTTCCAGTTTGTGGTTCTGGAGGAGGACTTTGGGTTCTCCTTCTGGTTGTGTGTGGCCAGTGTTGCTTTGCATGGCGCCAATATCATTGTAGTGGCCATGAGTAAGATTCACCTACCCAAAATACAGAGCAAGAAACCCGAAGAACCTACAGTAACAGCAGATGACCTGCTATACTGAACAATGGTATGAAAACAATGTGTTAGCTGTACAAAATGTAAATAAACCCTGACATAAGCGTTTCACATGTATTTCAAATGTATAATTCGCCATAGTCTATGCAGGCCTATGAGTTGTGTGCCACTAGGATAGTTGCATCACAGTAGCCAAAATGTATAAAAAGAAGGCTTACATTGAGTTTGGTAGGATAGCCTATATTTATCGATATATTTATGGAGCCGGGAAAAATATCTATTTAAAAAAAAAAAAAAAACTTTTTTATCAACGTCTGCATTTTTCAAACAATATGGCCTAGCCCTAGCCTAACACCTAATATCAATGGGACATGGTATAATCAGGTAGGCTTAATTTAGCTATTTCTCATTTTAATTTAGCCGTGTTATTTGTCACAGCGAAAGGACAGATCAGAGAATTGAAGCAAATATTACGCCTGTTGTAGGCGGAATATTCGCTCATCAGTCAGCAAAACCTCGCCTAACCAGTTCGTGGCGCTGGTGCATAACTCGTACTCGCGTCCTTGCTTTACAAAGACGTAATAAACATGCGACACATTGAGGTCGGATGCTGGTCAGATGTCAACCTTCTACATTGAACACATGTAACTCATTGATATATTTGGCCCTATATTCTAAGATCATATTTAGCGCGGTCTCGACTGGAGTGGAGAATGTTTTTACCTGGCAGACAAGTGTTGCAGTCTGCTCTAAGGAGACACAACTGTCGATTATTCTCAGCAACACAGAGCTGCAGGAATGCTAGAAAAGTAAGTTCACGCTAACGTCAAGTTTCGTAACTGAACCAGCCTATCCAGACAAAAGCGTTGTGTCAAAGTGAAGTCAATCGTTCATCAAAGCTAAAGAACACTGAATATGTCTTGTCCAGGTTTGAACAAACTTATCTTATGTCCTTAAATATGTCGTGGAGCTTATTCGAATTCAAGTTCGTGTATTGTGGTGTTCTAGGGACTGGTTTTGGGAGTTTATGAAAAGGAGCAGAATGGTGACAGCGCACGTTTCACGGAGGCTGGTGCAGCATTCGATAGTTACCTATCGGGGAAGTTGAGTGAGATGCTCTCAATGTAAGGTTTACTAGATGACAGCCAACACATAAAGTAAAGTATGATATATATTGTAAATATGACAGAGGCTAATGAAACAACATTTCTAATGCTCAGATCTGGGCCCCCCGTCAAGAAAGGCAAGAGCCGCGTATTTTATGGTCTACATGAGGTAGGCAAATTGTTTAAATGTTGTATTCATTGTATTTTAAACTGTATAACGAATATGTAGACCACATGATTTAAACAGTAGCTCTTCTGTCTTGGCTTGAGGACTTCTCGAGTGTGGTAGTTGTGGGCCTTGGGAAGGGCTCAGACGGGGTTTGTGGAAAAGAAAACTGGGACAGCTGCAAGGAGAACATCAGAGCTGCTGTGTCATGTGAGGCCTTAATACCCTTTGTGTGTGTGGTGTGTGAAGTGGTGTAACATGTTTTGGTATTGTATTGAATTCCGTAGCCTCTGAGTTGCTGATGTGTAAGTGTATTGTGTGTAGTGTAGTGTTTTTATCCTGTGTTCCTGATCCTGTGTTACTACTGGTGTGTGTGTAGCTGGCTGTCGGATTCTGCAGGACCTGGAGGTGCCTGTAGTGGAGGTAGACCCGTGTGGTGATGGGCAGTCAGCAGCAGAAGGGGCCTTGCTTGGCCTCTTTGACTTTGATGAGCACAAGACCAAGAAGAAGTTCAAAGTCACTACTCGGCTACATGGCAGGTAGAGTTGTGACTGGAGTTTAGTTTGTGTGTTCGGATTTTCTTGCGATCCTGAGTTGAAATACTTGATGCTTGCCTTTCAAGGACCTGTTATGATGGATATTTAGCCCAGTTTGTCTCAAATGTATATGATCAGTCTGAATTTTTTTTAGCAGGGCCAACAGAATCAGCACCGATATGACTAGTGATCATCTATTATAATTGAGTTTGTCTAGATAGATTTGACAGTTTTGACAATGTGACCCCAGTTCAGACCTCGCTGCTTGGAAGAAGGGTTTGATCTATGGTGAGGGACAGAACCTGGCCAGATGGCTCATGGAAGCTCCAGCCAATCATGTAACCCCAACAGTATTCGCTGACACCATCGAGCAGAAGCTAGCACCTCATTCAGAGAGAGTGATCGTTCACAAGAGGTACTACTTGCAATCTTCTAACTGGGTTTTTTTTCTCTCTGCCTGCCATTCCTATTACCTGTAGTACTTTCAATCGCGCTCTCTCTCTCGCTCTCTCTGTCTAGATCAAAGCTATGGATAGAGGCGCAGCAGATGGAAGCGTTTCTAAGTGTGTCTAAAGGTTCAGAGGAACCCCCAGTCTTCTTGGAAGTTCATTACAATGGCAACCCAGACCCCGGCAAAGCACCTCTGGTGCTAGTGGGCAAGGGCATCACCTTTGACAGGTAAAGCCCCAAATCAGTGTAATACGCTAGTGCTATTAGTGTAGTGTCATAGCGATATGTGCTCAGAAGTTATACTGGCCACATATATTGAAATTTCTCCCTCAGCTTTGCATGGTAAATAATTATGTTCTTTTTTTTGTGCGTTTCTGTTTCTGTGCTTCTGTGGCACCTCTGCTCTCAGTGGTGGCATCTCACTGAAGCCTCCCTCAGGTATGGATGCCATGAGGGCAGATATGGGCGGGGCTGCCACAGTGTGTTCCGCAATCGTCACGGCAGCAGCTCTGAAGTTGCCAGTCAACATCATAGGTGAGCCACCTTAACCCCTGCTGAAATAGAGGTTCAGTGGTAATACTGTGTGTGGTTGTGATGTAGGCCTATACTGAGGTTGTGATATATAGTAGTGTACTTACTGTGGAGTGCTTTACTAGGTCTTGCTCCTCTGTGTGAGAACATGCCCGGCGGCAACGCCAATAAGCCAGGGGATGTTGTCATAGCAAAGAATGGAAAAACTATCCAGGTATGTTTGCTTTTACATTTATAAGCTAAATGTACTGTCTAGTCATGTTCTTGACCAATATGCATTTGCATTTTTTCATAAATGTACAAGAATTGCCAAAGTGCTTGGTATATATCATGAGTATGTTAAGAGCCTATTTTCTTCTAACCCAAAGGTGGACAACACTGATGCAGAGGGCAGACTCATTCTCGCTGATGCACTTTGTTACGCTCACGGCTTCGACCCTAAAGCCATAGTAAATGCTGCTACATTAACAGGTATGTGCAGGGACGGGGACCTGCCGTCTTATCCATAGTTGTGCACAGGGTCGGAAGAATGTATGGTCACAGCTTACGTGATTATGTTTTAAATTCCATTCTTGCTCTCTGTCCAAGGGGCCATGGATGTAGCGCTAGGTTCAGCAGCTGCAGGGGTGTTTACAAATTCTGACTGGCTATGGGGACAGTTACATAAGGTAGAGTCTCGTGAGGCCACACATTTTCTGCATTTGCCACACAAGCACAATAAGCACTCACATACTCACGGACCCACGTGTTTCAATCTGTTTTTTACATGATTTGTTTCAGGCAAGTGTCATCACAGGTGACAGGGTTTGGAGGATGCCTCTCTTTCAGCACTACAGCAGACAGGTGACGGATTGCCAATTGGCTGACCTCAATAACATTGGAAAATACAGCCGGTTAGTGATTTCTTTCGGTTGGGTCTCACACGCACAGACGCACACTCTTAGTGATCACTGTCCTGCCTTATTGAACTTTGCCATATCATTTATTTTTTGCAGCTACTGTATCTTGATATGAAAACATATTTACAACATAGTTTGAGTTAAAATAGAACGACTCCAGTTCTGTATATACTGCAGACTTATACACTTTATCCCAGTTCTCATATTGCCATTCCTCTTCTCAGGTCTGGTGGAGCTTGCACAGCTGCAGCATTCCTCAGGGAGTTTGTGACTGCAGACCACTGGGCCCATCTGGACATTGCTGGGGTGATGTCCAATAAGGACGAGGTGCCGTACCTGCGTAAGGGGATGTCTGGCCGACCCACCCGCACGTTGGTGGAGTTTGCAGCTGGTCTTGCCTCTTAAGCCTGATGAGGCCACAGTGACTTCTATGTAGTCCCAAGATTTCAAACTCAGTGAAGTACATCTGGTGACAAAAGTGACTTGATTGTGTCGAATGGACGCATGGCCCTGGATTGAATTTACCGGTCTATGCTGACCTCAGTAAAGACGAAATGTGTTAGAATCATGCTGTTTCATCCAGTTGTCATCATAGTTCTTAACTGTTTTGGAATGCCATTGTATACGACGGTTATGATATATGTAAGGGATAATGTAAAGGCCGGCGGCCATTATCGAAAAATAAATCCTGATGGGACGAACAGGACCCGACTATTTATTTTCCGATAATGACCGCCAGACTATACATTATAACTTACTTAGTGAATGAGCAACTGAGTGTGATTGTTAAGTAAAATAAAAATGAGGGACAAGGGCCTTCATTCTGTAATCCAGAACTGACGATTCTGATTCATCTGAGTTTATATATCAACATAGCACACAAGTTCTGATCAACAGCATACAAATGTGAAAACATCTTAATAAATGTGTACAGAGTTTATAAAATGGAAAATATTATCGATTCTTTAAACTACCGTGGAGGATTAACTTATATATATACACTGCTCAAAAATATTAAAGGAACATCAGAGTATGGCATAACATCAGGGTATGGCATAAATTGCACTTCTCTGATAATGATCTGGTCAGTTAAGTAGCAGAGGGGGTTGTTAATCAGTTTCAGCTACATTGGTGTTGATGGAATTAATAACGGGTGCACTAGAGGGGCAACAATGAGACGACCCCCAAAACAGGACTGGTTTTGCATGTGGAGGCCATTTCAAGTTTCTCCCTTTTAAGTTTCTCCCTTTTGATCTCTTTGACTGGTTTTCCACTAGTGTTGGCTTTAGCTAGAGTCATTATCACTACTGGAAGCATGAGGCGATTTCTTAACCCTACAGAAGTTGCACAGATTGTCCAACTCCTCCAGGATGGCACATCCACGCGTGCCATTACAAGGAGATTTGATGTGTCTCCCAGCAGAATCTCCAGAACATGGAGGAGATTCCAGGAGACAGGCAGTTACTCTAAGAGAGCTGGACAGGGCCGTAGAACGTTCCTCCTGATGCACGACAATGCCCGGCCTCATGTGGCAAGAGTATGCAGGTAGTACCTGGAGGATGAAGGAATTGATACAATTGAATGGCCCTCATGATCACCTGACCTAAACCTGATAGAACACCTCTGGGACATTATGTTTTCGGTCCATCAGATGCCGTCAGCTTGCTCCTCAGACTTTACAGGAGCTCACTGATGCCTTTAGACAGATCTGGGAGGACATCCCACAAGACACCATCCTCTCATTTGGAGAATGCCGCGACGTTGTCAAGCATGCATACAAGCACGTGGGGGCCACACAAGATATTGAGAAGCATTTTGAGTTGCAGAAATTTAATTTTGGCAAAATGAACTAGCCTGCCACATAATTTTTTCACTTTGATTTTCGGGGTGTCTATAAAATTAAGCCCGCTGTAGGCTGAAAACTTTAATTTCCATCAAAAGATGTTGCATCCTTTCGTTCCTAAGACATTAAACTGTCCATATCAGTATAGATATCCAACATAATTTTTTTTCACATTGAGATCTGATCTTTCAAAGTGGTCATTTAATTTTTTTGAGCAGTGTATATATTGTATATATATCAGTTGGAACTCCATAATGGTAGGGGGCGATACTGGTTTGAGACATTGTTTTGCTATAACCCCACACTCATCATCCAGCCGCCCTCGGTCAACAGTCATGGCTTCATCCATGAGTGGTATGTTTCTGGGCCAACAACAGTCCGCACCACATCCCTCTGGAGGCCCCGGTGGTCCTGGACAGCCTGGTATGCTTTCGGGACCTCCCGGTGCCAGGGGATCAAATAGCAATACTTTGGTTGACGATCTAGAGGCGGCTTTCGAGGTGCGTACACTTGCTACATTGTTAGCCAGTTCTGGTAGTGTGCTCACACTGCTAACAGTAGCTAGCTAACGTTACTGATACGAACTTATTGAACGTTTGTGCGTAAGTAGTGTAGTATTGTTTTGTGAATTGCATTGTATTTTCACTTGATAGTTGGTATTCTGACTGCAATAGCTAGCACACAGAGCGAAATAAAGGAGGAAGCATGACGCTCCACCATCGGAACCTGTAGTCAACACTCTAGTTCATCTAACTCTTAGCTAGTCCTTAACTCGCACTTATAGTAGTTACATTCTTGCACTTTTTTAAAATGTAAAGTAGTATTTATTGTTACACTAGGTCTATTGCTCGTAGCTTGATTGTTCTCTCCTTTGTACGTCGCTTTGGATAAAAGCGTCTACTAAATGACTAAATGTAACTAGCTGGCGGATAAGTTTCACAGTAACATATTACCGAAGTCCTATTGACGTCTCTGATAAAACTGTATTTTACAGGCAGGCTTTGCTTCTCTCGTGAGTCAAGACTACGTGAACGGAACCGATCAGGAGGAAATTCGAACAGGTGAGTTGACAGTCTGACACAAAGGTAAACGCATCACCATTAGCTGTCTCCACTCTTTAGCACCCTTCCCTCCTGTATTACTTCCTCCTTGAAGTGTCATAATTCCACGTTTTCAAATTCTTTCGATTAATTGTATGTTTTTGTTTAGGTGTTGACCAGTGTGTGCAGAAGTTCTTGGATGTCGCCAGACAGACGGAATGCTTCTTTCTGCAGAAAAGGCTGCAGCTATCTATACAGAAACCTGAACAAGTGGAGAAAGAGGTAAGATGATATTCTTGTTTCTTTCTATCAACAATCGGCAAATGAAGCTTACGGTTTGACTATTTGACATTGTAATTCATTAAAACACCGCTAGAAATGTAGCTTCACCAGTAACAATGTGATCGAACTGGCATTAAACAAAAAATGTTTTTAGTATAAATTGAGGATTAACTAATTTGTTATGATTCTTTACCTCTGGAACAGGACATATCAGAACTGCGCAACGAGCTCCAGCGAAAAGAGCTGCTCATCCAGAAGCACTTGACCAAAATCCACAACTGGCAGCAGGTCCTGGAAGATATCAACGTCCAGCACAAGCGTCCAACAGAGCTGCCCCAGGGCCCGCTGGCCTTTCTTGAGCAAGCCTCAGCCAACATTCCTGCCCCCATGAAACCAAACTGAGGCACACCATTTAGTATTGGACTGTGTTACATTCTGACATGAATGCTAGAAAACATCAACGATGTCAGAGTACCCTATAAAGGTCAACTCTGATGTAGTGATTCGAAGTCGGATAAAGTCGGGTTGGTGGCATTGAATTGTCAATAGCCTACTGATAGTTGGGTGTCCTATTCATCCTCAGTTTTGGTTGGAGATGTCATATGCCTAGGGGGCTAGTGTTGGATTATGTATTATACAAGTATGGGGAGATACATTTCTGAAAGTAAACGTGGTTAAGTGTTCATCTTCACAGCTTTGTAAATATTGGTCATCCTGTTTTGTATTTTTCCATAATAAATGTCTTTCTTTAAGAGTGTAAATGCAGTTGTGTTTGCCACCCTTTGATTTGCATTAGATTACGACATTGTACAAGCAGCTAACCTTATGTAACACTTACATTACAACCTTTGTATCTAAGATCTAATCCAGGGATGTAGATTATTGTTACAATTATAATTAGTGTTTTTAAGTCGCTTTGAAAAGAAGCAGATATAAGGACATAAAAGTGTCTGCTAAATACATACATGCTAGGGCTGCAGGGGGTACGTTGGCCGTTTCTGGTTTATACACAATCAGAACTACGGCCAATCAGGGAGCGTCAACATTTCAAACCAGGGAGCGGGTAGCTGACAATATGACTAACTTAATTATTGTTTGTACCATAGTAAATGTATGAACATATTTGGAGTTAATGTAACTGAAATTCGTCAGAATACATAAATCAAGAAAGTGTCGTATACATGCGACTACAGAAAAAAGGCCTTCTCTAGCACTGATGTGTCGGACCCGTCCATAAATGAGGCGAACGACAGCTCTGTGAAGCTGAAGAAGAGGTACGTAACGTTAGTGTTCCTGGTGCTGCTAAACACAGCAGCATTAACCGATATATACTGTATATTTTTTACATTTAGTCAGTTAAATGTAAAGTGGATTGTTTTGTGTTTGATGGCTCTCTTTTCATCACTAGGAAAAATAAATGATCTGCCAAGAAAACAAGGGTAGCTAAGAAGAAGGCGATGTCAAAGTTGAAAGAGAGGGACAGTGATGAAGAGAACGTATTCCCGACAGATTCTGTAGCCAAAACCACAGTGACAAGGTGATGCATGCACTCATAGTCAAAGAAACACTTGACTGATTGGTGTTATTCGGTTCAGCAGCAGACTGTCAATTGTTTCTTGCCAAAAATGTCATATCTATTGGTAACTTCATGTCTTGTATAATGTACACCAGTCAGGTTAAGAAACCCACCCCGGGTGCCTATGAGGAAGGGGACGGAGAGAAAACTGCTCAGCAGCCAGAGTGAGAATGAGCTGCCCATGGCGGTCACAAGGAGGCAGAAGAAGTCAACACGTCTCCTCAGCACCAGCGAGAGTGAAGAAGATTCTCTAATGAAGAATCCCATGGTCACCTCAGTGCTCCCAAGGCAAAAGACATCTGAGCATAGGCGGAGATCCCGGGGGGGACGTGTCCCCCCCTACCATAATGTTGTCCCCCCCAACAATCATTGAAAACTAAAAACTAAAAATTTTTTTTTTTTTTTTTTTAATAAAAATACGACGACACAAGTGGTGCTAATTATAGACGTAAAAAAAATGTGTTTTTTAAGTGTTGAAAAATCATGTTCCCCCTATTCCTCAAAGTGGTTTGGTTCACATGCTGTTTCCAACGGGCAGGGCTACCGGCAGCTCTGTGTTTCAGTTAATCAGCCCAGTAGCCTACACGGTCAGATTGTCAGACTGTTTCCTCCTCTGTCCCCTGTCGCTGCCGCTATGATACACGATATGTAAAGAGATTTACCTCATTCTCGAACGCAGTAAGAACATGTAAAGAAGAAGTTTTTTTCTAAACTCCATTTACGAAGTTCCAATCGATATGCACAAGTATACATAAGCTTATTAATGGATTGGCATGACAACGTGAACGTTTGCCGATAACACACGCATGCCGGTAATTAACACAGTTAAGATAGCTAGCTAGACAGTCTAGGTCACTGTCCTGTCAGGGCAGGTTCATGCTAGTTAATAAACGTAGGTCTACATCTCAGTGCCTCTCCAGATTTGTTAAATTATCTGAAGTTAAATTAATGTCATCTTTTTCTGCAGTCCATCGACTATGCTGGTATTGTCATATGGAGTGACAGTGGCGTAGGAGGTAGAGAAGTCGTATTGTAATCAAAAGGTTGCTAGTTTGATTCCCTGTTGAGCTGTTTTATAACTTATTTTGAGCATCAAGTTCTCTTGAACTTTGGACATGATTTGTCTGTGAATAGATATTTCGTGTTAGTACATTTAATGCTGTTTAGATAATTCTAAAATGACTTAGAATTTCTGTTTGTAAATGTGATAAGAGAATTCGGTATTTAGCAGTTTATGCTAGCTCTCGTGAAAGCAATTTTTTCATGTCCCCCCCCGGAATTACACTCTGAAATTTGACCATGTATTGTCCCCCCCTACAATGAAATGGGATCTCCGCCCCTGCATCTGAGTAAGGATTTTTATAGACGTTCTCTTTAATTTTTATTTACTTCTGATTTTGTCATTGCAATATTTTTGAATAAATGAATGATAATTTACTTCTGTGTGTATTTGTTTTACAATGTATTTCTCGTTTCTTTTCCTACAAGTTACAAAATGGAAACACCAGTGATCTAACAAATTGTGGTGGTTTGACATTTTTACTGGCAGGTTAGAGAACTCTCCTGATCCTTGCACGAGAGGCAAATATGTAACTGCTCGGAGAAGAGTTTGGTCAGTTAAACTGAGGGGACCAAGTTCAAAGCCACCGGTGTGGATGTTGCTTCATCTGACTGATGTTTCTGGCCATTGTCATTGTACTAATTTAGTTCACCATCCTGCTCCTCCTTAAATCTATCCCAGCTCCAAGAACATGTCATTAAAGTCAGTTGAATTGTAATGCTCTTTACTTGCAAAAGTTCATTCACTTATGCAGAACAGGGACAGGCATGCTCCAGGAAAAGAATTTAGAACCCCATTTTGTGCTTTTACTTTACTGACAAGCTAATCTCTTTCTGGGTGACTATTAATCTGAGGAGGAGTGGATGAACAAGGAAATGTCTTTTTGGTTGAATTATCCTGTTAAGCTCTCTGGGACAGTGCAAGACTCAGTGCTAAGAAAATCCTTAAATTATCATTAGTGAGTAATGTCCCTTCCTTTTGGGTTTTAGAGTCACAAGGGACAAATGTAATGTCCATATAATGTTCAAATGATCATGACATTTGTGTGAAGAGAATACATTGAATAGTTGAGTTTTTCTGGTAATCTGTCTGGTGCTTAGTATACTCATGTTCATGTCTGTCCCCCTGATTTAGCTCCAGGTTCTCCGTTCCACTTTGCCGCAGGACCCCTCCGTCAGCGGTATCCACTTCAAGGTGGTGGAGGTGGAGGTGGTGGTGGTGAGCAGCCTGGCCGAACCATCTAGCCCTCTGAAGCAGCCCAGTCAGCTGGAGGAGCCCCCCAGCAGAGCAGAAGGGATAGGTCAGACTGAAGAGCCCATGCCAGGGTCGCAAGAAGAAGAAGAAGACAAAGAGGCAGCAGGAGGAGACGTGGAAGAAGAGGAAAGATCCAGTAGGGAAGGACAGGAAGCTGCAGCGATGGAGGTGCTGGTGCAGTGGCTGAAGGCCCGCCAGCCCGTCATCCTGCTTGACTCGCTGCGCCTGTCTCCCTTCCTGCTCCGACACCACGGCATCGCGTCCTCGGCTCCAGCCCCTGGGCCTCGGCGCCAACCGCTGGACCAAGAGGGACGTGGCCCAGTGGGAGCGGAACCAGGGACAGCAGACCTCGGCCCGCTCCCGACACGCACACGACTCGCTGGACTTAGGCAGGTCAGCTGTGGCCAAACACGGCAAGGTGAGGTCACTGTTCGAGGGTTTCCTGATGCAGAGAGGTCTTCTTTAGTCTAGGATGTCTCCTGATGTGTAAGCTCCTTTAGGAACGTTAGTTCTTTATGGATTGGCAATAGCACTTTGGCCTCAAGTGTGTTTTTTTTCAGGCAGTTAGATCTTCTGTGTTTTTTGTGTGTGTGTGCGTAAGCGCTTTCAAACTGATGTGCCCTTGTGTGCATGTTTAGTATGTGTGTGTGTGTGTGCGTGCATGTTTAGTGTGTGTGTGTGTGTGTGTGTGTGTGTGTGTGTGTGTGTGTGTGTGTGCGTGAGCGCTTGCAAACTCATGTGCCCTTGTGTGCATGTTTAGTGTGTGTGTGTGTGTATGCGAGTTAGAGAACATTTGCAAGCCATCTCTTCCTCCTAGCGTTTTTTGTAAGGATGTTACATTGGCAATAGAACTCACTCACTCACTCTCTCTCTCTCTCTCTGTGTGTTTAGGAGCCCATGTCCAGCTGGCTGGCACTGCCTATCACGCCAGCGCGTGCGGAGCAGCTGAACATCTCCTCCATCCTGGCCGGCTTCTCCCCAGACACCTCCCTCAGCACACACATGTGGAGCCGGCTCAAAGCGGCCCTCTCTGTCCACAAGAAGAAAACCGGTACTACACCCAGACATGCTCTTCCCGTTCAGTCCTCATACCTCTTTGGACGTGTGTTGCATCCAGATATACAGTGCCTTATGTTCACTGTGCTGTGTTTGTTGATGATAATTCACCGTAGATGATGGTTGATGGGTAGCTGTCCAGTTCCTATTTGAACCTTGTTTAACTGAAGAATTGTGAATATTCAAACTGAAACACTGTGTGTGTGTGTTTGTGTGTGTGTACCTGTAGCATTCATTACTCCCCGGCGTCTTGCCCTGACCGGCATTCAGTCTCCAGCAGTGCAGCGGTTGAATGCCAGTCGGGATATTTTTGCCTCACCGTCCTGCACTTCTTTGCCTCACCTGGTCCAGAGCTCACCCAGCTCCTTTCTGGTGAGTCCTTCATTCACAAGGCAAGTTCACTCGGGCCTGCGTTCACTGTTAGATTTCAGATTCTGTGAGACTGCGTGTGCTACAGTGCAGTTAAAGTTAGCAGTTAAATATTTGTCATAGGCATTTCTGGGTTTTATTGAACCAGGCCTACCATGAAGCATAAATTCAGAGATCCTGGAGATGGGTGTGATTTATGGATTTATCTTTGGATGGATGGCTGTGTTTTTGCTGGCGCTGCTCTACTCTGCGCCGCTATTTCCTCTCTACCTTCTTCTCTCTATCTCTCTCTCTCTCTCTCTTCCCCCTCTCTCTCTCTCATTGTGCATTCTGCTCATATCTCTTCCTCGCCGATGATGCCTTGGTATTGATTGCTCTGTCGCCTTGCGCTGTCTGTAGATTATTCCAGCGGACGGCAAGCAGAAAGTCAATGGAGAGGACCAGAAGAGTTTTGGAGAAATCCTTCATGAAATGATCATCTCCAAGTGCGTTTTAACTCGGCTCCGTTATTTCTACAGTATCGACTTTCATTTTATAGAGAATGTTGTCTTTTTTGGTGTTGGCTCAGTGCTTTGTTGAACTGGGCATTTTTGTGTGTGTGTGTGTGTGTGTCTGTCTACAGGGAGCTGAGTAGCTTGGACCAGAAGGACAACAACAGAACAAACGGTTTCATCAGCCTGAACAAGTGAGTGGGGATCAGCAGTGGGGCCCTTGCTCTTCTCTGTACTATTCTCCCATACGCATACTTACAGTGGTCTGCCCCCCTCTTTCACAGACAACACACTGAGCTCACTCACATGGGTGCATGTGCGTTACGGTGTGTGTTCTCAGCAGTGTCTTCTATTGTGCTGTGTTTTAATCTCTGTGTGTGTGTGTGTGTGTGTGTGCGTGTGTGTGTGTGTGTGTGTGTGTGTGTGTGTGTGTGTGTGTGTGTGCTCTTTCTCTCCGCTGCAGCCTGCGCTGTGTGCAGGGCACGTACCCTTCGCAGTTGCTGAATGCCTGGGACAAGTTTGACAAGCAGCGGGGCTCAGAGAATGACCGGCCAGGTAAGCACCTCCAGGGCCTGATGCCTAGCGTTAGCCCAGGGTTTGCCCTGGGGAACAGACCATCTACTAACTGATGAGGACGAACAGGCCCAGGGCTGCGGTTCCTACAAGCATTGATTGATCCTATGATCATAAAGAGATTCTCTTTCTCTTTGTTGCTATGGGCATCCAATGCTTCTGGGAAACACATGCTGGGTCTACATTTTTACTGATGTGTTTGCTCTGTTCCCATAGAAACATTTGTGGCCTGATTTTGTGGGTTTGTGTGTCTGGCATTTTGATCTTGTTGCTGTTCATGCCAGTGTGTCAGTCTGAATGAGTGTCTAGTACCAGCGATCATAACACGGGGGTTATAACATAAGTTGTTCCTCGTTCAGATTTCTTCGGCGAGGAGCAGTTCTTCCTGGTGCTGGAGTTTGAGTTTGGCGGGAGCGATCTGGAGAACATGAACGGCAAGGTAGAGATGAACACGTCCATGTAGCTGCCATACATTGTTGGAATGATCCTATTTGTATTGTCCGCCTATGGTGGGCTGTGTTCTCTGGGCTGGACAAGCAGCCCAAGTAGAATCATGGCTTTTAAGATGTCTTTGCTCATGACAGTCTACTGCAGCTGAGGTCGGACACACAAATTAGCCTTCCCCGGGTTGTGCTAGTAGCTGACCACCCACGTGTGTGTGTGTGTGTGTGTGTGTGTGTGTGTGTGTGTGTGTGTGTGTGTGTGTGTGTGTGTGTGTGTGTGTGTGTGTGTGTGTGTGTGTGTGTGTGTGTGTGTGTGTGTGTGAGAGAGTTCGAATAGAGGTCCCCAGTGTGATGGACGTGGGCAGCCAGTGTGTCTGCTGCTGACATGTCTGTCAGTCATATGTCGAAGTCTGCTCTAGATCTATGTGCTGTCAGCGGCCTCAACATCAGGATTGCTGTGACACTGTGTGTGTGTGTGTGTGTGTGTGTGTGTGTGTGTGTAGCTGTCCTCTCTGGCTCAGATGAAGAGCATCCTACAGCAAGTGACAGCTGCATTGGCCGTGGATGAGCGGGCCTTGTGTTTTGAGCACAGGTCAGAAAGCATACACATCACGCAAAACATGTCCGTCTACACACACACACACACATGACATACCACAGGCATGCACCCATACATTATTTCCCAGTGAACTCACACATTGCTCTGAAATATGGACCAATCAAACCATACCCTAACCTAACCTATGTCATCTGTACCCTCACTTCCCCTTCTGGTCTTCCATAGGGACCTGCACTGGGGGAATATCCTGGTGAAGACCACGAAGCAGAAGGAATGTAGCTGCATTCTGAACGGCAAATAGAGACCAGAGGGGTGCAGGTCAACATCACTGACTACTCTCTGTCTCGTCTCGAGATAGGTAGGCCACCCGCCTGCCTCAGATGGCTGTTAGTTGTGTGTGTTTGAACATGGGTTGTGTTGGGCTGTGATATTGTGTGTCTTAATTTGCGCAGGCTGTTAAAAACAGACATCTGAGCCTGAGGGAAGCTCTAATCTCTTTTAGGTTGTATAAAGTTTGCAAGATAAGCTGAAATAAATGGGTCATGCCTACACATGCCTTCCCTCTCTCTCTCTCTGCTTCTCCTGCTTTCAGATGGTTTAACAGTGTCCTGTAACATCTCTGCTGATAAAGAGCTGTTCATGGGCCAGGGAGACTACCAGTTTGACATCTACCACAAAATGCGGGAAGAGAACGAGTAAGCACACCTCACTCATTTCCATCCCGCTCCCGCTTGTCGGGTTTCCGTCCCACCGCATTGTTCCCAGTCTCACTCTGAGTCTCCTGCCTACGCTGGCCCTGCTGTCAAAAGCTATTAGGCAATTCCCCTGTGAGTGTGTGCATCCATGTGTGCTGTTGTAATACTTTAATACCAGCATTAATCTCCTCCTCTATTTCCTGCCCCCCCTATCATCACTCTGTGCTAATCACACTCTTGCATGAGCTCTTTCACTATCTCTCCCTCGCCGTTCTCTCTCTCTCTCTCTCGCAGTAATGACTGGAGTGAGTACCACCCCCACACTAATGTGCTGTGGTTGCACTACCTGACAGACAAGCTGCTGGGGATGAAGTATAAGAGCAGAGCTCAGGGATCCCAGGCGAGGGCGCTCAAGAGCATCCTGCGTGCTCTCCACGGGGACCTGCTGGCCGTCCAGTCGGCCACGGACGTGCTTCAGCACAGCAGCCTGTTCCACTGAGGGCACACGGAGCTGCCGGGCGCCTGAAACATTTCGGAAGAAGACAGTCTGTGTTCTACATACTCAGTTTCTCCATGCTGCACTGCTGTTGGCAGGGTGCATTTTACTGCATCTCAGTATATGAACATAAGTGGGTTTGCCAGGACTTACTGAAGCTGTACAGATGTACTTTATACTGACACTTACTGACAATAAATCCATATTAGTGAGAGCCAACAATTATGGAAGAAATTGTGTGTATAAATGGTATTAAAAATAAAGTATTTTTATTTGTCACATTATACACAATACATCAGCATTGAATAAGCACATGATATTTGCATGGTTCGGCCAGTCACTCTCTCTGTCGCTCTTTCTCGCGCTCACACAAACACAAACACAAACATACACAACCCGATAAAACAAACTCTGTGTGTTTGTACAGTCTTTGATCTGCTTTGAGGTAACTGAAGTGTGTTTTGAGGTTTTTCATGACACACTGAGCGTTGTATACGGTTATAATCAGGTATGAGTGGGGGCAGCTTTGGGCCAGGGGTCCTTTAGAAAGAGAAATATTTAGTGAACCACTCTTGTCTCTGAGGGTCCTGTCCATCTGGGGGCGCCGTCTCAATCACTCTTTGTTCTGTGGGTGTCCTAGAGGTAAGGGTAGAAAGAAAAAAACAAGAATAAGGATCAAAGGACGACAGACTTCTGAAGTCTTCATCCACAATAGCTGGTCTAGAATTTTTTCTTTGAGTGTTAAATTGTGTGTTCTCGGGCAAATACTTGTCTTACTTAGCACAATTGTGCCCAAAGTCCCATACAACTGATGATACAGGAACATCTTCACTATCTAGCGGTTGTTACCATGGAAACAGACCTGACCACTTTGTGTTGCCATGGCCACAGTCCAGAACATTTCGTTAAACCTTGCAATACACTTCCAAAGGTGTTTCTTTGTGTTTGTGTGTGTGTGTGTTCTTGGAGACATCTATTTCACTGGTGAGTTTCACTGGCTCATTAGGCTTGGGCTGGCCCATTATGGAAGTGAGGGTTTCTATGTGCTTGTCCAATTTCTCAGTACAGAACAAGCAATAGAATTTAGTTCTATTTAGTGCATAGGTCATAGCCTAGACATTGTTTTGGCAGTACCTTTAAAACAAAGTTAGACGTAATTGTAAAATGATCAGATCCTGTACACCACTACAGTCATCTGAATCTTATTATCAATGCTCAAGCAGTGCCTGTGCATATATAATAATAATAATAATAATAATACATCACATTTATATAGCGTTTTTCACATTATACTCCAGCAGCGGTCACTGGACGCTCACCTCATGTGTGTGTAGTTCAGGTGTTGGTGCGGGTACTCCTGGGGTGGCGAACGCCCATGCCTCTGGCCAGGGGAGAGGTTGGGGGTCAGAGTTGAGCCTGAATTTGGGGTGCTTGTGCGGGACAGGGGGAGACCCCGTGAACTAGGCTCAAAGCTGGGCGAGCGCGCAGTCTGCGGAGATACGGATGTCCCAGCTTCAGGGGTTTGGTAACCCCTCTCGTAGGCGCTGAGGTTTGGGACGCTGGTGACGCGAGGAGGAGTCTCCTCCACGGCCTTCTTCTGTGGGATGCAAAGAACAGCAACTCCATTACTGTGCTCTGGGGAAGCCTGTTTTTAATATCTATGTACATACTTATGCACTAACTGCTGTCATATCAATCAACAGGTGAGTGCTAGCACTATTGTTTCTGTCAAACAATGGATCTGATCCCGGCCTATAGTTTCCTTCCTTACAAACACCTGTTTATCTCTGTGTAGCCCTCGGTCATTAAATGTAAATTTTCCACAGCACTCAAGACCTTTGTTCCATCTACCATGACACAAATGTATAGTTTTGATTATATATTTAGTCAATTTGGGAATTATAATTTGTACAGGAACAGCAGATGTTTAAGTGGATGTGCATGGTGTGTGTATTACATAATTGATTGTGTGCATATGAATGTGATATAACATAGGAGTCACTGGGATTTAGTTCCTTCAGCTCACTCCATGTGTGTGTGTGTGTGTGTGTGTGTGTGTTTGAGAGAGAGAAAGAGACAATGCACCTTTAATGTAGGTGTCAGACTGCCATAGTGGGTCTTGCTGTCATAGTGTTTCAGAGTTCCATCACCCGCAGAAGGATGCTGGGATAGCTGATGGCGCTCTTCCTACCAAAAGAAAACACAACCCAAACCTCAGTGCGATTCCATTCGTGTCACATGTAAGACAGCCTTAGATTGCCATGTTCATACATGTGCTATAATGCATGCATGCTTCAGCGTGGGTGCAGGTCTCACCACCAGTCTCTTGATGAGCTGGTCTCTCTCTGTGAGTTTGTCCTGAAGTTTAGAGATGGTGTGTAGATCCTCCAGGCGTGACTCTCGCCTCCTGCTCCTGTCCTCGCGCTCTCTTAGCCTTTACACACACACACAAACACACGTACGCAGTCAAATCACATAATTCTCACTTATATCCAAAAAGGCAAACTGAAGGTAAACAAATCGATGGAGTGCACTGGATTTTTGTTATGGTGTATGTGGTTCTGTGTTGAGTGTCTGTGTTTGTTTGTGTGTGTGTGTGTGTGTGTGTGTGTGCGGCAGGTCTATTAATAATTAAAAGCATAGTACTCTGTTTCCAGGGCAACGATGCGGGCTTGTAGGCGTGTCTGAGCAGAGATTAGGGTCTGGATCTCCCTCCTGTGATCTCTCTTCATGCTGTCCACATCCTGCCTCCTGCTCTTCTCTCTCTCCTCCTTCCCCTCTCTGCTTCTCTTCTGCTCTTCCCATGAGCTGCCCAAGGACACACACACACACACACACGATGAGATACTGCATCAGTTTTGTGGATGTTTTTTTTCTATTTTTTCAAAGAGGCAGTCTGAAAGGGCTTAATTGTGATAGGCCCTACAATTAGTATTACAGATGGAATATAACCCACAGATAAGAGCCTCTTTCTTCTAGGGAAATTACATTCATAGCTGGGAAGAAAATGATGAAAAAAACCAACTGATTATTCATCCACGAGTGAAATGGAGCCCTTCTTCCCATATTCCCCCTTGCTCTTCTCTCTCTCTCTCTCTCTCTCTCTCTCTCTCTCTCTCTCTCTCTCAGTCTCAATCTTCTCTTTCTGCATGAATCGTTCTGTTCCGGCCCTAGTCTAAACTAGTCCATTGTTTGTCTTCACCCTCTCCCTTCTCTCTCTATGCCCCCTCTCCTACTGTCCCTGCTTAGACGCCCTCTCCCCTCTGACATGATGACTTCTCTCTCACCTTGAGTACGTGTGTTCCTCAGGGCCGGAGGCGTCTCGTCTCTCCCTCTCTCTCTCCCTCTCCCTGTCTCTTTCTCTCTCCTCCATCAGTGCGCTGAGACGCTCCTTCAGCTCTGCGTTCTCCCGGCGTAGCTCCTGCACCTCGCTGCGGCTCTCGTCCAGCTGTCTCTCGTATGACTGCTGCTGATTTTGCTGCTTCAGGTCCTGATAGAGAGAGAGAGAGAGAGAGAGAGAGGGAGAGAGACAATGAGAATGAGAGAGAAATGAGTACAGTGGAAAAGAGAAAAAGGGGTGTCATAGTGGTACAATTCTTTTAACATAGCGGGTATATTTAGTAAATCAGTGTCAGTAATACTAAATACTTTTTCTTAAAAATAAATAAGTTTCTTTATTATGGTCAGGAGGAAGACCTAGTTAAAAGACAAAGAAAGTCCTTAAATGCACTCTGTCTGTGTGTGTGTGTGTGTGTGTGTGTGTGTGTGTGTGTGTGTGTGTGTGTATATGTGTGTATGTGTTTACCTGCTGTAGCGCCACCATCTCCGTGTGTGTGCGTAGTTCAGCCTGCAGGTCCTCAATCTGCTGCATGTGTCTCTGTGTGACCTGCCTGACCCACTCTGTGTGCTGCTGGGTCAGCTCAGCCTTTTGCTTCTCTGCTCACATACACACAAATACGCAGTCAGCATATATAACACACACACATACATGCACACCAGTAATTCAACACACATAAACACTTAGAGAACAAATTATTGAATATTCACTGCAGATGTCCAGGAATGTGTGTGTCCAGATGCTATGGCAGCTGTGAGCTATGCTGTATGTCCAAGTTACTCAGCTAAAGGTTATGCTGTATGTGTGTGTGATGATCAGCTCTCCAGCTTGTGCAGGTGATTTTGTGTGTATATGCGTTTCCCCTGTGTGTGTGTGCGTGTAAATGTGCATCTGTGTGTGTGTGTGTGTGTGTGTGTGTGTGTGTGTGTGTGTGCATGTGTGTGTTACCCAGCTGCAGCTTGTTCTGGGTGTGCAGGCGTTGTCTCTCCGCCTGGAGGTCCTCTTGAGCCCGCGCCTCCAGGGCCGCCACCGTCAGCTGGTGTGTGTGTCGCTCCGCACGCAACACCTCCTCCTGACGCTCACGCCATCCGCTCTCATCCATGCCATCCCTCTCTCCCCTCTCCTTCGCTTCACCTCGCTTCTCCTCTTCCTCCTCATCCTCCTCCTCTTTCACCGCCTACAAACAGCAAAGACAAGCACACCAGCTGTACTCCTCATGTTCTGGTAGTATGTCCCCAGCAGCAGGGCTCCCAGTGCCCCATACTCATTTATATCAGTAGCGTTGCGTGAAGAGAAATATTTATGCTCTAGCCCTTAGTGGGTATCTGTGATACAAATGTTTACATGTGAAACATGTGTATATACTCTATGTGAGCTATATGTATACATACTTTTGCCTTGGTGTGAAATCTAAACATAAGCACACACATACAGCTCACATACCACACAGGCATATATTCTCTATAAATATATCCAAAGACATACCACACATGCACATATTGTCCGATATAGAACAGCACATTCTCCTGCACATGTACACACATTCCACCAACCACCTTGCTTCACGCAGACTTTGATTTACTAAACAGCAGCTGTCTGTTTTGTGTACCTGCTAACACTCGCGTGCAGACACGTACACACACATACACATACACATTCACATACACACGCACGCACGCACGCACGCACGCACGCACGCACACACACACACACACACACACACACACACACACACACACACACACACACACACACACACAAAACACACTCCACTACCACAGCCCCTGGGCTCAGTGGGCAATCTTGTGCAGTGAATTATTTATCCATCTCTCTCTCACTCTCTCTCTCTCGCTCGCTCGCTTGCTCACTCTCACACTGTCAGTCAGTGAGCTCTCTGTGTGAGAGTGGCACTGCTAGCCTACTGAAAGCCTTTAGATGTTCCTCGCTGCATTTCTTATTTCTCCCCATATGGGCCACTCTGATACTGCTCGTGGTCTGCCTGCAATATAGGTCACCCGAGCCCAGCAGTCAACACAGCGCAGTACTGAGCAGAGCCCTGCTTGCGATTCAGGGGATTTGGCGCTTGTTTTTATCTGGGAGCTCAGGGATGCCCAGGTTTCCATTACGGCGTTATTTCTTGAAGTGGGATCAAGGGTTGCACAACCTGTGTTTCTGATTAGAAGTGTTGTGTTATCAGTCTGTGTCAGATAAAGCAGCAACAGCTGAAGAGATCTGATATGAGAAGAAAAGTCAGAGCTGGACTTGGGCTGTGTGTGTGTGTGGTGTGTGGGTGTGTGTGTATGTCTGTGTGTATCTGTGTGTGTATGTACGTGTGTGTGTCTGTGTATATGTGCTTTTATTACGTTGCAACTAGACTACTGAAATGCTCTCCTGTCCGGATTTAGCAACAGCTCAATAAAGAGCCTCCAACTTATACAGAACGCTGCTATGCAATGCTGCTATGTGTGTGTGTGTGTGTGTGTGTGTGTGTGTGTGTCTGTGTATGTATGTGCGTGCGCGCATGTGTGTGTATGTGTGTGTAGGTGCTTTGTGTGTGGCTACCTTGAGCTGCTGCCTCCTCATCATCCTCTCTTTCTCCTGGATGGTGGCGTGGAGCTGTGCTCGCAGCGTGCTGTTCAGCTCTCTCGTCTTCTGGATCTCCTGCTTCATTCTGTCCATCTCTCCGCTGCCCTGCCGCTCCTCCCTGGCACCCTCAGACACACCCGAGTCCCTCTTCCTCTCCTCTAACTTCAGCACACACAGAGCAACAGTGTGAGGGAGTGAGCCTGTTTTTCAGTGTGTCTGTGTGTGTGTATGTGTGTGTATGTGTGTGTCTGTGTGTGTCTGTGTGTGTTCGATAATAAGGTAGTGTGATGTGTACATCGTGTGCATCGACATCCAGCATGATATACTAACTGTGTGAGGGAGTGAGCCCGTTTTTTTCAGTGTGTGTGTGTGTGTGTGTGTGTGTGTGTGTGTGTGTGTGTGTGTGTGCGCGTGTGTGTGTGTATATGTGCGTGTGTGTTCGGTAATAAAGTAGTATGATGTGTACATCGACATCCAGCATGATATACTAACTTCAAAAATACGGAACTACTTATCTATCTGTTTTCTGATTCTTATATTGTTAAAATATTGAAAAAAGTAATAAAAATGAATGTTTATTGTGATATGTATGAGTGTGTGTGTGAATGAGTGTGTGTGTGTGTGTGTGTGTGTGTGTGTGTGTGTGTGTGTGTCTGTGTGTTTGTGTGTCTGTGTGTGTGAATTAACGTGTGTGTGTGTGTCTGTGTGAATGTGTGTGTGAATGAGTGTGTGTGTGTGTGTGTGTGTGTGTGTGTGAATGAATGTGTGTCTGTGTCTGTGTGAGTGTGTGTGTGAATGAGTGTGTGTGTATGTGTTTTACTTGTGTCTGCAGCTCCTCTACTCTGCTCTGCCAGTGCTGAGTGATCTCTCTGATCTCCGCCTCTCTCTCCCTCTGGAGCTCACACACAGCAGACCGATGCTTCTCTGCAAACCGCTGCTCATTCTGCACCCTACACACACACACACACACACACACATCAAAGGTATTATTTGGATTCAGATATTTAGGATTCTGTTGAGAAAAGGGTTGCAGCACTTCTAGATTGTAAGGTACCACCATTTCTTCATGACATTGAAAAGTAGTGATTAGAAATTTAACAGGTTACAAATAAGTAAGACAAATAAATAAAGTGTGACGAAAGAATGGTACACACACACACACACACACACACACAGCTTAAACATTAGCAACCAGTCAGTGTAGTGCTGACCCATAATCACACTATGAACACACACACACACACACCCCCACCTGATCTCCTCCAGGTTTTGCTGGGACTGTTCCAGAAGCTTCTGCTCCAGGGCCTCCCTCTCGGCCTGCAAGGCCACCACCTTCCCCTGCAGTCTGGACCTCTGCTCGTCCACCTCCACCTGGAAACCACAGCCGTCATTAGCATCATTAGCTTGTCACATACATGTGTATGCACACCAGGTTGTACCAGGCAAACAGTAATGTCTAGCAGATAAAGACACACTATCTTGTTCCCAATCCAGGCTAGGCATATTTGAGTGAGGGTTTTGTATTGCTGCCTGACTCTGTCCTTGGGCTTGTTTAGGTTGTGGTGTTGTTTGCTAAAGCAGGAGCCCACAGGGAGAGAGGGAGAAAGGTGGAGCCTCATTGAAGTCTTATCAATGCATGTGACATCGAATGTGTTTGTGTGTGTGTGTGTGTGTGTGTGTGTGTGTGCGTGTGCGTGTGTGTGTGTGTGTGTGTGTGTGTGTGCTAGACTCTAAACAGATAAAGAGATACATTTAGGTAAACAATAAACAGTAGGTAGTATGGCCATTTGATCAGTATTAGCATAATATGATATAGTTAAGTATAGTATATAGTAAGATGATAGAGTTATGTTTAGTTATGAATGGCTGACATGGTGCATGTGAATTTTAGTTAGAATAGCAAGGTTGGCAGGACACAACAACAGTGCACAACTGGCTGGCAATAGCTGCAACACGCGTCGCATGCTGTTCCTGGGATCCGTAAAGGCCCCTTTTCACAGTACAACATGCGCTGTCTGTAGCCCACTCCTGTTAAAGACAACAACATGGCAAGGAGAAATGAAGAATGTTGCAACAGGTGACAAGTTTTTCATGCATTATTCATGATTATGGGATACACTAAAGAGGAATGTCTTTAGTCTCGATTTGAAGATGGAAAGGCTGACTGTTTCTCAGATGGAACCAGGAAGATGTTTCTACAGAAGGGGGGCTCAATAGCAGAAGGCACTTCCCCCTATTGTGCTTTTTGATATTCTTGGAATTACAAGGAGACCTGCACTCTGGGAACGAAGTGGTCTTGGTGGGCAGTAGGGGACAACTAATTACTTGAGGTACTTCGGAGCTACGCCATCCATGGCTTTGTATGTTAGAAGGAGTACTTTGAAATCAATTCTACTTTTGACAGGGTGCCAGTGCAGAGAGGCAAGTACAGGTGAGATGTGTTCATATTTTGAACCAAGTGTTGGAGGCTCTTTATTCAGTAGTCTAGTCACAAGGTAATAAAAGCGTGGATTCGTTTTTCTGCATCTTGGAGGGATAGAACATTTCTGATTATGGCAATATTGCGTAGATGACTTTGAGATCTGAGTCAAGTAGGGGGTCTCGGTTGATAATTACACAGAGATTTTTGGTGCTAGTGTTGGATATTAATGAGATGCCATCGAGTGTGGGGGTAGATAGCTATATGATGTAATTCTCAATTGTTTAGGGCCTACAAGCATAACCTCAGTTTTATCTGAGTTAAGGAGCAGGAGGTTGTTAGTCATCCATGCTTTTACATCTTAAGTAGCTGTACAATTATATCAGGTTTCATGGGTATGTAAAGTTGGGTGTCATCAGCACAGCAATGGAAATAAATGCCATGCTTCCTTATGACAGAACCTAAGGGTAGCATATACAAGGAGAAGAGGAAGGGTCCAAGCACAGAGCCTTGGTAAACTCCATAACTTACTGTGGTGTGATTTGATGGCTTGCTTGAAAGGTCAGAAAGGTAGGACCTAAACCAGGATAAGGTACAGCCTTTGATGCCAACATGATATTCAAGTCTCTGTAGCAACATATGATGATTTATAGTGTCGAAAGCAGCACTAAGGTCTGCACCCATGCACCCGTGATCAGAGGTGATTAGTAGGTCATTCAGAACTTTGATTAAGGCCATTTCAGTGCTGTGATGGGCTCTAAAGCCAGATTGGAGATCTTGGATATTGTTTATATGTAGAAAGGAAGTAAGTTGCTTTACTATTACTTTTTCAAGTAATTTTGACAAGAAAGGGAGGTCGGATAGAGGCCTATAGTTAGTCAGATTATCAGGATCAAGTAGTGTCTCATTAAATAAAGGTAGTGCGTGTAAAAGTAGTTTTGTAGGGATCGGGTCTAGTAGGCACGTTGATGATTTAGATGAGGAGATCAAGAAAACTGTTGCTACTCCACCTCCACATTCTGTACTGCGGGGCATGTGGCAGTTTAAGGCTAGTTATTCGTCTGGTTTTAGCCAGGTTTCAGTTAGAAAAAGTTAGAAAATCTCAATATTTGTTGTCTGTTATCATCATCAAGTGCAACTTTTGATGTTAAGGACCATATGTTAATAATACCAAACTTTAGGTTTATACTGGTAGTGTTTTGTACAGATATAGTTTTTTATCTAATCTCGTTTTCTATAGTCTTTATCAGATTTTTCTGGTTAACAGTGTGCTTAGATGTTCTTCTTCTTCTTCTTTTCGTTTCACTGAAGCGTGA
The DNA here is from genome assembly GCF_900700415.2 of Clupea harengus. Lineage (NCBI taxonomy): Eukaryota > Metazoa > Chordata > Actinopteri > Clupeiformes > Clupeidae > Clupea > Clupea harengus. Next base: position 11,508,238 of record NC_045173.1, read on the forward strand.
TGGTTATATGGCAGTTTCCCATTTCTTTACACAGTCCTTTGCGTTTTTGTTGAATACTGCAAGGTCTTTTGGGCTGCAAGGGTTAGGTAGTAGAGGGCAGACAAGGCAGTGCTCCATTGTATGGTCTGCTTGTCCACATTCACAGGTGGTTGGGCCAGTCTTGTAGCCCCATCTGACCAGAGCATCTTTGGATCGTCCCGTTCTTGTTCTAAGGCGGTTGAGTGTTTTCCATTGAGCCCATGATGCTTCTTGGCCAGGGGGTAGGTTTTCAGTGGGGGGTATTTCCATGTCAGTTGGAGGTGAGTCATTCTCAAGTTTTTCCATCCAGAGTTGTATTCTGGTTTCTTCCCGAGACTTTGTTAGGGGCTGAACCTGGCTGAGAAAACTTCTTCTTGACTTTAGCCGTTGGGCCGGGGGGTTACATCCATGGAGGAGGTGGCGTTCATCGCTAGTAGCTTTTGTTTTCTCGACTCGGCTGGCAACTTTCCGTCTAATATCAGCAGGTGCAATGCCAGCGAGGAGGTGCAGGTTGCTTGTGTTGGTGGGTTTCAAGCAGCCAGTGATCAGACGGCAGGTGTTGTTCAAGGCTGGGTCAAGTTTCTGGGCATGGGTTGACCTCTCCCAAACAGGGCATGCATATTCTGCAGAGGAATAGCACAGGGCCAGAGCAGTAGATTTTAATGTGTGTGCTGTGGTTCCCCATTTGGAGTTGGTCAGTTTCCGTAGGATGTTGTTTCGGGAACCGACTTTGGATTTTGTGTTTTTGATGTGTTCCTTAAAGGTGAGAGTACGATCCAGGGTTACTCCAAGGTAGACAGGGTGGGTACAGTGCTCAAGTGGTGTTCCAGACCATTTGATGTTAAGTGGAGTAAAAGCCTTACCTTAGATGTTCTGGGTAAAAGATACGTATCTGGGTTCCTATCAGATGCTATTGATGGAACTGGAAATATTGCTATTCTGTTGTTGTAAGACATTAAGTGTAGCCTTATTTTGTATCTGTAACTTGGATGTATACTCTGTCTGTCTCACTGAGACCTGAACAAATGGCATGTGAACCCCTCCCCCCCAGAGTCTCCTTCCTGTTATAACCCTTTGTACCCTGTTATCACCCCCCTCCCCCATATGTGAACCCCTCACCCCACTGTCTCCCCCTTCCTCTCACCTATAGGGTGTGGTCATCCCCTCCCCTATTGTATTCTACCTGACTGAAATGGTTTAAATACCAGCTTAGTGTACACCAAGGTAGGCCTTTCTCTGAGCACCAGCTGAGAAGGGGTCTCCACGCCGAAATAAACCTCAGAAACCTGACTACGTCCTGCGGTGCCTTCTTCAACTTTGGCGTGCTCATTTAGATTCTATCACTATGGATGTACAGTAGTAGTAGTACAAGCTCCCTTCCCTTTGGTGTACTTGTGCAGATATTCCTGTTGTTTGTTTTATGGTTTATGGTCCTGTGTGGTTCTTATACAGATGCTTGGAGGTTCTTCAGCAGTCACTGCACGGAGCACATGTAGTTTGCCTAACTGTACCGGGCGTATATGGCACATTGCTAGCAGTGGCTGGTCTGGAGTCAGTGGCTGGCTGGCTGTGGTGAGGTCTGGCTGCTGTGTGTGTGTGTGTGTGTGTGTGTGTGTGTGTGTGTGTGTGTGTGTGTGTGTGTGTGTGTGTGTGTGTGTGTGTGTGTGTGTGTGTGTGCGCGCGCGCGTGTGTTACCTGCATCTGCTCCATGGCAGTGTGTGCCTGCTCCAGCTGCTCCTTCAGAACGGCACACTCCACACCACACACTGGCCTCTGCTCGGCCATCGCCTCGTGGCTCTGCCTCTCTCTCTCCCGCTCCATCTCACGCTTTCTCTCCTTCTCCCGTTCCTTCTCTTTCTCTCGTTCCCTCTCCTTCTGTCGGATTGCCTCCTCTAGTCGAGAAATCTGGGAGACACATACACACGTATGCACTCATATGTAAACAAACAAAGATATGGATGTGAAAAAAAAACTGACGCAGGTTCAATAATTAATATTCAATGAATAGTCTAACACCCTAGACTAACTTTCTTCATTATTTTCTGCAGTTGTTCATATTATGTAGTTCATCGTCAAGTAAAACCCTCCAGAAATAACCTATGACACTAGTTGCAGGAAATCAATGTACTATATAGACCTCTGTTCGTTTCACCAGTGGTGTGTGTTGACCCCTCACCTCTGAGACTGACAGCTGCAGGCGCACCTTTAGTTCATCCCGCTCCACCTCCAGGCTCTGCCTCTCCTCCTCACCTCTCTTCCTCAGCTCCTCCGTGTAGGAGAGTAGCTCCTGTAACCATGGAGACAATATTCATAGAGAATAACCCCCCCCAAAAAAACAGACTACAGATTCATTTGTCAAACCATTTAACTTCCACTACTCTGCTCCAGTACATTAGTGAGAAAAGACTTCTTTCAACATCCACTACATAACGTGGTAATTGGGGAGGTTTGCAAAGGGCATGAATGTAAGATTGTGCCCTGAGTGCACCTGTGAGGGTGTGTGGCCTCAAATGAACTCAATGGCCTACATTAGCTCAGGGATGTCTGTGGCAAACAAGCTGAATAACACCTCCGGTTAAAATCACAAATGCTGCTTCAGGTTTATGTGTGTGTGTGTGAGTGTGAGTGTGTGTGTGTGTGTGTGTATGTGTGTGTGTGTGTGTGTGTGTGTGTGTGTGTGTGTGTGTGTAAGAGAAAAGTGAGTGAGAGCGTGGGAGAGAGGGAGGAGATGCTCTGTACCTTTGTTGTGAAATTAATATTCTGCCTGCTGACTTCACCAGTACTACAGATTTACACTGCCTGGGGAATACTGCATTCCCATTTCCATTTAAAGGATAGTTTTACTTGTAACTTGGATTTAGAATGTCTTCATCCGGTAAAGTTACAAATGTACAGTACATCATTTAAAAGGTGATCAAAGTAAGACATGCAGACATCTTCAAATCCAGAGCCTGTTGAGAGGGAGCGTGAGAGAGAAAGAGAGAGAGAGAGAGACAGACAGAGAGATGACTGGATGATCTGCACATGGCTAATACTACAGCCCTATCAGGTAAGCTGAAGCTTTCTGTAAATCCCAGGGGGAGACTCCCAGACTATCCGAGCTGCACAAAAGCCCAGGTCCCAGTGAGCCCGTGTGCCCTGCCTGCTTTAGTCACAGACAGCTGATCTGGAAAAACCATGGATCAGTGAGGTCGGTAGGGTGGAAACTCAGCCAAAATCTACTCTGCCTCGGCAGCCCATCGGCCATATTGCTCACAACTACTGCTGTCACTTTGGATCAGTGGTTCTCTAGGGCCATAGTCAGAACCATGACCCGTCGTCCTACTCCCAGCCTTTTCCAGCGGACCAGCGGGACACCTCTAAAGCAGCGCCACCTACTTTATTTAGAAGAAAGGAATTCATGGGAGGTTATTTTGCATCTGTCACTGAATGGAATCTACAACATATAATAATACTCAACCCAGCACTTAACTGAAATGAGCAACTACAGCATGAAACCCCATTTGTGGTTGTCAGAGGTATTCTAAATGAACTAATTTGCTGTGTTTGAGTAAATGCTTTGCGGCAGGGGTGCGTTAGACTCGTGCGGTGTGTGTTGACAGGAAGTGTCAGAGAGCGCTGTGAATGAGCCTCTCAGCAGTGTGTCTTCTCTCATTAACCCGACCTCCCGGAATGACAGCTGTAGACCAGCATTTGTTGTGTTTATGAGACCTATCAAGAGGAAGAATGACAACTGATGTCCCCATTGGACTGTTTGCATTTACACAGATGTGCCATTGTCATCATCACTGTGCAAAGGAGGTCACTGCAGTGAGAGCTCACATCCACATCCCTCATATTGTCTATATCTGGGCAGTTTTGGTCCGACCCATCCCTAACTTCCCTGTAATTCTAGCCACAAGACTTTCAATCCTCCTTCAGTTTAGACATTTCAGTTCAATATGTTAATATACGTCTATATACGTCTGGCTATGCGAGGCTACTTCCCTACAGATCGGCGGCACACTTGATGGAGCAGGAGGTACTGGTACTCACCTGCTGGCCACGTTTCTTCTCGGCGTCCAGCGCGGCACTGGCCTGCCTCATCTCGGCGGCGTGTTTGCGTATGACCTCCTCCAGGGCGCGCTTCAGCTGCTCACGCAGGCGTCGCCGCTCCTCCTCCATGTGCTGATTCACGCCCTTCTTCTCCTCCTCCACCTCATCGCGTCCCTGTTCCTTCTCCTTCTCCACCTCCTGCCGCAGTCGCTGAACCTCCTCGGCGTGGGCGCGCTGCAGCTCCAGACGCATGGTGCCCAGGGTGTCTGAGTGCTGATGCACATCCATATAATATTTTAGTTATTTTACCTAAATATATGTAGCATTTTACCAACATATATTTAGTTATCCACATATATTCAGTTATAAATCAACATATTTTCATTGGTAATTACCCCAATACATACAGAACATACAGTGTGTAACACTCGAATTATAAAATGATATTTTGTCCTTCAGGTATAATCTGCCTACTGTGTGAATGAACCGGAATGGGCTTTGGGTAAAAGTTAGCTGTTAGCCCTGCTAAATTAACTAGGTGAGCATAATCTGCTCCGATAATTTTTGTTTTCAGTGTACATCGTGAGTGAGTTCTACAAGGCAGGTATAGGAGTGTAATGTGGCCTCTGTACCTGATTCACCATATGTAATAGTTTATTTATTTCCTTCAGAGGTATGTATCAGCTGTAGCTCACCTGTTTCAGCATGCGGGCGTGGTCACTGCTCCGCCCGTTGCTCTGCAGCTCCAGCTCCTTATTGCGGAGGTTGGTGCGGCTCAGCTGCGCCCTCAGCTCCTCCACCTCCGCCGACACCTTCACCTGAGACGAACTCTGACTCATCAGCTCCTCTGGTAGAGTGGCAGAGGCCACGCAAGGGACAAGGAGAGGGGCAGGGGGGGTGGGGGGGAGAGGGAGGAGAAAAAAAGACATAAGGATGAATAGAGGAGGAGGATGAAAAAGAAGAGATAGAAAGAGAAGATGGAGCAAGTGAGATGGGTGTTAGCCTGCATCTGTCTTGAGGGGTATACCAGATACGGAGCTGAGACAGAGAGAGTTCCCAGAGGGATGCTCTGTCTATGAATCATCAGGACCGAATCTAGACTGCTCAGATTGGGGGGGCAAATAGACATTTTGGGGTGGGCACCTTTTCACACAGTGGACACACTACAGTGTAAAGCTGTTGTCCTAGTTTTAATGTGCGACTGATATGTCTATGTTTACACATTGCCACACCACATACAGTTGCACTTAAAATTATTCAAAAAGATTTGATCATGAGGAATAGGCATACGATTGTAATACAGAAGTGTAAGCACTAACTTGAGCCTCAAAATACTGACTTTTTTTTTCACAATTATTATTCTCATATTTTATGTTTGAAGTATTTTTTTAACGCAACATTATGTTCTCAAAGCCATCCCTCTAAACAGTTAAGACATATTTATGAATTTCCACCTATTCCTTACAGATCTTTTCCAAGTTCTGCAACATGTTAAAGATTTACTCACAGATTTTCGATCCTGTTGAAAATTAAAACATATTTCCAAAATGACTGTGGCTTATCTAGATTTGGCTTTGCATCAACCTATTTCACACACTGTGGCCCTGATTGAGGCCTAGGCTACTTAAATGTTAATTAACAAAAAGCAAATAGTTTGCTCACGCTACAAAATTGCGACAGCAGTTACTTAAGGCTGCGAGTGATCAATTTATAGTAATTATGTGGGCTAAAAGATTTCATGTGCACACTAGCAGGAGACAACCATGTCTAAATCAGCTTTAGTTTCGTTGGCTAAAGGCAAATGGAAAAAGCACGACACAGCAAGACAAAAAGCCAAGATTTCTGCTGTATGTAGCTTAGATCGATTTTAAAACTGAGAGACATTCATATGAAGTCTAAACTGTTCCCATATGCGCGTTTAAGATGAAATCTTATGAAACAATGCTGCTAGTAAAAGTTATTCACCCTCTTATAGAAGTTTTTTAAGTATCTTTCCTGATTTTTATCCCACTTCTAAAACGTGTGCAATAGCTACAGTGCTGTCTGTGTCTCGGGCATTTCGAAAAGATTAATTTTCGTGGAGAAAATCTGTTCTCGCTGTATCCACTGGTTTCTCCGACGTGTCCGTGCAATAACTTATAACTAGCTATAACTTTAGATGTTATCACTGACACAATTTAATACCTGCCATGCTCGTATTAAATACCAATTAGTGCTCTCAATTAGGCTACAACGTTTGAAATTACCTCCAGGTTTGATCAGGACATTTTGAAAATAAACGTGATTAACGTGACACAGTCAAAAGGCAAAATAAAGTTGACTAATCTGGGTGGACAGAGTAGACATTAGGGTGAGCACTAATGGCTTTGGGAATCATTCTCATTTTGAGAGTCTTAATAGCAGATACAGGAAGGCAGGCTATTGTGGGAACTACTTACATTAACCACACACGAAGTGCGCTACAGCCTTTCATGCTGCAAGGCTAAAAACATTTTTTATAAAAGGGTTTTAAAAAATGGGATTGGGAATGGGATTCATTCATCATTAAACTAAATGTGTGTCTATGCGCGTTTGTGTGTATTACAGAGAGAGAGGGAGACTAGTACCTGACTTCTTCTGCAGTTCATTCTCCTGCAGCAATAGCCTCTCCTTAGCCACGGCAAGCTCTTCCTCAGCCTTCTTGGCCCCAGACTCTGAATCCAGCACCCTGTGACGACCATCCTCCAGTTGCTCCTCCAGGTACTGAGAACGAGAGAGAGAGGATAAGACAAGTGTAGAATGAGAGATGAATATGAGGACGAGAAGAAGTAAGAAACAGAGGGAAAGAGAGAAGAGGTGAATTTGGAGATCTGGTATGATATCCATGGTCATTCCATGGTGTTATAAAAATGAGAAATAAAAATAAATTATGTAATGTAAATGAGTTGAGGTGCTCCATGGTCATATCCTACAATAAGAGGAAAAAAAGAAGTTCCAATGGATTCTCTTTCTATTCTTGGTTATTCGTTTGTGGGATGTAAACATGCCAATACATTGCTGCATAATAAAAGACTAAAGGGCTATTACCAGGTGGAACTGTATTTTGATGAGTTCGGCTATAATCTGGTCTCAGGGGTGAACACTGTTGGGCTTATTATCTGCAGTGCTAATAAGAAGATGTGACATTACATGGCCTTACTTACAGGTCATTCTGAAATGTATGTACATCCTTGAGAACTCAGAGCACTTTCTGGCAAGTACCATTCCATCTCAAATCTTTTTCCTAATTTTGAGTGTGACCTCACACACACACACACACACACACACACACACACACACACACACACACACACACACAGTAAAACAAAAACAATGCCTCACATTCACACATAACAAAACCAAAAGCCCACAGTCACACTCAAGCACAATACAACGAAAAGACCACAAACACACACGCATGAAAACAAGAAGCCTGAGGCAGAGCAGCTTTTGGACATGCTCAGTAAACACATCACAGCTCTGTCACACTGAATGGGCTTTACGGCATGGGAGGAGAGCAGACCATGGTACTGCAGTCATTTCATCAACAATTACAGCAACAAATGTGCAGGCCTGTTACGAGTTCAAACAGACATGCACAGTCATGTGAGAGGAATTCAAATTTTAAAGTTTATTTAATACTTTATGGGATGGAAAATGGCCTCATGTGTCTGAGTGCCTTGATGCGGAGTGTGTATATGTGTGTACACTAATGAAAAAAAACTGTGTGTGTCTGTGTGTGTGTGTGTGTATGAGCTGGCAGCAGTGACGAGTGTGTGTGTGTGTGTGTGTGTGTGTGTGTGTGTGTATGAGCTGGCAGCAGTGACGTGTGTGTGTGTGTGTGTGTGTGTGTGTGTGTGTGTGTGTGTGTGTGTGTGTGTGTGTGTGTGTGTGTGTGTGTGTGTGTGTAAGAGAGAGAGAGAGAGAACGAGAGAGAATTTCGGGACATGATTGTTTGACCCTGTGAGGACGAAGCCATCTGCTTCTTTGCAGGCAGCTGTGTTTGCTAATTGAGGGTACTCATGATGAAACCTTTAATCTTCTCTACAATAAGTGGAGGAAGTGACTTTTAACTCCCCTAATTATACATTTGCACCAACGTGGCTTTTGGGAGATGGTGAGTCGATGAAGACGGCCACACCTCTAAGACAGCAGCCACAGCTGTGGAATACAAAAGACCTTATCACACTTGTGACTGTGGCTGGGTTTACATCCATCCAAACATTATGGTGGCTTGAGGCTATGTCTTACTTTATTTCACTTCATTTATTCAACAGTTTTTGACACTGCCTGAGCATGTCTGTGTGGTTGTGTGTGCCACAGATGGCCATTCTTTCATTTTGGGGCACAGTCATTTGCTCTGAGTCACTGAGAAAAAGCTTTGAGTACTTTCTGTCTCTAAATGTGTATGTGTATGAGTAAGTTAAAGGAAGACATTTGGAGGCTTTTTCCTTTTCTATTGTCATACTGACCACCCTGTGTGTGTGTGTGTGTGTAGTTCTGTTCAACTGGGAGAATGAATTAGAGGATTCCTGGTGGTCTGACTGCCACCTGTGATGCCACATGTGTGTACATGTGTTTGTGTGTGTGTGTGTGTGTGTGTGTGTGTGTGTTTGAGTGTGTGTGTGTGTGTGTGTGTGTGTGTGCGTGTGTTTGAGTGCGTGTGTGTGTGTGCGTGTGCTTGAGTGCGTGTGTTTGAGTGTGTGTGTGTGTGTGTGTGTGTGTGCGTGTGTTTGAGTGCGTGTGTGTTTGTGTACGTGTGTTTGAGTGAGTGTGTCTGTGTGTGTGTGTGTGTGTTTGAGTGCGTGTGTGTGTGCGTGTTTGTGTGCCTGTGTTTGATTGCGTGTGTGTGTGTGACGTGTGTGTGTGTTTACGTGTGTTTGAGTGTGTGTGTGTGTGTGTGTGTTTGAGTGCGTGTGCGTGTGTTTGAGTGCGTGTGTTTGATTGATTGCGTGCGTGTGTGTACGTGTGTTTAAGTGTGTGTGTCTGTGTGTGTGTGTGTTTGAGTGTGTGTGTGTGTGTGTGTGTGTGTGCGTGTGTTTGAGTGCATGTGTGTGTGTGTGTGTGTGCGTGTGTTTGAGTGCAAGTGTGTGTGTGTGTGCGTGTGTTTGAATGCGTGTGTGTGTGTGTGTGTGCGTGTGTTTGAGTGCGTGTGTGTGTGTGCGTGTGCTTGAGTGCGTGTGTTTGAGTGTGTGTGTGTTTGTGTACGTGTGTTTGAGTGAGTGTGTCTGTGTGTGTGTGTGTGTGTTTGAGTGCGTGTGTGTGTGCGTGTTTGTGTGCGTGTGTTTGATTGCGTGTGTGTGTGTGACGTGTGTGTGTGTTTACGTGTGTTTGAGTGTGTGTGTGTGTTTGTGTTTGAGTGCGTGTGCGTGTGTTTGAGTGCGTGTGTTTGATTGATTGCGTGCGTGTGTGTACGTGTGTTTAAGTGTGTGTGTCTGTGTGTGTGTGTGTTTGAGTGTGTGTGTGTGTGTGTGTGTGCGTGTGTTTGAGTGCATGTGTGTGTGTGTGTGTGTGCGTGTGTTTGAGTGCAAGTGTGTGTGTGTGTGTGCGTGTGTTTGAATGCGTGTGTGTGTGTGTGTGTGTGTGTGTGTGCGCGTGCATATTCACCTCAATCTTGTCCTGTAGTTTCTGGCAGTGTCTCTTGCTCTCATTCAGTCTCTGCTCATTGTTCTCCAGCTCCCCCTCGAACTTCCTCAGCCTCTGCTGCAGAACTGCATGCTGGGATTTGCGGTTCTCGTGCTCCTTCTGCTGCCACTGGCTAATCTGCTCGCTGAGGTTCTGCTCCAGAGACCTCTTGTTGGCTGCCTGCTCCTTCTCATGCACCACCCTCACTTCCCGCATCCTCTTCTCCCACTCTCCCTCCACTCTCCTCCTCTCCTCCTCCCATCCCTCTCTCTCCTCCTTCAGCAACCTCAGCTCTTCCGCCAGGGCACGCACTTGCTTCTCGCTCTCCTCTGATGCCCGTTTGCTCTCCTCTTCGGCCATCTTCTTCCTCTCGTCCTCCTCCATCTTCTTGTCCTCCTCCCTCTCTCTCTGCAGCTCCTGATACTGCTGCCCCAGGGCCCGGCTCTCCTCCCTGGCCCGCTCCAGCTGGCTGTGGGTGCGGTCCCTCTCCTCCTCCAGGCTCTGCAGCCGAGCCTCAAAGTCCCTCCGCAGCTCCAGGGCCTCCTGCGTGAGCAGGGTCACCCGCTCAACGTGCTCGTCCTGGGACCGCTGGTCTTGCTCTTCCACCTGCGGAGACATGCAGGAGTAGGAGACGCAGCTTTTGTCCTTAGATGTTATGGTCATTTAATTCACCATACAATTGGAAAACTAATTAAACATTTAAAGTGTTAAATATGATTTTTTCCCCCCTTGCAGCCCTAATTACATTTAGCCGTAGTAGACTCTAAATAGACACATGTCCTACTTCTAACCCATCTATGCCTCACCCTTCAGACAGACTAGCAGTGTTCAACGGCTCCTCACCTGAAGCCGAAAGATCTCAAACTCGGTCTGCACCTGCTCCCCTTTCTTCTGCTCTTCCTCCACAAAGGCCTGCAGCTCCAGGAGGCGTGTCCTCAGAGCAAGCTCCTCCCCTTCCTCCTCCTCAGCAGCTGGCTGCAGCTGGCTGCCCTGCGATTCCGTTGCGATGCGGCGGAGTGACTGCAGTGTGGCCTCCTGCTCCTCATTCTTGGTGTTCAGTGAGTATATTACCTGTAAATCACACACCAGGTGTGGTGAGAGGAGCCAGGACTAATACACCCCAGCATTTCATCATAACCAACACGCATATTACCATTCACAGACTAACTGCTAAACATGGATTAATAGCGACATCAAACATGATATCTTATCTAACAGAAGTAGAACATAATGCCATGTACGTACAGTTTCCTCGACAGGGGCTGCACATTCATTTAGTTGCTTTGACTAGATGCTTCTAAATGCTGTTTGGAGTTGCTAAGAGTGGTGATTAATCACCTCCCTACGGATCATGTATTCTGCATGAGCATAACCTCTGAGGTATGTGTAAGCAGTGAGGAGGAGACTTTGATGTAGTGCAGACTAAAGCCACTCTGATCTCTCAGGCACACATCCTCCCTAGAGCTTTTGATTCTGATCTATCTGTACAGTTTGTTTGTACAGTGGTGTGGTCAGATTTGACTCCTTTGGGCCATTTGTTATTTGTCAGTGAATCTGGATTTCACACTTTTGTTGGGAGAAATACATGTATGTATGCTTATGCATGTGTGCGTGTGTGTGCCTGGTGAGGTTTCCGCATGTGTGTCTACGTCTGCTATGGTTTGTCTTTCCCTGTCCCTGTCAGCAAACCCTCCTCACAGGCCTCCCCACTCCCAGTGTCATCATATCCCCTTACGGACCCCTGACGTCTCATTTATACCAACCGAGGCTCCTGTGTTACCGTGACGCCTCCCTGTCTGTGATAAATCGCCATGGCAGCAGTGCCGGACATTCCACTCCGTGATTGACTGCAGCGACCTCTCTCCTGCTCACTCTCTCTCTTTCTGCCTCCCTCTCTCTCCCACCGAAGCCCTACTCCACATCCGCCCTTCAATAGTACCGAGCATATTTTTACTGAGGGCAGCAATAACAGAATCAAGGAAAGTCACCTCAACCATTTGTGACAAGTGTCCAGGAGCCTTTTTTTAGCATGCTGTAAATACACTGTATATCCACAGAGTGGCTGTGTAGGGGCTTTTGGGACAGAGATAGAGCACATTGTAGAGGGACGCTAGCATGTCTCAGAGAGATGACAGGACAGGACAGGAAACACAGGAAGTCTAATTTTTATTGTCACATTCTCTTCATATGCTGACCATGTCTGAGATTTTCTTCCCTACTTAAAATCTAACCGTCTCGCCCCTCCAAGGGTGATTGGATCTGAAATCTAAATCAATAGTGGCATTCACGTTGGTGCCAAGATTGCTAGCTTCACAGTCAGCAAAGCATGAAATTAATATTCCTGTTGAATCGATAACAGGTAGAAGTGTTTGGTAAAGGCCATGCAGAGGAGCAGGGCTCTCTGTGGTAACACAGCTTTGATATTTGAGGCTGTGCTTGGATACTGGGAAGGCTGTGAAAACAAAAAACCCTCCCCTTCCAGGCCTCGCTGACTCAAGCCCAGTCTCACATGGAGGACATCTCTGACTCTATCGCTCTTTCTTCCCCACCACATCTCCCTTTCTGCCACACACACACACACACGCACACACGCACACACACACATACACACACACACACACACACACACACAGAGTGCAAGAGGCAGACAGCTGTCAATCGGAAGAGGGAAAAGCCCTAATCCCCATAGACAGATAGATCTACATGCTGTTAAGAAGATACCGTGACATAAGCAAGTAGTTGTTGACTTTCTGATGTCCATGAATACATTGAACTCGAGGAAATTGACCATGGACCCTTCTGGAAACTCTTTCATTTAGAATGGCTATAGGTCTGTACTTCTAAGACATGCAATGGTATTTCCACATTTTTAATGTGTTAATGAAACACCACACTACTACATTATTAAACCACATCATCACCCTATTCACCAGCCTATTATATTGACTGAGACTATGACAGCTTGCATGTTCATCTGTTGTTTTTCAATATGTACATGCAGTCCATAAGTACATGTTCTTCCTGGCCCTGCTGACAGACTAAAACGGCAAGGCGAGGATTTAGGCTGAGTAGTCTATTGTGTTTGACTGTCTTTTTCCTCTCATTTCTTCACCTGCTTTCTGCGAGAGGCTCTGTAACTCCGTCTGCTGCCACGTCCTATTCATGTCAAGGCATCAGGGGTTATGCATTCTTTTCTTCCAGCTCCTCATCTACACAGCTGATTTCAGTCTTTTCTGCTCTCTTGCATCAAAAGGACATTTTCCACTGTAGTGATCTGCTGCTGCCTGCCAGGCCTTTGGCTATCTATGTCAGATCTAAACATCTTTACCTTGCCCATACATCCTCTAAAAACAGCACACCCTCCCGATCAATATCTCAAGTGTTCTTTAACCTTCATCCATCGCTACATAGAGGTTGAAGTCAAAGATGAGAGGAAAAGGGAACGTATTTCATGTGAATTCAACACAGTTTCAAGGGGTGCCTGATGTGTGTTGTAATAGGGCTATATAAATGTACTAGTGCTATTTTCAAGTGTCTGATTCACACTGAGTATGTCTGTGTATGTGCTCGTGTGTGAGCAAAGATATAGATCTGTGAATGGCTGTATGTATTTGTGTCCAAGTGTGAGTGTCTGCATGAGCTACGTCCGTGTGTGTTTCCACCGAGGCATATGCACGTACGTGTGTGTGTGTGTCTGCGTGTGTGTGTCTGCACGACGAGCTACGTCTGTGTGTGTTTGCACCGAGGCATATGCACGTACACGTGTGTGTGTGTGTGTGTTTGTGGCAAGTTTAGGGAAGCAGAGCAGTTGGCAGGAGTCATCTTCCCCTCTTGCCATGTAAACACAAACACTGCTCAGTTATCTTTAGCGAGTCACTGGATGTCTGAGTTATCTATGCATATGTGTGTGTGTGTGTGTGTGTGTGTGTCTGTGAGTCTGTATGAGAATGTGTGTGAGTGTCTGCGTGAGTGTTTGCATGCACATGCCAGGGCTCCCAGCTGGGTTAGAGTTTCGGCTCCTGACCCACTTTGTTGAGAGAGTGAGGGCACAGTCTGCCCTGCTTTTGATTAACCTCTATACTCATAAAAGATCATTTACGCGTCAGATCGCAATGTGCAGACTGTTTAGATGAGGTGTGACATTTCTGCACTAGGACTCAAAATAAGACCTCAGTGGAAGTCTTTCATTTCAGAAAAACTGCATTATGGCATTTCAACCATCCATAGTTTTTTATTATTATACTTGACAAGTGCGGTCCATTTTTACACTGTGCTACACTGCATTTAGAGAGTTTTCCTTGTGAGATTATACTGTTAGCCTGCAGCAGTGATTTCAGTTGTAAACTGGCCTCTTTGGAGATGCTTTTTTCTTTCCCTGGGGGTATGAAAGAATGGCTTTGCAATGGATGAGTTTTTCCCACCACACAAAACAAGGATTTGTGAGCAACATACATTTGTTAACAGCCAGATGTTCGTTCAGCACCTTGCTATATGAATAGGAGTTTTATGTTATACGACTTGCTCAGATGAGCACGTCTTGTCTTGGAGTCGTGCTGTGTTTGCCACTGGACAGCCATCACTCGACATCGACATTGTCACAAATGCTGACACAAGCAAAGACACGCACCTAAGGCACGATTGCATGGTAGCCTTATCCTACCTATCGTTTTGATAAGAGTATATATATTTTTTGTATATCTAACTGCCTGTGTAGAACAGTATCCCCCGGGTTTGACAATGGATAACACATTGTATGCAGTGTTTAATTCAGAAGTTGACAGCACCAGGCTGGTTTGCATTGCAGGCTTTTTGTTTTAAATGTAAGCTGGGTATAGACCAGATTTGTATTCATGCCTTCACGCGTTGTCTGCAGGTGCTGCTTCGTTAGTGGACAGAATAACTCATTGGGTGATGGTAATGACAATATAACCCAATTTATATGCGCTAACAGGCTATATTCAGTCAGCCTACTTGCAAAGAAAGTTCATATTCAATGCACTCTTCGATTTTTAAACTATTTTCTTTCGTTAAATTTAGTTTTTGCAATGCAACAAGGTGACAATACTGACTATGTCGGAGGTCAACAACACTACGTAGGATCGTGGTGAACTAAGCATTGCAGCATTTATGTCTGGGCGTGTGATTATATCGTCACACTGCATCCTGACCTGAGCGATGGCATCTTTACGATACTCTAACACATCAAATGAGCATGGCCATGCATATCCATTTAGAACGTATTCTTACCTTGGTAAGCTGCGCTATTTTCTTACACATTTTCGTGTGCATCTGATAGTCATACAGTTCCTGCTCTACGTTGGTGAAGTCTGCAGCAGTCCCGTTACAAGCACCGGTAGGTTGATTTGTCGATTTACCTGAACTCGAAGCCATAACCTCCCGGTCAAGTTTTCTCTTAGATTACACTGAAAAGGGGTTAATCACGACCCAATGCGCGCTACATCCACCAGGTTCCAGTTACCTGTTATTTAACGTGATCCCTGTTGCCATTAAACACACATATCTGCTTTGCTTTGCTTTATGTGCGGAGAACGGCATAGTGAAAACCCGACGCAAACGTGCTCTCCAATGCCGTTAAGTTTCCCGTTAGCTGCCCGGCCTCGCAACCCGTTGAGGTCACATTCTAATTCCATCAGGGACAAGCCAGGGTAGCTGGCCGCCACTGTCAAGTTTTTTTTTTTTTTCTAAAGGGGGAGAACGATGCTGCTGGCATGCGTTGGTCCCCGACCACCTGTCTCGGGGAAGGGGTGGAGAGGGCGTGATTACAGTGTTACATTACAACTGACAGCACCACTGCAGTGGAGCACTACTCCCACGCCCTCTCCCACAAGCTAGGCTACTAGCTCTTTTCAGTATAGCTCGCTGCATGGACTGTAGTAATAATAATAATAATAATAATAATAATAATAATGTTGCATATTTACACTAGAGTTCATGTTACATTGAAATCAAAAGAGGTTATAATGAAATGATGGCGTTTCTTCTAATGATGCTCATATTCTACAGCCTGGCCCACAGCACAGAATTGCCTACATTTACCTCAAATCTGGAATTATATTTATAGCCTTGATGAATGGGTTTTCTTGGCAAACACCAAACTGCAATTTTCGTTCCCTCTTCGATAATGCCCTTCCTAGGCACCTAGATAACCAAATTCTTAAGAGCTGGATGTTTCATATATATGTGTACTATCACATATAGTCTACCTGCTACTGTCATTAATTTAATATGCCTCCTGAACCATTCCGTAAAACCTCCTATTGGCCACGCCACTGGGAAAACTGAGCATAGGCTTCAGTTGGTTTTATCAGGTTACAAACCCATCCAACCTCTTCCTCTTGTATTCAAGGGGATGCCAGTTGAGTTGGGCGTTCGTGACCGGCTCTTTTTTGGTGGTCAGCACTGCCCCCTTGTGGACAATTTTTAGTCAGCGCTAAAACAAGTTACTCCATACGTTGGGCATTTTTTGTTAGTTGGTTGTGTTCATGCATATTATTGTTATGCCCGTAGGCTGGAGCATTGGGACATTGAAGTGAACCGTTAATGACAGTAGTCCGTCATATGTGGAGGTTGACGCGTAGGCTATTCGGTTGTTATTATTTGGGCTTTTTACATTTTAAAGCAATGGATACTTTTCCATTTGATAACGTAATCATAACACTGAAAATATGAGACCCTAAGTATACACAAGTCCGTAAGTTGCACAAGTTGTAATGAATGTCAACGGTTTGGAGGATTGGTGGAGCCGGAGTATGACCACTAGCTGACTTTTATTTTGAAGTATGTAGAGCGGTCAACCCTGTTTCTGCAGTCGGTCCGCGCGGCGGCGGCACATTTTCGTTCACACACGAGCCAGAGCTTGCTCAGTTGGGTACCTCCTACATTCATTCAAAGTAGAGTGTTAGTTACTCTGTAAAATAATCACTGATACACATATCTTAACAGTTCCGGATAGTAAGGACATTCAGGGG
Organism: Clupea harengus; assembly: GCF_900700415.2. Taxonomy (NCBI): domain Eukaryota; kingdom Metazoa; phylum Chordata; class Actinopteri; order Clupeiformes; family Clupeidae; genus Clupea; species Clupea harengus. The sequence goes on from NC_045173.1 coordinate 11,524,923, forward strand.
GCAGCACAAGGTTTGTTTCTGTAAAGGTTTAATGTCATGTTTGACGATGTATCGTGTTATGTGAGCTTGCAGATATCGTAGGTAGCTAATGTTAGCTGCCTGCCTGGCTTACACACTAGACACTGATAAATTGAGGACTGAAGTAACGCTAGCTATCTAGAAATTCTATGCTAGTTTTAGCTAGCTGTAAAGACGTTGGGGTCCTGATCGTCCTGTCAGGATTTGTTTTTCGAGAATGACTGGCCTACTGCATTGTCCTCTACTTTACTATGAATGAGTACAATTTAAACCGAATTTGCTGGTCAGCTGTCGTCAACGTTACAATATACAACTTACTGTCACTATGCTAGCTTGCGTAGCTTCTTTTTCACGGTTATAACTGTCATTTGGCTAACGTTAGCTGCTATTTGCTGGATTTTTATTTATTTATTCGCATTTCTTAGTGAGCTTGCTATAGTTACCAACTTTGTTCTGAAAAAACATTGTTAAGACATTGAGTTGTGCCACGATGTTACGTTTGAACGCTCTGAATGTGAGGTAATGAAACATGTAACGTTACTGCTGGCTGTGGAAAATGAGTTTGCGCGCTAGCTAATGTGACAACGTTATGCTCAACTGCAGCAGCATCAGTCAAGAGCTGACTAGCGTTAACCCTGCTGTGCGGGTGACCCGGTGCGTGTCACATTTCCATAGTAAAGCACAATTGCGAGCTATCTTGCCAGTTCAGTATCTTCTAGACATAGGTAATAGTGACGATATCACGACATCTGGTATTCCAAACATTACTCTTTTGGTACCCATATATACAACATTATTATTTTGCCATTTCATGTTGAACAATGTATATAGTCGAACGCCTTGAGCCAAATTCGCTGGGTTCCATTTGCATGTGAAACAAAACTGGCAGATGGTCAGATCAATTCAGCACTGGACAGGTTCAGAGCGTTGTCATATCAGGTGTCTGGAAAGGCAGTTTCACAACAAATGTTACCCTATTTTGACGGTCGCTTAATTGTAAACCTTTTTGTATTTGTGTTTCAAGATGAGGCTACGGTGGAGCTGGACGTGTTTTTTCCTGCTCTCCGTCGCCATGGTAGTCTGGGCAGAGGTCGATGAGCCAGAAGAAGAGGAAGCTTTCGTGGAAGATTCGGATGAAATAGAGGCCACCGACGCCGAGGCAGATGCTAACGTTTCTTTCCAGGTTGGTGGTAGGGATAGGAAACAAACCAAACGTATTGTGCTTACTTGCAAGACACAGACTGGGCAAAATGCAAGATTAACGTTTGTTACTATAGCTTGCTTGGCTACAAAAGAGGTTTTTTTAACCATGTTGAATGTTTTGCATCATTGATGTTATGCCCTGAAGAGTGATTTAGAGTTTTTTCCCCTCATAAATGACCATTTTTTCACATATAGGTGACATACAAGACTCCAGTTCCCACAGGAAACGTGTTCTTTGCTGAAACGTTTGATGATGGCTCAATGGGACGGTAAGAGTTAATTCTTTGGGAGGTGGATACCCAGTACCACACTTACTCTTCTGACTTCTCTTGTTTTGTTTGTATTTGTAATTGTAATTGTAATGTCCCACTTTTTCAGGTGGCACCTGTCTAAAACTATGAAAGATGATGTGGATGACGATATTGCCAAATATGATGGTTTGTACTTTCTGCTTAATGTGTTTTTGCATTGTATTGTTGTCTGTGCAGTTTGTCTGTGTGTTTAATTGAGAGTGAGATATGCAGAATATCTGAATACTAGATGTTATTTGATTTCATCAATTTAATTATTTGTCATGTTTAGCGAGGGTGTATATTTTTTTTATATTTTTTATTGAGGAATTAAGAGAACCATTGTCTCTTCAGGCAAATGGGAAGTGGAGGCACTAAAGGAAAATAAAGTTCCTGGAGATTTGGGTCTGGTACTGAAGTCTCGGGCAAAGCACCATGCCATTGCTGCCATGCTGGATAAACCGTTTGTTTTCAATGACGAGCCCTTGGTTGTTCAGTAAGTGCCCCACTGCTATTATGAGAAATGCTATAAAGTAGTAAGAGTTATGCTAACCATAAGAAAACTCTTCTGAGTTAACAGTTGTTAATCCTATACTGTATGTCTAGATACGAGGTGAATTTTCAAGATGGCATTGACTGTGGAGGTGCTTACATCAAGTTGCTGACAGATTCGGCGGATTTAGACCTGGTAGGTTGGCTCTTATTTCTGATAATGGTTCCTTTTTCTATCTTTTTTTGTAGAGAATAATGCAATATCATTAGTCATAATGTAATGCTTCAGACTCAGTCTAGCAACTTTCATACAGGACACCAGGCGGGTGGAAATTAATTGGTTAAAATACCATACAATTCTATAGAAGTGTACCCTGTTTCCCTAACAAGTTCTTGTGCCATGGTCTTGGTTCACCGTTTGTCTTTATGTGTATGTTTCTCTATTTCAGGAGAAATTCCAGGACCACACACCATATACCATCATGTTTGGGCCAGACAAATGCGGGGAGGACTACAAGTTGCACTTCATATTCAGGCACAACAACCCCCTTAACAAAGACATGGAGGAGAAGCACGCCAAGAGGTCGAGTGTAGACCTCAAGAAGTTCTACACAGACAAGAAGACTCACCTCTATACCTTAGGTTAGTAGGCCACCTCAAGCACTTTATAAACCTGACATCCTTTGTCTATACAGTTTGTCTCTGTGTTTAATTGAGAGTGAGAAAAGTAGAATATCTGAATACTACATGTTATCTGATTTCATTGATTTCATTATTTGTCATGCATAACAAGGGTTTATGGGATTTTTTTTGTATTGAGGAACTAAGATAACCATTCTCTCTTCAGGCAAATGGGAAGTGGAGGCACTAAAGGAAAATAAAGTTGCCAACACATCCTCAACATTACTCTATGAAACTGCATATGATTACTCCAGCGCTGTGCTTGTGTGACTTTTCCCCCCTCTTTGAACTCTGTTAGTGCTCAACCCTGACAACAGCTATGAGATGTTCATCGACCAGTCAAGGGTGAGCCAGGGAAACCTCCTCAACGACGTTGTTCCTCCTGTCAATCCACCTAAAGAGATTGATGACCCCAAAGACCGTAAGCCAGAAGACTGGGATGAGAGGGCCAAGATTCCAGACCCAGAGGCCATCAAGCCAGACGACTGGTGAGTTCAATTGTGTCTGGTACAGGCAATGCGGACTCTTATCCAGTGGCATTTTTATGTGCATTAACAGAAAAGCATCTGTTAGCTCTCTCTCTCCCCATCCCTCTTTCTTTCTTTCTGTCTTTCTTTCACAATGCAAGGCAAAGGCAAAGATTCACAACGGCATGTGTCCACCTGTGATGACTCAGGAAATCCTTAGAATGTTTACTTTTAAAATATTCACTATACACTTTTTTTAAGGCACCAAGCCAGTAGATAAGTGCCTGTATTCACAAAGCATCTGAAGCCTGAAAATAGCTCTGAACTTGGAATGCAGAGGCAGAATCACTTACAAGTTACCGTAGCAATCACAAGGGAAAAATTGTGGAGCTTGTAAGGGGTGTAAAAATGCCACCAATCAACCGAGAACAATCCATCCATTGCCAAAAATTATTTGAATGCATGTTGATATTTTAATTGTAAAATTAAACTAGCTTCTGTCTAGACAAAAACCTGTCTTCAGAGTCTTTCTCTTAGCTCAGCAGTTCTTACTTTCCCTTAGTACAAGTTGATTTCAGCGGATTTGTGAATAGGATTTAGGAGAAAACCTTTAGAAACGGGTAATTGGGTAATCTCATGTTGTTGAGTGGGTAAATGCTATTGAGAATAACTGTTGTCAACTGCTGTAGGGATGAAGAAGCCCCAGCCTTGGTGGAGGACCCTAAAGCTTTGAAGCCAGAGGGCTGGCTGGATGATGAGCCAGAGCTGGTCTCTGACCCCAGCGCTGAGAAACCAGATGACTGGTAAGGCTAAGAAGACACCTCAAAATATTTGTAATATTGTCCACTTTAATGATTGTGTAGTAATATTCATTGCTATAAAGTGAGGAAGTACTGAACTGTTTTCCCCAGGGATGAGGAAATGGACGGAGAGTGGGAGGCTCCTCAGATTCCCAACCCAGCATGTGAGATGGCCCCAGGGTGTGGAACCTGGAAAATCCCCACGATCAACAATCCCCACTACAAGGGCAAATGGAAGGCCCCCCTTATTGATAACCTCAACTTCCAGGTAAACCACTATAGACATTGTCCTGCATTACTGCCGAGCGGTTAACCAAAATGTCAATGGTTTTTTTTCTATGCTTAATCGTAAACTGCACCGAAGTCGGTTTGGTGATTAGAATGATTAACTCAGTGTTTAACTCCTGCAAAGTATTGACCTCAAAATTGCTATCAAAGCTTCTTATTAAGAAGTTGTTAGCATGCTATCCACTTGTTAAAGAATAGGCTGAGAAGTACCAAACTGCAAACGAGTTAGGATCACTGGATATAGGTGACAGCACAGAAGTCAAATCAAGCAAAGGAAAGGAATTAAAGGATCAAGTTGAAGGATTTTGGTAATTTGAAAGTACCATGCATTTTATGAAGATTCGCTGTATCCAAAGTGCACAAAGACCTATAATAATGTATGGGCATCATCCAGGGTGTGTGGAGTCCCCGTAAGATCGACAACCCAGACTTCTTTGAGGACCTGCACCCATTCCGTATGAGTGCCTTCAGGGCGGTGGGGCTGGAGCTGTGGTCCATGACCTCTGACATCTACTTTGACAACTTCATCATCACCTCGGAGAAGGCGGTGGCTGACCGCTGGGCCTCAGACAGCTGGGGACTCAAGAAGCTGGTGGCCAGTGCCAATGAGGTAACTACAGGCACACTCACACACATACAGATGCTTTTTACTTACTAGAGTCTCTAATAGATAAAGTAGGAACACATAACTAATTTCAGTGCATATTAGTGTGCAATAGAGCAGTGGAAATATACGAATGTCAGTAATGTTGTCTCTGGACTGAACAGGTTAGTGCCCTTGACAGGTTATGAACATTAAAAAAAGAAAATAAATGATGTGAATACTTTTTAATGCACCTGTGCTGGGGTTTTGTCAGCTGTGGTTTTGTTTATTAGCAGAAGATTTTCATAGAGCTTTTCAAGGGAATTTGACACACACACACACACACACACACACACACACACACACTTGCAGTTCTGTATCTGATCTCCCTTCCTCCTCTGCCTCATGACTGACTCAGACACATGCACACAGACAGTCATAGCCACACACACTGGTGACCTTCCTTCTGTATGTGTGTGTCCTCTAGCCTGGCATGTTGAGTCAGCTGATCGTGGCTGCAGAGGAGAAGCCTTGGCTTTGGATCATTTACATCTTGACTGTGGGTCTCCCTATCGGCCTTGGTGTGCTCTTCTGCTGGCCCAAGGTAAGAGAGTTCTTGCAAGGCACCCCCTTCTCAATTCCTGAGCAACCTACTGCAGCCAGCCCAGTAGAGTTAGCCATCAGTCTTCCTCAGATGCCCATTCCATCCAGACTTTTGAAGTAACATAGTTTTTTTCAGAGAAAATAATTTTTCCAATCTACAGCTAGGTTACCCTCTTGTGTATTGGTCTGATGATAACATGAAGGAAACCTGTGAATTTTACAAACCCAAGTTACTCAATGGATGTCAGAGGTGTAAACATGGGCTAAGCTGTGAGGATGTGCAGGTGAGAGTAAGGATCTTTTAAATTATTCTGGTTTTGTTCCTCTATTACAGAAGGCAGAGGATGACTATGTCTACAAGAAGGTGGATATCCCCAAGGCAGCGAATGTGGAAGAAGAGGAAGATGATGAAGAGCAGGTTGAGGAAGAGCAGGCTGATGAAGAGCAGGCTGAGGGAGAGGCAGAGGGAGAAGGAGATGAAGAGGAGGATGCAGAGGAGGATGCCGAGGAGGATGCTGAGGAGGATGCTGAAGCTGAAACTGCTGAGGCCAAGGGAGATTTGGGTAATTTACGTAGTCACTCACCTGAACCTCTTAGTTACGGTGCTTTTGTTGCATCACTGGAAGTAGTGTTCAATAACACCACTGCTTGGACTCATTGAATCTCTTTCCTAATCTCTGGGCCAGACCTCTGTGTGCAAAATGTTGCGTGTCAGACATCTGTATGTCTTCTGTTTTCATGTTGATTTTTATGCGATGTAGCATGGCTTTCTTTTGGGTTGTTATTGTTGATGTTGTTGCTGCTGTTTTGAGCACTGAGCCTGCAAGGTCCTTGAGCTCACATGTGACCTGTTCATTGGCAGAAGAAATGGTTGATGAGCCAGAGGGATCTGCTGGAGAGGTTCTTGGCGATATCCAAGACGGAGAGGACGAGGAAGACGCAACCAAGTCCAACGACACGGCATCGGATGACGAGGTATGGTGGGAAAGGATCAGTTCATCTCTTCAACGGCCCAACCTGTCTGTGGAGATGTGCGTGCTTCACACACACTGCTCGAGTTCAGTGATACTTACTAAGGCTTCTGTATTTGTGTCTGTTTGTCCCATGTTTGTCAGATGAAGGAGGCAGACGAAGGGGTCCAGAGCACAGGTGACGGAATGAAACAGACAGTCAGGAAACGCAGAGTACGGAAGGACTGAAGGACTGGCTGGCAGTGAAAAACCCTTCCCTCGCTGCTACTTCCTCCCCCTCCTTCCCTCTCTCTGCTCTGCATGTCTCTGGTGGATCAGTCTGCCCAACTGCATGCAGGCTTTCTGTTTTTTCACCCTCTTTCTCATCCCCTCTCCCCTTCTGAATTCTGTCAACTCCATCCTCCCAGCTTCCAGCCTCATTCCCCGCTGCACTCCTTCCTGTATGTCCCCCTCATCCAGTCTTCCTCCTCAGACAGAAGTTCTCTTGTAAGGTGTTGCTGGGATTTCTGTCCATCAATTGGAAATCACCACAGACAATTGAATTTCATATCCAAAGTTGTGAGGCCCAATCTGGAAGATGGATGAAATGGCACATTTTAGGAGAAAAAATAAAATGTGAAAATAAAATGTAGTGAAGAATATTCAAGAAGTTAAAAAGCCTTTAAATTGCTTTCTAGGTTACCTCTAGGATTCTATATTGACATATTTGTTCTCTATCTTATTTAAAGAAAGTCATAGTCATGTTTTTACTAAGTTATGAACATTGAAAGATAAAAATGCACTGATGCGCAATTTACTTCAGAAATTGTTTCGTTTTATGAAAATGCAGTTCTTTAGAAGTTAGGATGTTTATTTTGTTACTGGCTTTGTAACATGTAGCTACTACTGTCTAGTTTCTGAGCCGGGGCACGTGAAGCCTTCACATCGTCTACTGAACGAGATTTGTTTTCGTTTTCTTTAAATTCAAGTGTTATGTACAGACATTTCTTCTCCAGCTTTTTCTAGTTCATGTTTCTGCCCATTCAGGGCAGATCCCTGTTTGCAAACTTGTACATGGCTCTTGGAAATAAATATTTAATACAAAATACTGTCTTATGCCATGGTTGTTTCATTGTGGGGAAAAAAAGCACCAAACTTATTTCACCCAAGTCTGCTGAGATCCTCTGGTTCAATTATAGTATGGATGCACCTCTAACAATTGCAAAGTGGGAAGACTTATTTCACCTTGGTGTAGTTTTGTGGTGGCATCACTCAATGTTTGTAATAAAAGGAAAGGATAATAGTCATCCAGCTGTCGGAATACATAAAACCTTGAGACTCTGAAAGGCGAAAGAATACAATTTTATTAAAACAAGTGTTTTTAGGCAATATAATTATTTCATGTACACATGTATGCACAAGGCAGTTTCTTTCATACAATGAATGTGACGAGAGGAAACATTCCATGACAAACCCAAAATAATGCCAGAACATTAATCGTGTTTTAGAGCAACCTATGTCTCTTTCACCTTTCTGCTAATGTGTCGGCAATAATCCATTCACGCTTTAAAACTTTAACAAATTTTGTCTGCTGAAATCTGATAGTTTTACTATCATTGTAGAGGCAGGCATTTTTCAGTGTCTCCTGTCCACCCTTCAAATCCTGGAGTAACAAATCTGCAGTAAGTGGATCCATATGCCTCGTGCAGATCGATATCACTTAGTTTTCCCATTCTTTTTCTTCCACACAGGCTTAGAAAACGACCTCAAATGTCACTATCCTTTTCACTCACGCCAGTAGAAGTCTAGTCAAGAATAGTTGGTTGAGGTGCACCATCTATAATTTTGACCTTGGAAAGCCAGAGCAAATACAATTTTGTACACCACTCACTAAAAAAGTAAGGTCCCTTTTTCATGCACATTGTTGTTGTAATCTACATGCTGATTTTAGGGGTTTTGTTGTGAATTCCTCTGGGTTGTGGATTAATTAGTGACTTCTAAAATGTATTTGAGAACTGTAGTCTTGAAAATCAGATCAATATCGCCACCATCACACTCAGAGGAACATAATTCTTTGTGCAGTATAATAAACAATACACAGTTCATTTTCAGACATATATCCTGTGCTTAGCTCCTTAGCACATACAACCTTGATCTTTTGAACAAAATAAATATTCGACAAACAGATATCAAAATGTAACTGAGTGTGGTAGGAATTATTTTGGATCCAACCCTCGTGAACTAGACAGGGCACAGGACACACACCTGTACAGGCTCCTGCTAACCATCAACCATGACACAATAATACTTCTCATAGCAGAAAATACTCAACTCTACCCACAAGTCATACATAACATGACAAATATACAAAAGAAAATCATAAATAACATTAATCATACAAAAAAAAAAGACTATAAGTGAAGTATGTGTGTTTAGTGAGGAGGGTCATAACTGCGTAAACAGGGTCTCGTATTGAGGCCAAGGAGTCTGCTGGGGGAACAGGGAGTAGGGTGGGGCTGGAATAAGAAGAGAAGCGGGAGGTTCTATCACCCTCCCTCTCTTACAATTCATTCTTTTCTATTTCCGCTTCCCTTTGGTGTCAGTGGTCTGGAACACGCTGGAGGCAGACATGAGGTTCTCGATGTACTGGCCCAGAACCTGGTTCTCCGACTTCAGCTTCAGATTCTCCTCCTTCACTGCGTCTACTCTTGCCGAGAGGTCTTGCGGAACACAGAAAGACGATAGCAATCAGTTAGACCTTCTAATCTTAACAACGACTGCGGAGCATCTCACTCCCGCATCCTGAAAAGTGACTGCATAAGAGCAGGCAGTGGATGAGAGCAGCCATCGTTCAGGATCAGCTACGTGCTGACAGCCAAATAAAATCAGTGGGTCCTCAGGTGTGTGTAGTTATAGTTCAGGTGGTATGAGCCCCAGCATCAATGTCAACTGTTTTTCCCCAAAGAAGTTCACAGTGCAGTCATGAAGTGATTCAATGACACTTATTATGCAGGACCAACAAATTAGGGGACAAATGTAGGGGTTGACCTTTACGGAAAAAAATATCAGTCATTTTTAAAGCTAAACTGCACATTTATTTGACCTACCAAAAAGCACATCAGGTTGGTTTAACAGAGCTCAACATTTAAGTTGTGTGTCATGCCATAGCTTTACTTGTGGTGGTAAAGTTAGGGTTAGCAACATGTAAACATTAAGCCATATTTTATGGCCTGCCAGACCACTGTTACTGTCTAGTCCTGAAATCAATACATAAATGCTTTTTGGGCATCTCAAATCCATTTAAACACTTTAAGACAACTCTGAGAGGTCTTCTGTTAGGTCAGCCATTTCCCCTCAGGCATTGAAACGGACCATTAGATTGTTAAGTGCATCTGTAAGAGCATAAGGAAAAGAAGAGCTCAGCAGTGTTGAGTACATGGGAGGCATGGGAGACTGGATAGAGACGGCTGAAATGAAAAAGCAAAGCAAAGCAAAGGAAAAGAATAAAGTAGAATAAAGAAAAGAATAAAGTAGCTAACAAAAACCACCAAAGCTCCCCCCCCGAAGCTAGAAGTCTAAGAGGGTATTTGTAATGCTAAACTAATATGCCTTTCTTGACATATTACATGCAACTGCTGTGGTGGACAGGTATTTTTTTTACCTTCTAATGTGTGCTGCAGCTCCAGGACCTGATTGATGAGCCTCGTTTTTTCCTCCAGTTCCACCTGGTTCTCCACGTCCACTGGCGTGACAAAACATACACCTCAAAATTATTTAAGGAAACGAGACCCTTAATAAGATACATGAACAGCAATGCAGTTAAGACCAAATCTATGAAGGTTTAAATGGGACCTGTACCATCCAAGTCACAATTCATGATGAAGTAATCGTTGTGGTTCCTGGAACGCAGTGCTGCAGATCCTCTGTCAACTGGAATAGAACAATTATGAGCCGATTATAACACAGAACACTAACCATCAGTACTTATAGTGTTACATGTACTGTGGCACATTTTACTTTAACCCACCTTTTAATTAAAAACACGTACAAGGTTATAATAACATATGTACTACATGGATTTTCAGCAAAACACCCACAACAGCCACACAACTTCTTCCCTACATTAAGTTAGCTAAATCACGGGAGGGAAATCTAACTCCACTTAGGATGTAGATGTTGGTAGAACTATCAGAGCTAGCCATCTGCTAACAAACAGAAGCAGTAGCAAGTTCATGTACCAATTATTTTTTCACAGGGGTACGCTCAATCTATCAACTGGTGTTAACTATCGTTAACATTAGTTCCAAAACGATACACGTTAACGTTAATCTACATGTGTACGTTAACTGCGGCTTTAATCCTTAGTCGGTTAGCATCCATGTTAACGCTGACTATTGGGCGGGGGCACAGCTGAAGTTAGCATAAAAACATAGTTCAAGTCACAAGTCGGTAGATAACGTTAGCTACCTAGCTAGACATCCTAGCTGAATTGTACTTGCGAACGTCCTTCGCTAATGTTGTCAACGTTACACAGCAATTAACGTTATATCAATAAATGAAACAACATATGATATAGTGGCCTTTGCCATTCGGCACTTGGCTGTTTCACAGGTCGGTTTCATGAATAACGCTAACGTTACCACCCTAACATAAACACTGCTGTAAGATGTAGCTAGCAAGCATATGTAAGGCTACATGGCTAAACTTAGCTTCTCTTTCCAAAGCTGGCCCTTGCCTATGTTTCCAACTGGGTGGCTAAAACAAGGTGATGGCCATTGCTAGCTATGCTAGCTAATAATACTATGTAATAATGGACATAAAATCTGTGCAGTGCCTTAACGTTATTTCACTGGTTAAAATCCAAAACCTATTATCATATGCCTCAGTAGTACAAACAACGTGTTTCTCACCGTTGGTACAAAATACTTCGTTAGGCTACAGGAACGTCCCAAAGCCAACACACACTGACCGTATTCCTCCAACCGATGACACAAGCTACCTCATCTTCCTGCACTCATAACAGAAGTGTGGTATAACGTTGTCTATTCCGATAGATGGAGACAGAGTCGGGATCTTATGATAAATGAATTACAGTAAGATCACCTATATTTTTGTTAAATGACTACATTCAATATAAGATCTTCAATAAATATTGAATAGCAGTCACTGTTTGTGTAAAAATATATCCTATACACAAATAGAAGAGTTACAAATAGTAGAGTTTTGAATTGGCAAGTCAGTGCCACCTGGTGGATATTAATGGCAAATGGAGACTGCCATTGCCGAAGGCCTTGAAAATGTGTTAGCAATTCAGACATGGCACTGAAATAATACAATAAAAACAAATACGTAGACTCCAACAAACTGAAATCACTCAATTATTCAATGGAATGACATTAGGCTATATCAGTGTTGAATTTTATGCATTAGCAAAAAAAAAAATCAACAAATAATTGCTGCGTGAAGCCTATACTAGACTTCAGCCGAAACCCTGAAAAGGGGAAACCTCTCCATATGATCTCTGTATTCAGCCCTAGTGTTTATGTCCCCCATGTGCTCAGTGTAGGTCACCGGTTTGCAATGGAAAAGAGTGCTCTAATTATGGGTGTACATTAAGACAGCTGGCAAAAGCACAGACAAGATAAAATGTTAGTGCAAGTTTATTTTTGTCAAAGCTAGGCCTATATTTTGTAGTCCACATAAATCGTGTTTTTGGCCAAAATATTCTTTCGGAGTCCTAGGCTCTTCCGGTAGTGTATGTAGAGAAAGAGGTTTGATTGTCATTCATATATAACTTGGTATATCGAGAGTGTATGTTGAGAACGAGGTGTGATTTTAATTACATTCTTTTTATTTAATTTACCACACACATACACTGATTAGTAGTTAGACATGACCAGGAATGCATATATTTTATATTTTTTTATGTGCACTTTCACCCTTATTTATTTTAGTCTATATCATTACATTTTAAACACATACATGAATGGATACACTGTCTATATATATATACATATATGTATGCACTATATTCAATTCAATTCAATTGATAAGATACAACACTAACACTGAGTAATGTAGTTAGAAAGAAACACCTTGCTCTTTTCTATCCATCAGCATTGAAACACACTGGAGTGGAAACCCTTTAATCTGTTTAGTCAAACACAGCTACTATGACTAGTAGGCTTTCATTCATGTAGCACAGGCAACACTGTTCAAGACCTTAGTAGGCAGACTTCTGTTCTGTCTTAACATAGTTGTCTGTCATGTGGTTTTATGAAAGTGTGAAAGTTATAAAAGTGTGTTTATGAAAGTGTCCACTTCAGCTAACATGTCGGATATGTTTCCACACAGAGTTAGTATTGTTTGAGAATGTACCAGCATCACAAACAAAATGTATGAACTGATATGTGTGCAAATACTCTGGTATTGCTGAAGTCTGTTCAGAATTCATTAAAAATGTCACAATATAATCTTTCCATAAACACAAGCCCCACTGCTTTGAGCTTCCTGAAACTTATTTACATAGGCACTATGTTCATATACAGCTGGTGTGTCTGGCTTGTCAGACTTAAGTGAGGGTGAACCTGCCACACAACCTGCTATACAGTCAGCATCGGTCTTACCTGAGTCATCAGCCAGAGAAATGTTGGTAAAAGTTCCATCCTCGTCATCTACTTCCCCTTCCATTGTAGAGCTACAGTTCGAGCCCAGTCAATACTGGAACTCCTGCTCACATACACTCCTTTAACTGCTGACGCTGTTGCTCTCTCTCTCTCTCTCTTTGTAGAACACCTGTTGTGTTACAACCGCACCCTCTGAATTATTCACTGTAAACACAGCGATTCACTGGACCTCTGGAGTGGCTCAGATGACACCGTCGTCACGGTTACAGTGTGGGACTATGGGACTTCAGGTTTGAGCAGGTGAAGGTAAGGTTCAGAGTTCACTCACTTGCTTTCTCTCTCTCTCTCTCTCTCTGTTGTCATGAAACATTAACTAAAGTGTGCCTTTTGTTTCTCTGAAACAAACAAGTCTCTCGTCAAGGTTCCTTCCAATCTTCCTTCTATTCTTCCTCATTCTATTCTATTCATTTGCCTCCTCTTTCTTCACACCTTTACTCTACATACTCACCATAAGCCCTGATAGCTGTCAGGCATATACCAGCTCACTCTGGCAACAGATACTGATCTACACATTCTGTGACTGAGCGACTGGCTGGTTTGTGCTAGCTCAAGACTTCATGGGGCCTTTGGTAGAGCTGCATGAGTTTGTTTAGACAAAAAACATGTTCGTTACACTCAACACCACACAGTGTAAAGTAGTCCATAGCAACACTAATTGTATCACGCTGTGTAAAGTAGTCCATAGCAACACTCATTGTAACACACATCACACAGTGTAAAGTAGTCCATAACAACACTAATTGTAACACACATCACACAGTGTAAAGTAGTCCATAGCAACACTAATTGTAACACACATCACACAGTGTAAAGGAGTCCATAACAACACTAATTGTAACACACATCACACAGTGTAAAGGAGTCCATAACACCACTAATTGTTTGTCAAAAAGGTATTTAGATTGTAGATTGGGTGAGTAAAGTTAGGGTTGCATTGTTGTTAGACTATTCTTTGTGCCCCCTTTTGGTTAAAATAACCTAAAAACACAAATCAGCTATTTATAGTACACCCTAAAGTCCCAAGTTAATTGATTAGGATCCAAGTATCTTAAATCTGATCTTTAAACTTTTCCCATGAAATGTCTAATTTTAAGCATAAAAATAAACATCATATTTATGAACATGCATCATTTCTACACGTAGGCCTATAAATGGTTATATTTGGAGTGATAGAAACATTCTCAGTTGGGCCCAACTTTGTTTGAGACAATCTCCCTTAGCACTCTGAGTGTGCAGCAGCAACAGAAGTATCTGCTAAAGTGAAACAAACTCCATTTAATGTTGCCTGTTTAATTGTACGATATCCCTGCATGCTTTGATCTCTTTGAAACAAGTACAGCCACCTTGTGCCAGGAGGTAGAAATCACAGCAGCATGAGCTTTGGTTTTTGAAAGGCGACTTAGCCAGGAGGAGTTAGCCCTGTAAATCCAGACAGGCACTGGCATTTATGGGCCAGCGATTACACAGTAGAGGGCCACGCTTCACGTGCAGGGCTTGTGTTAATGAAAACCTCGCTGAGTGGAACTACACCCCTCCCTCGAATGGGGAGGGCGGCCAGTGAGCTGATGGGGAAAGGCTTCTTGTGCCAGGTTCAGGAATTAAACAAATAAAACTCGCCCTGACACCTGCAGAATATCTGCTTCTGTTTGCCTGGTGTCATTGTTGTCAGAGGTGTCCGAATTAATCTTACTATGCCTTTGTGCCACCCCTCTCTGCCATATTTGTAAAGACATAGGCTACATGCAGATGTCATCCTTAAGTCTGAGTCTTTCACCTATTCTCTCTCTTTGAGATGCACTCCAGCAGACCACAAGAACATTCATCTAATTCTCTTTTCTGTACCCCCCTCCCTCTCATCTCCCTCTAAGCACCCTAAGATAACTCAGCATGACATGACATGTGTTAATGGCTGTAATTGTTTCATAGCATACCACCTGATGAATCAACAAAGCATTAGCAGGTGCCCAGATGGAGAGAATGGATGAAAGAGAGCTACAGACTACAAACTTCTGGAGGAGAAATCCATGTGTCTCTTCTGTGGATTATATTATTCTTCCTATTGCATGCTGCAGTTAACAGATGCCTGCTCTTGGCACCGGCTCTCCTTTCAGCCATAAAGGAGCGCCGCCCCATCTGCCCGTAGGTTTGTCTGGCACTGAGAGCGGCGGCACTGCCAAAGGGCAATGGCCAGGAACGTGACCAGTTTTATTTGTTGAGGGAAGAAGAGAGGAAACAATGTGCCCTCTTTACTGACTCATGCATCAGGAGCGTAGAAGCCATTGTAGTAACACAGTTATAAGACATGTAAAAGATGTTCATGGTTATGTATAACATTTAGCTACAAAGAGCTAAGGTGGTATGAAGTAGAAAGAATAAAAACTATATTGTAGCGTAAGTGGAAGAGTGCAAGTTAACATACCTTTCTATTCATTTTTCTTTTTAAATATATAATGGCAAAACCCTGTGTGAACTGTTACAGTGATATGTTATTATGACACATTATTTCACTTACCTGAAGTCACTTATTTGTACTGCACTATGTTCCTGTTCTTGAATTGTCTGTATCAGAAGGAGGTAAAGAACAACATATCACTCCACTTACTGAACACGAAGTTAGCCTTAATATCTTTCTTTCTGTTTGGTACAGTGCTTCAGTGCTTCAAATGCAGAATTTCTGATTTTTCTAACATTATATTGTATATGTACCTTTGTCTTTGTCTTAACCCTTAGCATTAAGGCAATGACTTGCTTAGGAGTTCTGAGCTCTAAACTGGTGAACCTATCATGGCCTAAGGACTATGGAATACATTCTTAATACTGTGAAAAAATTAAAATGTTGTGTTGTTGCAGAACTCCGTACTTCAAAAGGACTCTTCCTGACTATGCACACTGAACTGTACTCATCCATATTTAGCTTTCCTCATCAATTTGACCAAACCAATCATCTTTCTCTCTGCAGGATAGGAAGTCACACAACCAGTACACCTACAGGTAACAGCGCTAACATGACTACATCCAGAACACAAAGATCACTAGGGGTCAAAGGTGCCCTCACACTCACCTTGTGGTGAGCCGAGGCTGGGGAGGAGTTTAAGGGCCAGCCTGGGGGGATGGAGCTGAGATGTCCAGCCGTGGTCCAATCTGCCAATGCATCAGCGTAAGACAGCAGGCATATTCATAGTAGCAGCACAGCCCACACAGTAAACACACCAGAGACATGAGCCCCAGTGCAGACACACTAAGTACTACAGTGTAGTAGAGCCGACGATGGTTTCATTTCCTTCTGCTACCGAGTGGAAATTCTCTGAATGTGTGCTGTTATAGCAGCAGATTAGCCGTTTCTGTGAGTATGTTCACGTAGTCATTGACATAGCAACTTATGTGCACAGGCTGGCAAGGTCATTAGTTTGTTGTCACCCTCTGAAGTCACTGATTTCACAGGACTGTTTGCCAACAGGAGTGTCACACACAGTGTCTCTCTCTGTCATCCCACCTGCACACACACACACACACACACACACACACACACACACACACACACACACACACACACACACACACACACACACACACACACACACACACACACACACACACACACACACACACACACTCACTCACACATATATAGAGTCATCCTGCAGACAAGAGAAATATCCCCCTCCTCCCTCTTCAAAAGCAGCTCTTTAAGTGGTGGGGGTGACCACTGCAACACTAGGCCACTGCAACATCAGAGGTCATAAAAGCGACTTTGTTCTTAAGGTCATAAACACTGTCTTATCTGTGGCAGCTATCTCTCCCCCTATGTGTATGGCCCCCAATTCTACTAACAAGAAGAGGGAGAGAGGCATGTGCATGTCTCTGTGAGTGAACGCACGTTTATGTGGAAAGGTAAGAAAGAGGGCAGTTATTTTCATACATCTCAGTGGGTACCAAAACATTTATTAATTTCTTTCAGTGATATTAATTTAGTTATGAAAGTATGTAAGTGTGAAATGAACATTGTAATAGCATAGATGCAAACATGAGTTTGCACGTCTGTATTCATGTGTGTGTTTGTGAAAGAGAATGAGAGTTTGTCTGGAGCGTCCTATGTTCCTCCTGTGTTGGTTAGTGCGGGTGGGCCCACGAGGAACTCCAGTGTGTGTATGTTGTTTGTGGGTGAATGGTTGGTTTGAAGTATTAATGTGTTTATGTTTGTAATGTTTGAACAGCATAAACCTCCTCTTTCTTTCCCCTCCCCTTCCCTCCCCTCCTCTCTCTCACTCCCTCTCTGTCGCTCTTTTATGTTTGTTTGGTTTCCAGACTTTGGGAGGGGTGGCCCTGGAGACACGTCAGGAAGAGGTGTGGGAGGGGTTGCCCTGGCGACAACACAGGAAGTGGCCACTGTCACCAGCATTGGGGGTGTCCATGCAGATGATTGCAGTGACCTGTTGCCAGCTGCCTCCCAAGAAAAGAGCCCTCCACCCCCCCCAAAAAAACAGGTTGCATCAGCAATAGTCAAGTGTGGTTTGAAGGCAGAGAGCTGTCTACTTTCCCCTTAAAGATTTGTTATTATCTGTTCCAAACAGAACACAAAATATGTCCTTGTCATGTGTACTGCAAAACATTGTTTGCACAATTTGCCTTCAAATTAACATTCAAAATCCAGATTAAAAGTTGTTTGTAAAATACAGCGTGATAAGACCCTCAGTGGTTGATTCTACCTCTTCTCTGATGAGGCTTCATCACCTAGCCATATTCCACTGTACATGGGCCAGGCTTGGATGGCTTAGTGTCTCATACTTCTGTTATCTAATAGAAGAAGCACACTCATTTTTGGCCTTCCGTGACAGTTTTGTATTCATTATGAGATCCTCGCTGCCTAAACAAATGACTAACCTTTCTCTACATACCCCCCCATACACACACACACACACACACACACACACACACACACACACACACACACACACACACACACACACACACACACACACACACACACACACACACACACACACACACACACTCCCACACACACACTCCCACACAAACACACACAGTCATATGCATTCCACACAGGACAAGAGTATTCATGCCCAAACCCCAACCACCTCCCCCCTTTTCACTCATAGTGCACTATTTCTCTCCTCTCCTCTCCTCTCCTCTCCTCCCCTCGATCCCACTCTCCCTCTCCCTATTCTGACCCCTTCAGGACAGAGTTCCAGGAAACTCCCCCCTCCCCAGTTCCATCTGTCCTCCTTCCCCCTCCGTCATAGGCTTAGCACAGCAGGTAGGAGTCCCAGCTCTGCCTTCCGAGGGCCTCCAGGACAAACACACACACACACACACACACACACACACACACACACACACACACACACACACACACACACACACGTACATACAATGCATTTGTGATAGCCTACTAACTTACACACACACACACAAGCATATATGTGCATGGTTGTAATACAGCACAGTAGTTGTTGTACTGTTGTATGTGTAAACAATCCTTTTAAAACACATTCAGAGGGCATTGCTGGGTGTAAGATGTAGATGTGATCCTCCGTGGTAATAGGAAGCTGTGGGGCTCTGTGGGAATTCAACATGCCCACATCAGTATGTAATTCTGTTATTAGGTTGTCCTGGAGTCACCCCATGTCCTCATGCAGCTGGAGTGCATACTTCAGTTATCAGCATACGCTCTACACCAGGATGTGTGTGTGTGTTTTCATGTTTCACTGAGAAAATCTCATTGTGGAGTTTGTCTGAAGGATCTTAGATCTTTTGGTATAGCTCTGCCTTCTAGAGGCGCATGTGTGCGTGTGTGTGTGCGTGTGTGTGTGTGCAAGCGTGCGCGCGCGGATACATTTGTTGTCCACATAACTTTATCCGTTCACTATACCATTGTTTTTAAAAGATTTAGCCGCACTGGACAATGGATCAACACAGCAAACTGTTCTGTATGAGATCTCTCTTAAGCTCCTCTCTGCAACTTCATATGAAGTATTACATTCTGTTATCGGTGTTTAATTACATAGAGATATGGATTCTGAATGATTGCAAACGATCTGAATGAACGTGCAACAACTAGATTTAAACATTGTCATATGCCTGTGTGTGGGAAGAGTGCTAAAAGGAATGTTCAGCTTTCTTTCATCTTCCATCATATAAGTCCTTGGTAGAAGGCCATGATCTCCAGTGAGTTTGGTTATGGCAAACACACATACACATTCTGATAACAATATACTTTTTAATACACAGAATAGTCAGTTGACATGCAAACCTGTGGTCATCCTCTCTGTCATGCGTGCTTACACACACACACACACACACACACACACACACACACACACACACACACACACACACACACACACACACACACACACACAAAGAGAGAGGATTGTCCCCAGTGTGACTCCAACTCCAGAGATCTGCTCCATGGTTTGTAGGTAGCTGAGAGGTCTTCTAGAGTTATTTTATGGCCCCTCATGCAGGCTCTCCTCTGGATCTCCACTCTCACCTGCTCCAGTCCCCCCCCCCCCCATAACTGCTGAGAGCCCTCGCATCAGACACTTCACAGAACCTGAACACATCACCAGTCACACTACACACTGTACACATCACCAGTCACACTACACACCATACACATCACCAGTCACACTCCACACCGTACAACACCTGTACACATCACCAGTCACACTACACACCATACACATCACCAGTCACACTCCACACCGTACAACACCTGAACACATCACCAGTCACACTACACACCGTACACATCACCAGTCACACTCCACACCGTACAACACCTGAACATATCACCAGTCACACTACACACCATACACATCACCAGTCACACTCCACACCGTACAACACCTGAACACATCACCAGTCACACTCCACACTGTACAACACCTGAACACATCACCAGTCACACTCCACACCGTACAACACCTGAACACATCACCAGTCACACTCCACACCGTACAACACCTGAACATATCACCAGTCACACTACACACCGTACAACACCTGAACACATCACCAGTCACACTCCACACCGTACAACACCTGAACACATAACCAGTCACACTACACACCGTACACATCACCAGTCACACTACACACCGTACAACACCTGAACACATCACTAGTCACACTACACACCGTACAACACCTGAACACATCAATTCAATTCAATTCAATTTTATTTATATAGCGCCATAACAATACAATTGTCTCTAGGCGCTTTACAGAGCCCAGAGCCTGAACCCCCTTAGTGCAAGCACATTGGCAACACGGGCAAGAAAAAACTCCCTGTTAGTCAGGAAGGAACCTTAAGCAGAACCACGACACATAAGGGGGGACCCATCTGCTTGAGGTCGGCCGGGTGGAGATAGGAAGGGGGGATGGGGGAGGGTTGTGTGGCAGAAGGGGATGGGAAACAACAGGTGTTGTACATATCCTGCATTTGGTAGGTGTACATAATATATATACAGACATCCGGTGGTAAATACATGATACAAACAAGACCAGTTCAGTGGGTATACACTGTGCTCAAAAGTTTACTGTTACAGGGGTAAGGGGAGTAGGAGCAGAGAAACATGTTGATGGTGGCGATGTTATATATTGTATATAAATGCTAGCATAGGGTATGAGGTAGAGTAAGTGTACGGCAGTGCGGTGGCGGTGGGTGCAATAGGCAGAGGGTTTCTATGGGTAGACCGGGTGGAGAGACTACAGCAGCGTCCCATAGCGAAGATAGTCTGGATTAGGAGAGAAAGAAAAAGAACAGTGAGTGGGTAGAGTTTGGCTGTCCATATGCGTAGTTGAGGAGTAGTGGGGGTGAGGAGCAATGTTTCCACTTCCATCAGCAACTGGAACATGCTACAAGGGAGAGAGAACATTTTTGTTAGTAGACATTTATTCCAGAAACAGATAAGGAGATACCTTTGGGTAGTAGATTTACAGTAGGCAATATGGCCATTTTATCAGTATTATTATAAGCATTAGCAAGCACATCACCAGTCACACTACACACCGTACAACACCTGAACACATCACCAGTCACACTCCACACCGTACAACACCTGAACACATCACCAGTCACACTACACACGTACACATCACCAGTCACACTCAGGGGCGGCTTGTCCATAAGGGCGATTGGGGCGACGCACTCCCTACAGGAAAAGGAGATATTTTTTTTCTGTCAGATTCTACCACTAGAACGTCTGATCTGCCTCTGAATGTCATTGTCCAATCAGGTAACAGTCAGGCAACAGTCAGGCAAAAGTCGTGCTTCAAATGGCCCCGCCCCTTCTGGGCGATTTGGGGCCAAATGGAAATTGCCCCAGACCTCTCTCATTGACTCCCATGTTAAATCCATTTTTTTCACAAAACAGGGCTCTCAATGCATTCTCTATGGCTTCCGGGAGAGCTCGCCTCTCCATGCGTTCATCATATGTAATGGACGTAAAAGCGTGTAAGGACGTCATACAGCTTCGACCAAGGCATATTCTGTCGAGATGGTGTCACTACCCGATCCTAGTCTGCTACTTGATCCTAGTCGATGCTCATGCGCATGCGTCACTTTGCGACATTGTCGACAGCGAAGCCGCACATACGCCACAACGACAGATCATATAAGATTTTCGGTTTTAATCATACACATTAACATGACCGTTTATTTAAAAACGAGAGAGATGGTGTCACTATGGACTAAAAATATGAGGTGGAAGATCACACTGTCTATCCCCAGTTACATTTTGAGGGGTACGTACGTTGTACAGCACAACAGCAGTAAAATGAAGATTGCTCAAATAGTGTGAGCCAATTAGCTTAAAAAGGGTGAAAGGTATAAATATTACATTAAATATACCCACATTATGCGTTAAGACAAGCCCCGTATGTTGATGATGAGCCTTATGCCGTAAACCGTTTGTGTCTGAGCATGTGCATGAGCATCGACTAGGATCGGGTAGTGGACTAGGATCGGGTAGTGACAGATGGCTAGAGCTCAGTGCAACAACTAAATTCTTTCTTTGAAAGAAACTCCTTTCGGTTGGCGTACTAATGAAGATAAATTGACAACAAAACAACCTGGATTTCCTAGACCAAATGTATCCATTCAACAGGTTTTCTACAAAGGGGGAGAAATCCTACATCCAAGAATTGGTACGAAAGAAAATCGTGGATAGCAGGCTGTGAAGTGGCGTGTGAAGTGTTCGCTTCTTGCACTAACACTGAGTTATTTTCTATGTGATGACTTGCTATTTTGCTTTTATAAGCCAATACTTTCAAGATCAGTCAATAAATATTGTTGGTTTTGACTTACAGTATATGTTGCCCCCTTCTTTATGTTGTTACTGGACATATCATGTGTCCTGTTAAGCTATGTTACATCATACAACATTTGAGACATGTGAATAAGGAAAAAGTGGGATCATTTATTGCTCCACATCATTTTTGCTTATGAAGGCTCCTGGATGCAACTTTCTTCCATAGCTTTCCACCTGTAACTAGCTACTCTTATGTAGCTAGAGGGTACATCTTTCTGATGTGTGCTGCCATCTAGTGGACCAAAAGGTATTGCTGTATGAGTTAATCAGCTAACAACAAATTGATACAATTATCTTGCTTTATGTACCTACTGAATGGGTTGCCTTAATCATTATCAAAAAATTGCCCCCCCAGAGAATTTTTTCACTAGTCACACTACACATCGTACACATCACCAGTCAAACTACACACCGTACAACACCTAAACACATCACCAGTCAAACTACACACCGTACACATCACCAGTAAAACTACACACCTTACAACACCTAAACACATCACCAGTCAAACTACACACCGTACACATCACCAGTCAAACTACACACCGTACAACACCTGAACACATCACCAGTCACACTCCACACCGTACAACACCTGAACATATCACCAGTCACACTACACACCGTACAACACCTGAACACATCACCAGTCACACTACACACCGTACAACACCTGAACACATCACCAGTCACACTACAGTCGATGTACAGAAGACCTGACAGAAGATTGGACTAACTGTGACTGAAGTCTGCCTCAGTGGCAATACAAAGGTATTTTATTAATAATTCAAACATTTAAGCTGTTGTGTTTATGGCGTTTTTTGTTGCACATTTACAAATACATATTAAAATATTCCTATGGCAATTCAATATGGTTTTGCTGTGCATATCTGACATTACACCAGACTTATTTTCCCATGTCAGTGTGACTTTGCAAAAAATGGAAAGCAGTTATTAGAGACTTAGAGGACTGATTCACCTGTTGAGGTTAGAACATCGCCTTCACCACAAAACAAATAATGATACCTACTCACAATTCCCTGCTTGTAGGAACAGAGTTGTTTTTCTCAGTTTCAAAACTCTATTTGGGTCAAAGTCAAGTAATGGCATAGTGAGTAGGAAACACAACTTGCATTCT
The DNA here is from genome assembly GCF_900700415.2 of Clupea harengus. Lineage (NCBI taxonomy): Eukaryota > Metazoa > Chordata > Actinopteri > Clupeiformes > Clupeidae > Clupea > Clupea harengus. The sequence continues at coordinate 11,548,457 of NC_045173.1, forward strand.
GAAGTGAGCTGCCCATTGATATGCTTATGCTATGTAAAGAAACTCTGGAAAGAACAAATTACATAAGCATGGCCCTGAATTATTGCATCATTTTGGCAGGACCAGAGTTGATTTTGGAGCTAAAGAAGTACTTAACATGAGTTATGGGGTACTCATCTAAACACAGGCCTATCAGCTGTCCGGCAAAGCAACCCCCCCAAGAGAGGACAAGCTGATTTGGCTAATACTTTTATGACATCACACTGCAAACATTGGTACTGAGACCACAAAAACACTCTTGGCTCTCTGGAGGGGCTTATAATAGGTTGTAGTGTGCAGAAATGTCTTGTGGTTGTTGACTCATAGAGGAAATAATAGAAAAAATTGTTGACCTTGAAGACACGTACTCCAAAGGATTCAGACATTATACTTCTCCATAAAACATAGTGGGCATGGAAAGGCCAGGTGTTTATTACTGCTTGTAAGTAATGCTACACCTGCTATAACTCAATTTATGACGTGCTATGGTAATGGAAAGGACTTTTGTTTCCTGTAGTCTGGTGAAAACAGGGTGATTATAAGTTGTTGTTTAGAGAAGGAGCTTTTAGGATGTTTAGCGACGTATGGCATGCAGACTTTTTACTTATTTAAACAAAAAGGTGCAAATGCGCAGATGTGAAATAAGCGTGCATCTTCCTATGCATCTCATTAGCTAGCAATTAGCATGGTCAGCAGGGATGTGCCTGAACTCCACTCATCTTTCTCAGTCTGTCTTTCGCCCTTTCCTGCTATCTCTGAGCCTTTCTCCATCTTTGTTTCTTTAGTTTCACTGTGCCTTTTGTTGGTTTCCAGTCAGGGCTCCTAACTTCACTATTTTTGCATAGTGTTGCACAAAAAAATGGAAAGATTCTCAAAATGCCATTGTCTGGCACAGCCTGCCTACTGGTTCCAAAATGCAATCTTGTCTCCATCATGGCGTGGGTGAAGAAAAGGTACACCCTCTCCTGTCGACTGCTCTCTTTGGCCGGGCTAGGCCACATTGTTGATACACTGTTGTTACTTCTCTCTGTTCATCCTCAGTGTCTCGGTGGCTAGTCTGTGGTAGTACTTCGTCACTTTTAGCGCCAAAAAGCAACAGGGACTTCTCAGATCATTTTGTATTTCAGTCAAATAGGTCAAGATAATAATTTGGTTGTTCTGGGTCTGTGTCTCTTCACACATAGTTTCCTAGGGCATATACATAGTACACGACTGTCTATTAACATTTGAAAACTTCAGGACCAGCTGGCTGAGTGAAGTCTACTCATTGTTGATTTTGTAGCTTTTCATGACCGTTGGCAAACCCTTGTGTCATTATTAGATTAATTCCGTGTTTTAGGATGCTTTCCTTGATCCCTCTCTCGCTTTCTCTCGTTGTAATTGTATGTTCCCTATATTGGTAACCTGTACGGCAGTACTTTAAGGTGTTTTCCTTGGTGCCAGCCCCCCCCCCCCCCAACCCCCCAACCCTCCGCTTTCTTTCATACTTTGCAAAACATGCTTTGATACACATAGTGAGTCCATGCTTCCCCAAACTCCTCCTCACAGGGAGGACTGGAGACATGTGGTTAATGCATCTTCACCAACCTCCCACCTCTCGATCCCACACACTGTAGACACTGGAAGCAGGCCAATCCATATGCTATTTAATTACTGCCACAGCAGTAACATGAAAATAGAAAAACAGCTAACTTGTGCTGATCTGGTGAACTGCCATTTCTCCCTGTGCAAGACAGGGATAATGCACCAAATAGATCTGCCATCTGCACAAAATAGATTTTCACACCAAAGAATTGGAGAGAAATTATGGACACATTCATCTTTTGCACTGTATACTGAGATGTGCAACAGTTGGCTGAGCACTGGGAAGCATGCAAAGGTAAAAGCCTTACCCTCAAAGGCAACCAGATGGACTACGCTGATGGTCACAAACTGCCGTCTTTACATGGTCATTGTCTCCAGCCATTCCAGGAAGACATGCGAGTGGGAGGTTAGAGAAAGCAAACAGAGCAGGCCTGCGGGTGACCGCGCTCTGCGCCCAGACACAGGCAAGGCAGACACACGCTGTGCCTTGGCCCGCTGGCGGAACGCTGGGCTTGTGATAGCTGAGGGCAGGAGAACAGGTCCCAGACCAGCGGCGAACGGGACGGAGTGGAACCCAAGCCAGGGCCAAGGCCACAAAAGCATTCTTGCATGAACTCCATGCCACTTATCTTCCACCAAAGAGAGGCCAGAGGCAGGAGCCAAGCCACAGACACAGTGAACACAGCTCACATAGATGCTGGTGTGTTTTGTTTGGATGGATGTCTGCTGTGCATGATTCTTTTGTGTGTGTGTGTGTGTGTGTGTGTGTGTGTGTGTGTGTGTGTGTGCTTGTGATTGTCTGAGAGAGAGAAAGAGAAGTATTTAGTGAGATTTTGTTTGTCATTTTTTGATCTGCCACAAACTCTAACATTGGGGGCCTTCATTGTTGATTGGTATTTCGTCTTTGTTCCTTACATTGGCTTTTTTGTTGTAAAATGGCCATAAACTGATAGTAAATGCATATACCAATATCTCTTCTATATCTGTGTGTGTGTGTGTGTGTGTGTGTGTGTTTGTGCATGCATGTTTGTGTGTGTGTGTGTGCGCGTATGTGTGTGGGTGTGTGTGTGTGTGTGTGTGTGTGGGTGTGTGTGGGTGTGCACCTGAGAGCGCTGTACAGTTATCCTGTTTAATTATTTGTCCTTTTTCACCTGCCTCCTCTCCTTTCTCATCATAATTCTACTCTCTCTCTCTCTCTCTCTCTCTCTCTCTCTACACACACAGATAGAAGGTAATTTATAACCCATTAACAAAAAAAGTCTTGATACTGGTATTGAAACTGGGTTCATATTTTTGGTTCAAAATCTAGCTTGTGCACACATATTTGACTGACTATTATTACCATCTCAGGGAGCTTGTTGCCTTCGCATCTGATGCCTTGAGGCAGGCTGTTGCGCTTAGGCAGTATATCAGTAAAAAGCTGTTGACCCAAACAATGCAAAAACTATGAGATGATTGAAAAGTGGTTTGGGCTGGAAACCACGAGAGATACGACAAAGCAAATAACAGCTAGCATCTTCATGTAAAGTGACCCCTCAGAGCATACCTATGACTGAGACAGCCCTCACTGAAGACAAAATCTGCACTTTAGAGTACACCGCATCCCTTCCCAACGGTGCTTCTTTCCTTCTCTAAAGCAATGCAACTGCTCAGAGTCTTTCATGATATTTTTGCCAAGGCCATTCTGACAGAATATAATACACTTACATTTTTTCGGTTTTGAAAAAATGGGGACGCACATTGTTCTGTGTTTCAGTGACAACCACTGAAGGAATCAGGTGAGAGGGTGTCCAGAGAAATACAACTCACCCAGAGACTGTCTATACACACCTCATAATAAATAAATAATAATAAAGATGGTCATCCAGAGTAAGCTTCTGTGTTCTCCTGTCTATGTCTCCTTGTGTTTTCTTGGTTAACTGGATATTGCACGAGACCCTAAAACACACACACGCACACACATACTTTTTGTAGGAATTTTCATCCGGCAACCTTGAGCTGTAGAGAACACTGCAGACATAGCTGCCAAACTCTCATTACCTACACACATATTAGTAATGGATCATTTGAGTATTTCTGACATTTGTGAACTGGACATTTTTAACTTCACGTTCACTTTTACAGTTCTCTCATTCTAACTTAGTCGGACTCCAAATGAGCCTGACTCATTGACCCTCTCTTTCAGGATCCTTGAGGCTCAAGGTAATAGCTGTCTCTGTCTCTGTCTCTCTCTCTCTCTCTCTCTATTAGTGGTTAAACCGGCAGGACCATATCTATAGTAAAACTGCTGCACTGGCATGGCTTACAGCTATTTGCATAAATGTTTGTAGCACGCTGACAGGTTCAGTAAAATAGGTTGTGAGAAAAAGTACATTGGGAGAAATTAACACTTGACGATAAATAGCATTTGTTGCCGAAGTATGTTTTTTTCAGTATAACAGGCTCTGTTCTCACTGCATTAACGTGACTTTAAAAAAGTATTATGCTCCAATGTATTCAATTTTGTCATACCATATCGTCTGAAACATCAGTGAGCTCCGACAGCATTATTTTCAAATAATCTAAGCACACACCATTGCATGGTCAAGTCATTTCCGTTCAATTTCAAGCAAACTTCAAATGATGTAGTAAGCAGTGGAAAGAGCTAGCATCAGAGAACGTGCTCTTACACAGAGACTCTTAAACACAGGCATGCACACGAGTGTACACACACACTTCCACAACTCAAGCACACACACACATACACAACCAACACAAACAACACACATGCACAAAGACACACACAGAGACACACACACACACACAAAAGTCCACAAAACAAATTCACAACTGGAAACACTGAGAGTGAAGCCTTGTTAAGTTGTAATGGTGGCAGTGGGTGGGGTGATAGGGAGAGAGCAATGGAAAGAGAGGAGGAGACAGACAGAGAAAGAGAGAAACAGAGGGAGGGTGTGAGTTGGGAGAGAGAAGTGTTCTAGTCGACAGTGGTGTGTGTATGCCTGTGTGTGTGTGTGTGTGTGTTGTTTGAACCGTTGGCGTGTGTGGGGGTGGTAAGTGTGTGTAGACAGCATTCCAGTCATTCCAGCAGCACTAAGCTGACTGGACTGGGCAGCAGCACCAATTACAGAGAGATGCTGTCCTCACTTCTTACGCACACACTCGTCCGCACACTTATTCACACGTTCACTCTTTTACACTTACGCATAAAATGGCACACTCAAAAGCGGGCGACTGGACTATACATATATAGCTGAAGAAATCTTCAGTTGGATCTTGTCACACGTGTATGGATGCAACCGGTTGTGTAGAGCTATTTCCTCTGGTGTTTTGTGAACAGTTTTCAATGGTTTCTCTGCAAGACTCTGAAGTGGCCTTATTTTCTTTACATGACAACACAGAGCCTTAGTGTAGAGGAGCAGAGTGTGTGCTCCAAGGCCTCCCACACCACACAAAAGTGACATTTTTTACATGTCAGCACCATTCAGCGTCATCAAGGAGGCCAAAGACTTCTATGCACAATAGCCAACAAACATACTCACTCACTCACTCACACATGCATGTACAAACACACACTCATACACCCCACAAAACAGAGAGAGAGAGTGAGAGAGAGAGAGAGAGAGAGAGAGAGTGAGAACGAGAGTACGATAAAGTGAGAGTGAGACTGAGAGAGAGAGAGAGAGAGAGAGAGTGAGTGAGAGAGAGAGTAAGAGAGAGAGAATTGCTTTGTGTGCTCTAGCTGAATTGGAGAAACCCTCTGATAGGGTCTGATGTGGCCACAGAGTTGAGCTCCTGCGAGACATAAGTTACTCAGGCTAGCTGAAGTTGCCGTGGATGGCCCACGGCTTGGCATCTCCAGGGACACACACACGGCATCACAGCTTCCATCTCGAGCCACAGAGCAGCAGAGACAATTTTCGATAATTTTCTGTCATTCTTACAGGCTGACAAAAGTATGTGATGAAATCGACAGAAACATTTCTCAGTCTGACAAAGCTTGTGTTTTCTGCGTGGAGGAAGATTACCTGCTTCAATGACAGCTGTCTCGCTGCTTACTAAGAGTCAGCAGTTTTGGCTCATTTGAGTCATTCTAACAATGAGAGCAAAAATGTGACACTTCAGTTAAAGAATGCTGTGTGAAAATGTCTTTTGAAATACTCTAATGAACCAATAGACTGGCAGGACTCTAGAGTCTGTTTATATTGCTGCCAAAACATAACAAGAAGTTAAGTTGATGCTTTTCTGTAATGATGTAATGATTATATATCACTTATTGTCAACTGCCAACAGAGCAGAGATCCACTAAATATTGTGAAAACATGCCTTTACCAGAGACAAAACATGCCTTTGCCAAAGAGACGAAGACAGTGTCAGTGAAACTGTTGCTGTATAGATGCAGGCATCAGAGATCAAATACTAGGCTGTACACCTACATTTCATCACACCTGCATTTCCCTGCATATTTATAAGTTAGACAGTGTTGCTTTTATTATGTTAAATACCTGTTCTCTAACATATTGCAATAATCATTTTGTGGGGAAAGCTACAGATACAGAACGTATTAACAATAAGATCCAAGGGTGAAGTGCCAATTCCAACAGATTTTTTTTTTGTTGAAATTATGAGATTTTCGTGTGTGTGTGTGTGTGTGTGTGTGTGGCTGGGGGGGGGTTACAGCATCAGTAAGGGGGTCATTACAGCATCAGTAGGGGGTGGGGGGGGGGGGGGTGTCATTACAGCATCAGAGTTCATGTGTGACCCTGTGTGACAAAACCTTGAGCCTTTTTAGCATTATACTTTAAGGTAACACAAAATGCTATTTTGTAATGGGCTTTGTACATTTCTGTGGGGTTCAAAAACAGATCGTTTCTAGCCTAGACCCTAGGTCAAAATCTCCTCTCCTTTCACAAAAAACTCTTATAATTAAAGTCTAGCAAGAAAGAAGTGGAATGTTTTGCATAATTAAAGTGGATATCCATCCCTTTTTACTTTTGATTATGTAGAAATTTCTTTAAACCCTCAACCATGAACATCTTCTGGATCATATATTTTACATATGTAAAAATATCCTAGTACATATTAATGTAATTGATATTTATTCAGGTTTGTCTTATTTTAATGTGGGCCTATAGTCTATCAGACCTATTTACTGCCCCTAATGGGGATCGCTACCTGTCATCTATTTAGTCTAGAGCCGAAAACCCTGGTTCAAATGTGGCATTCCATGCCGTATTTTTGGTGGCGCTGTCGGGCTGCTCAGAGCTCCGTAACTGGTCTCAGGTCTTGTCCTGATATCACTCCGCTAGCATGGAGGAGGAGAGTGCTTGATTATTGTGATGGTGGCAGCAGCTGCGAGCGACTAGCAGATCGGTGTCCTTAGGATTTCCTTTTGAGCGTCTCTCCAACGGGCAGGCTATTTGAACGCACGCCGTACAGTCTTTACTGAAGGTTGGATTTTGTCGACCAAGCTAATGAAATGCAAGTTCACGCAACAACTCTGGAGCCTGTTCGCTGCAGACTGCAAAACTTTTTCTTAGAGGACAACACAATAAAACGGCGAGCTCGCAAGATCGGCTGTTCGGTGTGATGGTCGCTCGTAACATCCGGATGTTGTATGGGGTTATTTTAGAGTAGTGTAGCCGTTCAGGCGGGGGAAGAGAGCCGGGGAGACCCGGCAGCTTTGCTGGTTCGGTCTTACACGCTCCGACATTGTTGTCTCCTTTCTCGCACAACGGGTACGGTGATACTGAAACATTATTGAATGGTTGAGACAGTGCTTCTCCCGGAGGAGGGAAGCAACCACCACTGCTTGTTTACAGTCATTTGAAAGTACACTTCTTCAGTAATTCGTCCCTGAAAAGACTTGGGGCAGGACTGAGAGAGATTTGGAAGAACGGGGTCTGGGGCTTGACAAAGTTCTTCCAAAATACTGTTTCACAGCACAGATGATGGGGGATTTTGCAACCCCCGCTGCCGCGAATGGCAGTAGTATTTGCATCAACAACAATGCCATCGGCAGCGGGCTGAGTGCGAACAACAACACCTCCACGAACAGCGTGGGCATTCCGAAACACAGCACCGTGGTGGAGCGACTCAGGCAGCGGATTGAGGGCTGTCGGCGCCACCATGTGAACTGCGAGAACCGGTATCAGCAAGCGCACGCCGAGCAGCTGGAGATCGAACGCCGGGAGACAGTCACTCTGTATCAGCGCAGCCTGGAGCAGAGGGCGAAGAAGTCAGCTAATAACAAGCAGCAGAGCAAACAGCAAGACCCCGATTCTGCAGCATCTACGGAGCAGAGGAACAGCACACTTATAGCGGTAAGCAGTAACTTCTTAACCCCGTCCGCTGGGTCGTGATGGGGAAGACACCAAAACAGTTCATCTGTACCTGTGAGTGAAAGTGTTTCTGTGGCGTAACGTTAAGCTACTGTGTGCCCTTGTTTATCGAGTGGCTGCTCAGTCTAGACTCAGTTTCAAACTTTCGACTGTGTTGTGTTTTTCTGTTTCGGAAATGACAACCAACTTCATATTGTTTCAAGGCAGTAACACGTTGCTTGGTTAAAGCAACATGTTTGGAAGTTTTGTTTGTCTGAACAACCCTTGAGACCCCATATTCTACTGAATAACAAGGAGTTTAGACTGATTGGACGATGCGAAATGTCTCTTGTCAGAGTTGCTCCTTTCACGCGAGCCAGTTCAGTGGCGAATGAGATGATGGAACAGGCAGGTTTCTGTTGCAGGCTTGCCTACTTGCGGCTCGGAGTTTGTGGTGTGATGTCATACGTTTGATCTCCACCTACTACTACCAGTGTTGTCGTCAGACTTGTTGAATTGTTTTGGCAAATTCTTTACTTCTAAATCTTTATATAAATATCAGTGCAACCTCTCGCAAGGTAGCCTGCACTAGGCACGTCTTTCAGCATAAGATGTAGTCTGAGGTTACTTTGTGTTGTTGCTTTACTTGATTGCCACATTGTTTTGTGTGACAATTAAAAATCTTTGTAGGAAAGTAACTCCAAGATGTTTGGGGCAAAGACACACATGATTGGCGGCTTCTGACTACTGACTAGGCGTAAACCGCTTTCCTGCGTCGTGTGCACTGTCTGAACTTTAAAAGGAAGAGACAGAGACAGGGAGGGGTTGTAGGTGGAGAAATGATCAGGAAGAATGATCGGCTCTCTGCTTCAAGCGCCCCTAAGTAGCCTACCATAGAGAAGGCTTGCCCGATTTCCACACCTGTGATCCAAATGATCAACACAGCAGTGTATCGCGCATATCTTTGGGCTCTATCGCATTTTTTATGATTGAAAAAAAAAGGTTTTGCGCTACATCTTCAGAATTATAATTCAATTGTAGGCTGTTTGTCCGTGACTAGCCTATAGCCTATATCTGGTCTTATTTTGGTACACTGTTGCAGAATCGGAGGTCTCCGTCGATTGATTAGTTAGCTACCTTACAAGGTTTTTTCCTGATTCGACCTTTGTCGTCGATTGGCGACAGGGCGCAGTGAGGAGATGTTGCCTTTTGTGTCGCGGTGGTCAATTCCTCTTTGAAATGCTAAGCGGATCTCGTAGAGGCGCTCTAATTTTTGAGGGCGACAGAGGCAGGGGCTTGCAGAAAGGCTGTAAGCGAGTCGGTGGCGAAGCAATAGAACAGGACCTCCCACTGGGTACTGTGGACATTACACTGAGCCGCCCATTAACTGGTAGGCAACAAATGCTCCAAATTGAGGGATTACGGTTTAAAGAAACAGTAGCACCCTTATTACGTTTTCCTTCCTCCGAAGACGAAGGGGAATGCAGTGCCGCAGCTAGGTGGCTGTATGAAGTCGGTTTTTGACTCTTAACCGCGTTCTTGAGGAATTCAGTCTACACGGATTCTGTCAGCGTTAGGAATCCAGCGGATCTACCACGTTGGCGATTTAGTCAACCTTGTTAGATATGTTAGGGCTAAGGGATCTATTAGTGGACAGTTACTCATTTCAAATAATATGCATCTGTCGGTGTGGTCAGCTTTACCAGAATGTACCGACATTGTTCAAGTTATTATCACGCTTTGTTCTTGATGCCTCTCAAACACACAAGCATGCCCTCTCAGAGGCTGTTCAGACGAAAGTTTCTGCCCAAGTGTCTTTGGCATGCCTCCAGGACTGGATGGTATATGCCTTTGTTCAGTGCCGGTTAAAGCCGTAGAAGGCTACACGAGTTTCTTTTAGGCCTATTTGAAATATGCTCAGAAGCATACCTTAACGTGGCTCATAGCACAGCTTGGGTGGTATTAAAGAGATATTCCCCTCTAAATTTACCCCAAAGCTAGTCTAAGAGGTTCTTAGAGGCTCAGAGGGTATAAGTCAGTGATGGGACCCAGAAGATATCAGTCAAACATAAGACAATGATGGTCTGAATGGGTCGAGGGAGGGGGAAAGTGTATACCTTTCAGTCTATCCCATATTAGCTTGGTACACCTATACCTTTTAGTGTACCACAGACTCTATGAGCCTGTAGACCTACATTGTCAGGTCCATCTGCCTCCTCTCTATAGGGACGTGAGAACTCTGGGCTCTCTTTCTACCTTTTCACTTAGCCTATCTGTCAGCCCTGTGCGGGTCTGGCCCCAAACTCCTGCTGGGAGGAGTTGACATTCTTTAAACATCAGTCCCAGATCAGACACACACACTCATGAATGCACATCATTTTTCAGCATTACTTCAGCAGCAGTGAAAAAACAGTGTTTGTGGTATCGCCTTGTTCCATGTCGTCTGGGAGACGTGCCCAAGTTGCTAAATTTAACTGTGGAGTTGGCATCGAAGCGTGCAGCCTGGGTGACGTCAGACACAGAGAGCTCTGCTCAAGAGCACTCCCCTGTGCACGTTGTTTTGTTTTGTTTTGTTTGGCCTTTGGTTTCATGTCTGTTGTGCCTTTTTGTTTGTTTGCCTGCTTATTCAGTCTTTATCACACACCTGTGTGGGCCAGAATGAAACATAAGAGTAGTTATGGAGCTCTGTTCCGGGAGGGAAGTTGTCTTTTTTTTTTTCTCCACACTTTAAGATAATCACATGGACACCTAGATTGTCAGAGAGCCAGCAGAGGAAAGGCAGCCGTTTTGAACACATTGCCGTTTAAAGCAGCAGTAAGGAGTTTTGACCTAAAACCAGTGAGCTAACTACCTAAAAGGCATGAAGAAACCATTCTAACTATTGATGGCATGCAGACCCTACAAACACCACCAACAACCCAGTTGACACTGATAAAAGATTGCTAGCATGCTAACTGGTCTCTTGGCAATGTAGTTTGCAGTGTTGTGCTGTGAAAGCTTCTCTTCCATTTCATGGGGTGTTGCGTCCCAAAACACAGAACAACATAGAGCCTGTCCTGGATGGGTAGTTGGAACGGCAGGCATGTTTAACTATTCTTCACATGACCATATACTATCAAAATTAATTTGAAGATGATATCAAAACTGCTTGCATATAAAAACGTATTATTAGAATTTTTGACAACAGACCACCATTTATTCATTTCATTTTTCGGTCGTCCTAGGAGATGTTTCAGGGACAAAGTGATGCTCCTTCTGCTTCAGATTTTTTGGCTCCTTGTTTATTGGTGATTCAAACTGATTACATTCTTGTCATCTTTTCCTGGGCACAGAATGGCTGCTCTCCAGCAATCCTGACTGAAGACTTTAGTTAGAAGCCTACTAATATTGAAGTTTGAAGCCTACTAATATTGATGTTTGAAGCCACATTTTTTTCCTCTGCAGGGAGAATGGCAAGCTCTATATTCTGTCTCATTCTCTCATTAAAGGGGAGATGGGTACAGCTTTAAGATTCCCATTAAAGTTTGGCCTACCATCCCCCTGCCCTCTCCACTATGCCTGTTTGTGGATGTCCCTTTGCAGTGTAGGTAAACACAAAGAGGATATTTATGGGGAAGTGTGTGTTATGGTGGTTTTCTTTGGTTATAGCGAAAGATGAGACCATTACAATTAGAATACTGCAAAGACGTGCATGAGGGACAGTACAGACATAAAGATGATGACGCACATGCGCTGGGGCAGCTGGTCTCTTGAGCTTGTTTTTGTTGTCTCTTTCTTCTCTCTCTCTCTCTGTCTGACACAAACACACACACCCTGTCTGTCAAACAACACACACACCATGTTTCTGTCTACACACATAAATACATGTTCACTCTCACACATTTTCAGTCTCTTTCTTTTTGTCTGTCTCTGTTACACACACACACACACACACACCCACACACACACACACACACTCTTTGTCTTTTTCTGTCTCGCTCACACTCACAATGATCAAAACACTTAAAACACTAAACACATAAATTCTCATGAGAACAACCCCGACTCCCTCTGTCTTGCTGACAAGACAGTACACACAGGGACAAAATATACACCGTACAAAACATCTACTCAGCCCAGACAAAACGTCTACACACTGGAGTGGTGGAGTTTCTCTCTCTCTCTGCAGTCCACCCACACACACACACACACACACACACACACACACACACACACTTCCTCACTCTCGGAGCGGAGTGGTCTGTGTGCTTGTGCTCGCCCACCTCTCTCTGGGCTGCTACACACGGTATAGAGACGCACTCGACTGGAATGTAGGACAAACTGACTGGTCAAGGCGTTAGTTACTGGGGCTTTTTTGGTGCTCTAGGGTTAGTCAATGCAGTTGTCATTGTTTGTCTTGCTCTTTATCTTTCTCTTCATTCCATTTAGTCTCTTTCTTCTTTTCTATCTCAGTTTCTCCCTGTTTTTGCTGAGAGGTCCCGTACGCCCGCCTGTGGATGTTTTTAATTTAGAGAGTCGACAAGACCACATTCCCCTCCACCCACCCATATGCACGCTCGCTCGCACGCACACACCACACACACACACACACACACACACACACACACACACACACACACACACACATACATGAGCTTGCTCACATACTCACTACAGCCTCTATGTGTTCTCAGAGATTTGTGTGTGTGTCAGGAAATCTCTGGCTTTGACTGGGAACGCAGAGAAATTCAGCTGGAATGCCTCATAAATCTGGCAGTTTCAAGGTACAGTGTTTCTGCTGGAAACTCTGAACACAAAGAGATGCACACAAACATTTATTTTTCATCTTCATAATTCATCATTTGAACCCAAAAAATGTAAATCCTATCAGAAGTCATGAACTTAATGATGGTTGTTTCTGTTTCAAGATAAACACAGATAAACTCTGTGGTGGACTTAGGGTTTGTCCTATGCCCAAATAAAGAACCATGCTGTGTAGAACAAACACTATGCTTGAAGTATTGCTTTGTGTGTAAAGAGTTTGGTTTCCTACTAGATAGGGAGGTGACTTAGGCCAGCAGTGCCCAGTTCAGTTTGAATAGCCACTATTCTTCTCACTGTGCCTGAGAGCTGATAGAAAGCCATATGTGCTTTTTTCCCCCAGTCAGCCTAGCTATGTGTGCGTGCGTGTGTGCGTGTGTGCGTGTGTGCGTGTGTGTGCGTGTGTGCGCGTGTGTGTGTCAGCAGACTAAAGGAATAGTATGACAGGGTTCCTTCGTGGGGCTGTTGACTGCCCTACACGGCTGTCGTCACTGGGCTTAGCTAGCCTGTGCTGACTTTGACCAGCAGTCACTTGAGCTGAGCCTAGAACATCACTCCGTTATCCAGGGAGAGATGGCATCCAGTCCTGCCTTTATCGGGTCCATTAGGCAGGTCTGTCAAGATCAGGAGCAGTGCAGTTGAGCCAGTCTCCAGTCTGATGTAACTTTATCATTACATTAAACAAGAACTTTCAGCAAAGTCACTCAGGGCAGAGTTAGCATGCTGTGGCAGTAGCATAACAACAGTGATGTCCGTGTCTGTCTGTCTGTTTGTTTGTCTGTCTGTCTGTTTCAAGCCTGGGGAGAGAAGTCCGCTGGCAAGGCCTGTTTGTGAGTTGGTGTTTGGGGGTGTTGTTCAGTCACTGGGGAAGGTGTGTGTGTTTACATGATGGTATAATTCGAATCTTTGCTTAGTCGGACTATGTTTTGGGGCAACTGCTATTATCCCAATATAAGTGTGTGTGTGTGTGTGTGTGTGTGTGTGTGTGGGGGGGGGGGGGGGGGGGGGGGGGGGTCCATCATCATCATGACAAATTCGGTGTGGAGCAACCGTCATTAACCTTGAGCAGAGGGTGACACTGCAGCTGTAGAGGGTGAAGGGAGAAACCGGTCTGAAATGAAAGTGAAAGAGGCACAGAGAGATGGAGAACTTTTAGACCTCTCTTTGTCAGGACCTCAATGGGTTTAAAAAGATAATAATTTAATTAAAGACCAATTTTGTTTTGAGGTGAGGTAGGAGCGTCTTGAGTCTGGAGTGTCATGGTATTGTGATGAGATCATTTAAGGTGTGATGTGCACTGACAGTAGTGTGCTGATAGACAGTAGGAACATGGGAACAGCAAAAGGTTTACTCTGCTAGGCCCATTGCTCATAGCTTTGCCAGAGAATCACAGACACAGACAAAAAACATAAACTTGCACGCACACATGCGTGATTGCGCGCACACACACACACACACACACACACACACACACGCACACACGCACACACACACACAAACTGTGTTTGGGAGCATTATAATAGGTCCTGCACCTAATGTGCCAGAGTCCGAGGGAACATCAGATAATGGCCCTGTGACAGAACAAGATGTCACTTCCTATTTGGGGCCCGAGGGGTGGATGGCTGCTAGCTGGTGGCTGTGGGCGCCGCAGCAGCAGCAGCAGCAGGGTTCCTCCCTGTGCCACAGATGATGGCTGCTCAAGACCCATTTGCTGCCTGTAATGGCCAACAACATGGGTGACACTGCCACACAAAACAATGGCCTCCGTCCGAGGTGAGAAACTGCAATGATGAACACCGTGAGAGATGGGCAGAAGAAAACAGAAGGAAAACAGGAGATATTGAAGTGAGTGGAAGGAAGAGAAAGAGTGAATGAGAAGTGGTAGTATTTGACGTGGCAGGGCAGATAAAGAAGGGATGGGGGAGAAGAGATAAGCCAGAACAATGAAGTGGCTGAGACTACTTTGTGGTTGTTACCCAATTCATGAAGAGAATATTCAGTCATTGATAACCCTCAGTGCGCTGTTGGCTATTCCTGCCTTGTCTGCAGTCTTATTCAGAAACCTTGTACTTGCACAATGTTCATGTACTTGAAAGTAACACTATGGAGTTTCTGGAGCCGCCAGGTAGGGAGCTACTTTCTGCTGGACTATTCAGTAACTTATTTGCTGTCTTGCTTTGTCTTGTGTTGCACTTGCTTGATGTTTGAATGTGTTAGGAAAGTTGTTGGCAAGCTAGCCAACATAGCTATCACAATAACATTACAAAGAAGCCGACGAGAGAGCACTTATTACTAGCATCAATCAGTGGTGTAACGTAGTTACGACGGGCCCAGGTGCAGGCTATTATGACGGGCCCTAGTCAGTGGCGTAAAGCAGTGGTTCCCAAACATTTTACAGTCCCGTACCATAAGGGACGTTTATTATCAGTCCAAGTCCAATAAGTAGCTATGTGCAGGGTTCCCATGATCTTGGAAATGTCATGGAATTTAAAAATCCCATTTTCTAGGCCTGGAAATTCAGTAAATTCTTTGAAGGTTTTGGAAAAGTCATGAAATTTGATTTTGTCGTATACAGGTCTATGAAATGATTTATGTGATGATACTCTTCCATGGATAATGTTTCGTTGTGCACATTTCTGCAGCCTGATACAGTTTCCACTTGAATTGACAGTTTCCACTTGTATTGCATCGATAGCCTAACTAGCCTTTTAGAAAAGGAACCGAAAGGGTTGTTTAATTTTCATTCAATAGGACCTATGCAATTTTGTGTACTTAAAGGTTTTGAAAGGGGATGGACATTTCATTAAGGGTCCCAGAAAAGTCATGGAAAAGTTTTGAAATGTTGTCATTGAAAAGGCGTGGGAGCCCTGCATGTATTCTTGAAACATAATCCTTGCAATGCAAATAAACTTACAGTATGAAGTTAGACTTCAAGCTTATTGATTGAGATCTTGTTATATTGGGTCACCAAACTTCTCCTCAAGGCATCCCAGCTATTTTGGGTATTTCTTCAGTTCCATCACCACCACACCTAGTTCAGCCCAATGAGATAGTGGTTAGACCAGGAGTGCTAATGGGGGAATTCAACCAAGGCACGAGTGTTTGGGACAATACCTACAAACCGGGGGTTCTAAATGAGACAAGTAGAACTAATTCAGGTTTGATAGTTGAAGCAAGCTGCTGTAGCAAACATGAAAGGGTAAAGTCTACAAGAAGGTTATTTAAAAAAAAAAAATTGGCATAGGATTTACAGACTTATGTAGAAGTGTTTTTTTTCTGTGCAGTAGAAGTGAACGGTGATCAGTCCTTTTTGGTCACTGGGCAACTCATTTTGTGGTGCATCGATGAGCACTGACGGCATGATACGGTTTACTACTGGCTTGTACTTGTACTTTTTTTTAGAATTTGGCAGTAGAATTTTCATTTTTGTGGAATTAAACCTTTGCAGTTTATGGCGCCTGATGCCAGTACAGCAGATGAGATGAGAAGCACATTCATGCCTGACTGCTGTCTGCAGTGAAGCATGATGGCTAGTCATGTCATACATAGGGCCTGAATTCCAGCCACTGGTGTTAGAAGTGATTGGATGGCGAATGCTGACAATGAGCAGATTTGAGTCATCATGCTGTGTCATGTAGCCAAATGTCTTCCACCATTAGGAAAACTACACAGCACAAACACAATATTAAGAGCCCACGTGGGTCAAAAAGAGCTTTTGACCACGGTCAAAAGAGCTACGACACATCTCACTAGATTCTTGAAGATTACAGAGCTCAACACAACAAGACACAGAGTTTTTTTTATCATATTATAAAGTCAGGCGAACCCTTACTGGCCACAAAAATAATTGTTTATATTATACACAAAAATAATAACTGGGCTTAGACTTTTGCTCAGCACTGAACGTGCACCAGCAGACGCACGCTTACAGGCTGACACCATTAAGCCCCCCCCCCTAAAGATCATCATTTCCACTTGTGACGGTAGGAGCCAGGGAGTTACTTCTTAATCCGAAGACAAACAGGTCCATTACACTACAGACACCTGCTCTCTGCTCTGTTCTGGGTTCAGCTCCATTGCGAGTGCATGTTGTGGGCCGTGCATGGCCAGAGTGGAGGAATGCAGACCCCAGATCAGCCCGGAGCCTTTGCATTGACATGGGATGGCTTAAAGACAAATTAGTGCTTTATTGATGCATACGGAGCCTGGAAGAGTCACTCCTTCTCAGCCGGCTTCAATGAAACCAAAGGAGAGACGCAGTAAATAATAGATGAGGGAGGCAGGCTGTTCCACTGTTGCTCCTCCACACACACACACACGGGCTTATCTAAGCATATCGAGGTAACAGAGACAGAGTATAATATAGTTTAACATTTGGCCACACCCACAGTACTTCATGTCACATTTACCTACATTACAACAGTTTCTCCTTCTTTCTCTGGCATGATCTCTGTCTCAAATTCACACATCTCTTTATGGTGTTGGTTAATGTAATGCCACTGGATGCTATATCTTTGGATCCGGACACACACACACACTACTCGACTCAAACTGGATGAAGCTCTAGGCACTTCAAGATGGTATAGGAATGTAACTGACGCCATTGCAGAATTTAACCCTAACTGGCATTCCCTCATGTGGCAGGCGTGTTGTGTAAACAGTTGTGCAGATGAACTGAGATATTTATTTG
This sequence comes from Clupea harengus, assembly GCF_900700415.2. NCBI lineage: Eukaryota > Metazoa > Chordata > Actinopteri > Clupeiformes > Clupeidae > Clupea > Clupea harengus. Next base: position 11,565,866 of record NC_045173.1, read on the forward strand.
TGCTAGGTGGCACACACATGCATACCCATACACAAGTGTGCATGGTTGCAGTCATGCATATGCACACACACACACACACACACACACACACATGCACAGTGTAGCAGATGAGGCAGATGGTGAACATCAGACATAGGCCTGCTCACACAGCCAGGCTAGGCTAGGCACCAAACACAATCCATATGAATGGCTTGGACCAGCTCCTTCAAACAGTTGGAGATAGAGGAAGTCAGAGGGAGAAATAGAGACTGAGGGAGGCAGGAGGGCTGGGTATTGGTACAGATCCCCTTATTGGATCTGTTTCGTATTCACAAGCTAACGGTTTGATTCGTTTCGATTAAATTCCTATTTGATTTTGATAGGGGTTTTCAAATGGAACAGCTGTAATATATTTCTGGCCACGTGTGGAAATGTTGGCACTGTTCGCATGGAACGCTAGAAAAATTCTTAGCAAACTCTGGTAGGTGTACAGCCCTGTGCAGTACCTATGTCTTCTCGATCACGGGTAAATTATTGTTTCCATGAGTAATTTGTATCTTACCTTCACCCCATTACTAAAGTTTAAGGAAAGAGAAAATACAGGACAAAACATGATTTTTTTTTAATCAGAATAAGTCTGGACACTTAAAAAAGTGATGAAAAACAGCCCTGAGTGTCCTGAGAAAAACAGTACGTCTGGTCACCCTACTCTAAGGCAACACAAAGTTACCGATGATGCTAACTTGAAACAAATTGTGAAAACCACTAAAGAAAAGGCCAGAGGCTTGTATACCGAATTCTGTATTTTATTTGAGGCACACATAGTTGCTTTAACAGTGGAAAAAAGAAAGAAAACAACAGGTTTTCCTCTATGCAAGTTCCTCTGTTCCTCTGACTAGTTAACTAGTTAACAAGTGAGCATCATCTAATGGGGGAACACTGGTAATAATTATATTACTTAAATATAACCGTCAGGCTTTGTTTAACCATGTGGAAAAAAACCAAGAAAACTGGAAAAATGTGCCGAATTTGAAAATGTGGATAATCAATAAAACAATATTTTTGCACACCCTTATGAGGGAGGCAAGTTCATTTGATTGTGTTCTGCCTCTCTAGTACTTTACTTGCTGTGGTACCTTGTCCTGTGTGTGTTTGTGGGATTACTCAATATTCTGTGTGTGTGTGTGTGTGCGTGTGTGTGCGCAAACTTAAGGTTACTCAACAGGGCATGCAACAGTTTGTGTCTGTGTCTATACACTATACACCTGTGTGTGTGTGTGCGTGACCAGATCTATTTGTAAGCAGACTGTTGCTCAACAGAGTTCCCTGAAGCTTGAAACCGCACTCTTGAAGTCACTTATACTGTCACTACTCTTATACACTTACACACTTATACTAGTACTACTCATCTCATAGAGACATATGGGTCTAACCCAACAAGTGGCCGTTCTTCTTCTTTCTCTCTCCCTCTCTCTCTCTCTCTCTCTCTCTCTCCCTGTGTGTGTGTGTGTGTGTGTGTGTGTGTGTGTGTGTGTGTGTGTGTGTGTGTGTGTGTGTGTGTGTGTGTGTGTGTGTGTGTGTGTGTGTGTGTGTGCGTGTGCGTGTGTGTGTGTGTGTGTGTGTGTGTAATCCCTGAGTGCCGTCAGCTCAGAGCAGGAATCCTCAGGCTTCATCCCGCCGGGCTTAGGAGCCTAAACCTGTCTCTGTGGCCCTCGAGCGCCGCCCCCCAAATCCTGCCACTAAGCAGGAATTACCCACAGGATCCATGCATGTGTCCACACTGCACAGACCTCTGGGTAAACAGCCATGTGTGCGCCAGGCCTCCCCTGAAGCCCCACAGCCCACACACTGCAGACTGGTCCTGTGTTTAAGTCTGTGTGTCTGCAGCACAGGTGCTATTGCAGTCTCTATTTTCTTCCTGTCGTTCTCTGTCTGTCTGTCTCTCTCGCTCTCTTTCTTTCGTTCTCTCTATCCATCTCTTCCTCTCAAATTTGTTTAGCTTATGACTTGATGCATGTGTGTGCATATGTGCACCATGTGTTATAGTACAGCGAGAGAATGTGAGATGGAGAGAAGGAAGGAGACAAAGAGATGATATCTTCATTTCAGGTTTCTTTGTGCGTCTGTGTCCCTGTGTGTGTGTCCCTGTGTGTGTGTGTGTGTGTGTGTCTGTGTCTGTGTCTGTGTCTGTGTCTGTGTGTGTGTGTGTGTGTGTGTGTGTGTGTTCGTGTTTTCCAGTGAGCGTGTTCTTGTGCCTCGGCCCATTTCCTTCCTCATTGGTTAGCACCGCCTCTTCCCCATTCTGCGTCCGCGCTGCGGTCCAGTCCTGATTCACAAACATCAGTCACCACTACTGACTCAGTGTCTCAGTGCGCTGCAGCCTTTGGGCTCACCTGGAGCGCACCTGCCTCCCAGCCCCACGGCTGCACATTCAGTCTGCGTGCACAACGCACTGAAGGTGCCAACACATGCACAAGGCAGCATTCAAAATGGCCGAAGCGTCATAACCAGTGCATGACCTCAGCAGTGGCAGGTCTATTGTCGAGTCCTGACACACGAAGGAGAAATCTGCTATAACGTGCCACGTCTCGAGCCTTTGAACAGAACACATGAATGCTGTCAATCAAACGCACTTGGAAATGAGCAGGGCGGGGGGTTTCTCTTTAAAATTCTGTTGTTATTTTTAAGCATCAATGTAGTAATGTTTATTTCCTCTTGCATCACATTAAAGGGTAGAACGGGCCTCATGTTGTGCATGCCTCTCCACTGACACCCACACACCTTCGCCGCCTCCCTCGCCACATCCACACCTTCTCATTGGGTTTATGCCATTATATTTTTATGAATGTTCCCCTGCAGCACGGTGCGCTGCTGCATCGATAGCCATTAGCTCTCTGGCCTGAGTAATTGTGTTCCAGTAAAAAGCTCAGTGCAGAGCCTTTGCAGCCAGGAGCAGGATGGGTGTGGAGGAGGAGAGGAGAGGAGGGGAGGGGGTGGGGGTCATTATATGATAACACTGCAGGTAATAAGATGGCGTGGTTGCAGGGGATGAGAGAGAGAAGGAGGCGAAGTGAGGATTTGGTCATTGTGAACATCTATGGGGTTTACGGTCCACCACTGAACAAGCTTGAACTGAACTGACCGGCTGGTCGCTAAACTGCTTTTAGCCTGGTAGGCTGCGTACAGTTCAGGGCAGATATACATTTTCATTAGCATGTGTGCTCCTTAGGTATTAAAGTCATGACCTTGGAGATGTGCTCTAGGAGTTGAGCTCTGGGAGCACTTAATGGACAGGCCGTTGTGCTCTCTGACGGTGTTGAGGAAGGGAACTCGTTAAGAGGATTCCGTGTGAGCGGTCGTCATGGCTGCAGTGACATCATGTCTGTGACGGAGTGGTGGCCTTGAGTCGATGTACGGTGCGGCGCCTCCTGTTCTCCACCCACACGTACGGGGTCTGCTGCATTGTGGCTGTGGAGTATTAGGTGCCGCCAGTCAGGGTGCAGGATTCCTACTCGCTTCCTCATGCTTGCTTTTCTAGCAACTGAATGACCGAGTGGACACTAGCAGATAGCTCTTCCACGCTCAAGCTGTTATTGTTCTGTTTCAAATCCCCTTAGATTACATAGACTCTTTCGCTCTCAGTCTCTTTCGCTCTCTCTCTCTTTCTTTCTTTCTTTCTTTTCTCTCTCTCTCTCCCTCCCCTCTCACTCACACACACACACACACACACACACACACGCTGAAGCTCAGCTGCTTTCACTTTTACTCTTACACTTACACTTGTCGTGCCATCACCTGTGAAGGCAGGCCACTTTGACCTCAACTGACCAGTTGGATTCACACAGTAGGATCCAGTGTCGGGGCAGAAAGTGATCGGCTGCGTAGTGTGTT